>NW_024424008.1:3177030-3677843 GCF_017311325.1 Ursus maritimus
CGGGACCACCTGGCTGGGGCTCGGGGAGCGGGGGAGGCGTGGGCTGCAGAAGCAAGTGGGTGCGCGGGAGGGCGCAGGTCAACAGCGTTTAGCGCCGGCCTCGCTCGCATTCTGTAACGGGGGCAGTGTCCAGGCGCTCGACCTGATGGAAGTGGCTTCATCCGTGGGTTTGGGAATCTGGTGTCGATTCCCCGTGGAAATACCGGGTGTGGCCGGATCGATCAGCTGGCAAAGAAAATGGACAAAACTTCATTCCAACTTGCCTTCTTTCCTAATCGTTCCCAGCCGCTCCTCCAAACACAAAACTTATGGCATCGTTCTTATTTTCAGACGTGTCATTTGCAAACTGCTTTCTGCGCCCCTTTCTCTGCGCGGATCTCCACAGGCTCCTTTTACCTCAAGCGACTGCCCCACCTGTCAGCTGATTGGTTTACACAACCCTCTGCCCACAGATACTACCAGCGCACCATAGTCACCTGTTCAGTTTCCTCAGTGCTGTAAAATCCTTTGAACCTGGGTCACCTGGGTGTTTAAGGCTCCAGAGGCCTGTCCCCTGCGCCTTATTGAGCCCTCCCTTCCCCTGGTGCTGGCTCACACTCCTGGCTCTTCCTTCTCACTGCCACCATCCTCCTGAGAGGCGTCCGTTCCGTACTTTAGAGTTTGAACTTTAACTGTCCTTGACTTGGTTAATTCCAGTGTTGGTCGCTTACAGACCGCTTGAGCTTCTGGCAGTCACAGCCATACCGTGGACCGTCTATCATCCAGAGTGTTCCTTTTTCGAAATCTTAAATGCACTCATGTCGTCCTGAACGTCTCTGTTCTCCTAGTTCTGTAATTATTGATACCCGGTAAGGTATTAAATTGTATTTAAACCTATAAATTCCCCGTATGTTGTGTTGTTTTTTCCCCACTTTGAGTTGAATGTTTAATTCATCTCCTTCTTGTTTAATTACAGATGTGAGGCTTTGACATTGCCTAACAGTGGAACTTAAGCTGTGCTCTATAGATCTTGATGTGCATTGTTTTTATTGGTGTTCATTTGAGTTGTATTTTTTTAAAATATTTTATTTATTTATTTGACAGGGAGAGAGAGACAACCAGCGAGAGAGGGAACACAAGCAGGGGGAATGGGAGAGGAAGTAGCAGTCTCCCAGATGAGCAGGGAGCCTTATGGGGAGCTAGATCCCAGGACCCTGGGATCATGTCTGAGCTGAAGGCAGACGCTTAAGGACTTAGCCACCCAGGAGCCCCACATTTGAGTTGTATATTGATTCAAAGTTTAAATTTCAAATCAGTTGAAAATGTTTTTTGTTTGTGTTAAATTCTAGGATTCATTCTGATAATAAGTGTGGTCTGTACCACTCGTAGATACTTTTTTATTTGAGGAGGTTTTTTGTAACCTGATATATAGTAGCCTTTGTAAACATTTTCGTAAGTACTTGAATAGAAACTACGTTCTATCTGGTTTTATATATACTAAACACATTTTCATATCTACTATATTCTTACTTAGTTTTAGTTTATGTGTTAAGTTTTTAGAAAGTTGCCCTAGTCTCTCCCATTTCTGGGTGTCATTGTTGATTTCATCTTTTGTTTTCTGAGGATTTACAATAAATATGTTCCAGTTCTGTTATTTGGTACATTTAACAAGTCATACTTCATTATAATTTGTACCTTCAGTCATTTAAAGTTTCCTTTTTGTCTACTTTAATACATTTTTGCTTTTAAATCATTACATCCCTGCACATTATTATGTTTTTAATCATCCCTTTATTTTCAACTTTCCTTTTCCTTTGTTTTTGATGTCTTTTGAGTGTTTATATAGTAAAATTTTTTATCCAGTACATTTACTGTTAAGTGGATATCCGTGGTATTATTTCTACCTTCAATTTAAAAAAAAATTTTTGTGCTTCCTTGGTGTTTGTTTCATTTTAACATTTGCCTGTGAGCTTTTTTCCCTTCTTTCTCCCTTTATGGTAATTTGAAAAGTATCTGGGCATGTAGTTCATTCTTTGGTGGGACTCCATGATACTTCTGAAGCACTTTGAAACTTTTTTCTTTTTTTAATGAACCATGCTTTCTTTAAGCTTAGAGGAGGTTTGTGTTGGATCTCAAAATCTTCCTTCAGTTGATCCACTTTGCCCTGTTTCTGGCGGACATATAGTGGTGGTACTAATGAGCATATAAATGGTGTTAATACATTGCTACAAGATGGCGAGTGGAGAGAAACACAAGTTTTGAAGGCACTGTAGAAAGGGCCACAAGTTAGAATGTACTGTGAGGTAACTACAGTGGAGGTGGAAGCTGCCTCCGTGTCTCACAGCTAGCTCCAACAGAGTGTGGGAGTGAGAATCCAACAGAACAGAGGGATCAGTAAAGGATTACATGTGAAACGTCTCTTTCAGTCATCTCCCCAACTTCCTATTTCCCTTCCCACCTGTGTAGAGAAGCAGTTCAGCTAAAGTGCCTTCCTCCCACAAAAAGGTTTTTCCTAAATTGAATAAACCGTCTGAGGAGAACTAAGGCTTTTAATGTGGGTGTTGCTTTTCAAAGTTAAATCTTTTCACTCTGTTATGTGGGGGGGGGGGGGGAGGCACAGCCTGACAGCCAGCTCCCGCACTCACTCTAAATCAAAGCCTGCCAATCTGTGTGTTTCACCCATATCCACAAGGCTCTCAGGAAGATCTCCCATTTAGAGTAGATGCCCATTAGGAAACCAACCTGCTGATACAGCTGAAGTAGAAATTGGTATGGCTCTCTGGAATAGCTACCCTAACTCTTGATTCTTAAGTATGAACAGAAAACTAAGGAACACCAGATGTCTAAAAAACAAGATAAACAGAAATCCTGACCACAGAATAAAAGGGAATTTAGGAAACAGAAAACCTAAATTAGAATTGCCAGAGAAATTTGAAATATTGCAACAACCAGACAAGCACAATACAATGGAAAAAGAACCATTAATGAACAAGAAAAAGCTCTTATATTTAAAATATGACTGGTAGAAGTGGGTTTTTTTAAATGAAAGCTACAAGGTCAAATGACAGAAATCTCCCATAACACAAAAAAAATTTCCAAAAAAATCACCTCTTGGTAGTAAACATGAGCATAGAAAGGCAGGTAGGATGGAAGACTGTTGATTTTCATCATAAAAGTTCTCTTGCGCTTTTGATAATTTTTCCTTTTGCCATGTGCATGGATCCTTTGATTTGCAAAAAGTTTTCCATAATTTTAATTTATTTTTCACCATAAGATTTTGTTCTCTATTATCTTGGCATTTTGGGAGAGACTTTTAAATTTGTCTATCATATCACTGGTTCAATGAAGTGTCCCTTTTGTTCTTTACTCCTTCTAGTCAAGATTGTCAGTCTCTTAATCCATTTTAATATTTACCTTAATCTCATCCTGTTTTACTAAATGGCTCCCTAATTCTGTTTCATAAATTTACCACTCATCCTTTTGAATCTAAATACATCAGGCAAGTGTCTTTTAATTTTTTAAATAAAATTTTTATTTTACAACAATTTCAGATTTACAGAAAAATTGAGAATATAGTACAAAGAGTTCCCATATACCCCATACCCATTTCCCCTATTAGTAACAAATTAGTATGTTAATTAGACCTATTAATTAGATCCATTAACTAAAGTCCATACTTTAATCATACTTTAATTTTTGCCTAACGTCCTTTTTCTGATCCAGCATCCCACCGAGGAAGCCACATTACATTTAGTTGTCCTGTCTCCTTAGGCTCCTCTTGGCTGTGACAGTTTTTGAGACTTGTTTTTAATGACCTTTACAATTTTGAGTACTGGTCAGGTATACTATAGGAAGCCCATCTTTTAGAATTTGTTAGAATTTTTCTCATGATTAGACGGGGGTTATGGGTTTGGGGAAGGCAAATCACAGAGATAAAGTGCTATTTCTACCACATCATCTCAAAGGTACATACTGTCAACATGACCTGTCATTATTGATGTTGACTTTGATCCTGTGGCTGAGGTATATTTTTTGGGTTTCTCCACTATAAATTTATTCTTTTTCCCTCTTCCCATGTTTACTCTTTGGGAGGATTCAGTATGTAGAGCCCAAACTCAAGGGATGGAAAGTTATGCTCCACCTCTTGGAGGGCTGAGTATCTACACAAATTATTTGCAATTCTTCTGCGTGACAGATTGGTCTGTTCTTTCCCGTTTATTTATTATTTGAGTCAGTCATGTATATTAGTATAGCTTATGGGTATTAATTTTATAGTTTGGATTATTTATTGCTCATATTGTTTCAGCTTTGGCCATTGGGAGCTCTTTCACTTGGCTCCTATGCCTTGGACATGCCTCAGTAAATATGTTTTTGTTTTTGAGTTCTTATCTAGTTTCTAGTACTTCAAGACGCTCCAAGCTCATCTTGTATATTTCTTTATTTTATTTATTTTATTTTATTTTATCTTATTTTATTTTATTTTATTTTATTTTATTTTATTTTATTTTATGAGAGAGAGCACAAGTGGAGGAGAGGGGCAAAGAGAGAGGCAGAGGGAGAAGCTGACTCCCCGCGGAGCAGGGAACCTGGTGTGGGGCTCTATTCCAGGACCTGGAGATCATGACCTGAGCCGAAGGCAGACGCTTAACCTACTGAGCCACCCAGGTGCCCCCATCTTGTATATTTCTTGCTCCAGTTCTAGAATAAGCCATTTCTCCATGGAGCCCTGGTTCCTTGTATTGAGGAATGGTATTAAAAACTGAGATCTGGGAGACCTTTGACCCCCTTTACCCATTTCTCCCACCTACCACTCTTCTCTGGCAACCACCAATTTGTTCTCTGAGCTTTTATTTTTGTTCGTTTGTTTGTTTTTAAGATTACACATATAAGAGAGATCATACAGTATTTTTCTTTCTCTGACTTTATTTCACTTATCATAATTCCCTCAAAGTACATCCATGTTGTTGCAAATGGTAAGATTTTATTCTTTTTATGGCTGAATAATATTCCTCTGTGTGTGTGTGTGTGTGTGTGTGTGTGTGTGTGTAGGTAAATTTCTTTATCCATTCATCTGTTGATGGACATTTAGGTTGTTTTCGTATCTTGGCTATTGTAAGCAATGCTGCAATGAACATGAGGGTGCATATATCTTTCCCAGTTAGTGTTTTCATCTTCTTTGGATAAATACTCAGAAGTGGAGTTGCTTGATATAGGGTAGTTCTGTTTTAATTTTTTAAGGAATTTCCATAACTGTTTTTCATACCTCCCCCACTCACCTCCACTCTGGCAACCACCAGTTCTCTATATTTAAGAGTCTTTTGGTTTGTTTGTTCATTTGTTTTGGTTTTTAGATTCCACGTGTAAGTGAAATCACATGGTATTTATTTTTCTGTCTTATTTCACTTAGCATAATACCCTCTAGATCCATCCATGTTGTTGCAAATAGCAAGATCTCATCCTTTTTTATGGCTGAGTAATATGCCATTGTATGTGTATACTATCTCTTCTTTATCCATTCATCTTGGGTTGCTTTCATATCTTAGCTATTGTAAATAATTCAGTAAACGTGGGGGTACATATATCTTTTCAAATTAGTGTCTTCATTTTCTTTGGCTAAATACCCAGTGGTGAAATTACTGGATCATACGTATTGTATTTCTGTTTTTAATTTTTTGACAAACCTCCATACTGTTTCCACAGTGGTTTGCACCAGTTGACATTCCCACCAACAGCACACAAGGTTCCCTTTTCTCCACATTCTTACCAACACTTGTTATTTCTTGTCTTTTTGATATTAGCCGTTTTCTGATAGGTGTGAAATGATAGCCCATTGTGGTTTTGATCTGCGTTTCCTGATGATTACTGATGTTGAGCATCTTTTCACGTACCTGTTGGCCATTTGTATATCTTCTTTGGGAAAATGTCTATTCAGGTCCTCTGCCCATTTTTTAATCGAATTGTGTGTGTGTGCGCGCGCGTGCACGAGCACGCATCAAGTTGTAGAAATTCTTTATATATTTTGGATATTAACCTCTTATCGGATATGTCATTTTCAAATATATTCTCCCATTAAGTAGGTTGCCTTTTTGTTTTGTTGATGGTTTCCTTTACTGTGCAAAAGTTTTTATTTTGATGCAGTCCCAATAGTTTATTTTTGCTTTTGTTTTTTTTATCTGAGGAGACATATCCATAAATATGTTGCTAAGGTTGATGTCCAAGAGATTACTGCCTGTATTTCTGTTAGGAGTTTTATGGCTTCAGATCTCATATTTAGATTTTTAAATCCATTTTGAGTTTATTTTTGTATATGGTGTAAGAAAGTGGTCCAGTTTCATTCTTTTGGATGTAGCTGCCCAGTTTTCCAGCACCATTTATTGGAGAGACTGTCCTTTCCCCAGTACGTATTCTTGCCTCCTTGTCACAGATTACTTAACCATATAGTCCTGGGATTTCTCCTGGGCTCTCTACCCATTGATCTATGTGTCTATTTTTGTGTCATTGCAATGTACTTTTTGATTTATCCCTGACAATGAAATGACTCCTATTTCTTCTCTTATTTTTTTTTTTAAAGATTTTATTTATTTATTCGACAGAGATAGAGACAGCCAGCGAGAGAGGGAACACAAGCAGGGGGAGTGGGAGAGGAAGAAGCAGGCTCATAGCAGAAGAGCCTGATGTGGGGCTCGATCCCACAACGCCGGGATCACGCCCTGAGCCGAAGGCAGACGCTTAACCGCTGTGCCACCCAGGCGCCCCTCTTCTCTTATTTTTTAAGTAATTGTTTCGTAACTTAATTTCTAGTGGTACTTCCAATTTTACTCATTTTTTATAATCTTATTGATATTTTAGTGAGAATTTATTTTTTAGGTATCTCTAGTATAAAGTCTTAATATGTTAAGCATCTGCCTTTGGCTCAGGTCATGATCCCACGGTCCTGGGATCGAGCCGCATGTTGGGCTCCCTGTTTAGTAGGGAATCTGCTTCTCCTTCTCCCTCTGCCTGCTGCTCCTCCTGCTTGTGCTCTCTCTCTTTCTCTCTGTTAAATAAATAAATAAAAATTAAAAAAAAATAAAGCAAAAATGGGTTGTCACCTGGTGCAGGAGAAATTGCAATTAAATTATGAGGTTTGTTTTAAAAGGACTATTTCATTTATCACTTTTTGTGTGATGTCTGTGTTTTCTGTCTTTTGGGTGGGTGATGAAGGGAAAGAGACAGTATATTGTTATAAAAAGGAAGCAAGAATGGAAGATAATCCATAATATTTATTTTATTAGACAATCTTAAGAATATTATGTGTATTATTTTATCTTTTAACACTATACAAAACATGTTTGTTAAATATAGGTCATATTGGTGTCTTTTTTCATTCTCTCAGGTACCTGAATGTTGTCTTTCTGTCTGAAGCTCCTGGAACTTTTCTCTTATTGAGATAGAACTTGGCTGAAATCACATTGCGCATATATTGTACACAAGTGCTTAGCCCAAGCCCAAGAATTACTAGAATCCTCTAGTTAGACAAATTCAAACTACAGTGGGAGTTCTGTCTAGGAAGATGCAGCCTCTGAACAAGTTGATGGCTATCTCAAAACCTCAAAACCTGATTCTACATGAACGAAGTGAGGCCCTGAGAGCAGATGCGTCCTGGCCACAGGAATCCGTCCCCATCATGGAAACATACAACTCTGAGGCCTGTCGTCAAAAGTTCAGACATTTCCGGTATCTGGCAGTGTCTGGGCCTCATGAAGCCCTGTGCCAACTCTGGGAGCTCTGTCTTCAGTGGCTGAGACCAGAGGTTCATACAAAACAGCAGATCCTAGAGCTGTTGGTGTTAGAACAATTTCTGACAGTTCTCCCTGAAGACATCAGGACTTGGGTGAATTTACAACATCCAAAGAACAGCAAAGAAGTGGTGACCCTCATAGAGGATGTGATTGAAATGCCTAAAGATGAAGGTAGGAATGTAGAAAATTGGCAGTAGAATAACAGTTGACCCTTATGTGGAATCTTTAAAAAAAAAAAAAGGAAAAAGGAGCTCATAGATACAGAGAACAGATTGGTGGTTGCCAGGGTGGGAGTGGAGGATGGGCAAAATGGGTGGAGGGTCACAAGGTATAGAAACTTCCAGGTATAAAATAAATAAGTCAGGGGGCTGTAATGTACAGGGTAGTGACTATAGTTGATAATACTGTATTGCATATTTGAAGGTTGTTAAGACATTAGATCTTAAGAGCTCTCATTACAAGAAAAAAATTTTTGTAACCATATAGTGACAGATGTTAACTAGACTTATTGTGGTGATCATCGTGCAATATACATAAATATTGAATCAATACGTTGTACACCTGAAGCTAATACAGTTGACCCTTGAACAACATGGGTTTAAACTGTGTGGGTCCAATTATACATGGGTGTTTTTCAATAAATACAGCACAGTACTATAAATGTATTTTTTCTTACGATTTTCTTAACATTTTCTTTTCTCTAGCTCACTTTATTGTAAGAATACCGTATGTAATATATATATAAAATATGCTTAGACTGCTTATTGGTATGGCTTCTGGTCAGTGGTAGGCTATTAGTAGTTAAGTTTTGGGGGAGTCTAAAGTTATATGCAGATTTCCAACTGCTCAGGAGGTTGGTGCCCCTGACCCGTTTTTGTTCAGGGGTCAACTGTATGGTTTTATATGTCAGCTATACCTCAATTAAAAAGAAAAAAAGAACCTTAAAAAAAAAAGTAATTGACTCTTCCCATATGAAAAGAAATTATCTTTTCTGAAGCTAGAGGGTGTCAAGGGCAGATCTTGAAGGACTTTACAGTATCAGGAAACATGGATTTTATTCTGTAGGAAATAGAAATAGAGAATGAGATCTCGCAGCATGGGTAGGAGAGTAAAACGATTTGATTTGCCTTTTAAAATATCATTTTGATATCGATATAGAGTAGTGGTTGGCAAACTGTGGCCCAAAGGCCAAATATTTTGGGAGATAGTGTTTTTGGAACACAGCCATGCCCACTGATTGACATTTAGTCTAAGTTGCTTTCATGCTATGACCAGAGTTGATTAGTTATAGCAGAGACTGTATTGCCTGCAAAACCCAGAATCTTTACTATCTGGATCTTCACGGAAAAAGTTTATCAACATCTTGTTTAAAGGATAGACCTGAGGACTCTAAAAACAGGAAAATCAGTTAAGATAGATGAGGTGTTAAAGAATGAAGGAGTATTGGGAAAACAGGAGTTTGAACCTGAAGGAATTATGAGCTGCATGTAAGGTGTGAGTGGGATAAGATTTGATGTAAATGTGCAGGTTCTGCCGTAAATGAACGTGGCATAAGTAGCAGATTTTAGGGGGGGGATTTATACAGTAATTATGTGGCATGTTGAGTTTGAGATCTCTATGGGTTTGGAAAGTTACAGGTATGAATAGAAGTAGGAGAAATACATATGCTTAGGGAGCATCAATATTTAAGGGCTATCATAGATCTAACTACCCATTACAGGATGAACGGAGGATGGAGGAACATGTTAAATTATATCATGGGAATGCCGTTAGTAAAATCTAAACTCTGGGAAACTACAAGACAATCCAGTTTCTAAAACAAAATAATTTTATTTTTTTAAAAAGATTTTATTTATTTAGAGCATGCATGCACAAGCAGGGGGTGAGGGGGAGAGAGAATGAGAAAGAGAGGGAGGGAGAATCTCCAGCAGATTCTGCACTGAGCACGGAGCCCAACGCGGGGCTCCATCGCGTGACTCTGAGGTCATGACTGAGCCGAAATCAAGGGTTGGATGTTTAACCGGCTGAGCCACCCAGGTGCCCCTCTAAAACGAAATAATTTTAAGGGAGAAGTGGAGATATGGAAGAGGAATTTAGAAATTAAATGTAAAAGATGTATAACCAGTCACGTGAATGTATGAACTTTCTGTCATGAGGCAATTGATTGAATATTTGACAAGGAATTATTGACTGGGAAGAGTGATGATACTGTTATTGTTGCTGTATTTAGTCCTTATTTGAAAAAGAAATTAAGGATTAAACAGAAAAAGAAAAGCCAGGTAATAAGCAGGCTAGAAAAGCGTAATCTAGGACGTCAGAGAACCAGGAAACGTTAGTATCTTGAGCTGAGAAAAGAGAAATATTCAAGAAGGGAGTGTTCAGCAATGCTGTGACAAAAAGATTCTCCTATTAAGATGAATATTGAAGTAATTTACTGAAATTATTGATTATGAAGAAATTGTTAAGTTTTAGAACAGATTCAGAGAAGGAGTTGAGGTGGTGTTTATTTGTAGTTAGTTATATTGGTTTTCCATTACCGTCATAATAAATAACCACAAAGTTAGTGGCTTAAAACAGTGTGATGTATTATCCTACAGGTCTGTAGATCACTAGTCCAACATGGGTCTCCCTGGACGAAAATCAAGGCATCAGTAGGACTACATTCCTTTCGGGGCCTTGTGATTCCCTTTACCCGTCTTCGGAGTTGGCAGTGGCAAGCCATGTCCATGTCCTTTCCACACCGCCTTCTCTTACCCTCCACTCAGCCGCAGTACGCGCACTTGCTCAGGTGAGCATGTTTGCTCGCTCTCTCTCACACTGACCACAGTTGGGAAACCCGTGTTTTAGGATTCGTGTGATTAGATTGTGATTACCCAAATAATACACGGTGATTCCTCATCTCTCAAGGTCCTTAACTTTAATCATATCTGCTGAGTCTCTTTTACCAGTGTATCCAGGGATTAGGGGTGTGGGTATTTCTGGGGTCTGTTACTCTCCCTATCACATGTTCCCCACCACCACTACCAAAAAAGATGGATGGCTGAGGTGTGAATGTGATCATGATTGTAGACTATTCTTAAAGTCTGGGAGGGAAGGAAAGGAGAGGTTGCCAGCTAATAGAGGACTGAGAAAGGTTTTTAGTTTCTTTTAACCTGTCTTGGCTCTCTGAAGAACCCACCCAAAGGGCTTGCCCTTATTTTATCTGACTCAGAACTCTCCCAGGGCAGAGATGGCCACCTGGGGGGCATTTGTCAAAGCATTTAATGGGAAATGTATTAGCCTCTGCCACCTAAGACCATGAACACAAAAAGATTGGGAGGAAAGACTGGGGTATGAGTTGCTTTGTGGAATAAGGTGTTTGAAAAGTTCTTACATATCCTAGAGATCTAGAAGGCTGGGCACATGCTCTGAAAGACCTGATAAGGCCTTAACTCTCACCTCTGGCTGACCGTCAGGCTTCGCATAAACAGAAACTAAAGATGAAGGTAATGTTGAAAAATTACCTGAGTGGTGTAGGCAAGCCTCAACACCTGCAGCCCATCTGCAAAGACTAGGAAATGGTTTCTGTTTGTGGGGTTTTTGTGGGTTTTTTTTTTTTTGTTTGATTCCAGGTATCTAAGGAAATCTCTGAGGAATCACGAGCTGACCACTCAGCTAAGGGAACAGATTTAAGTGGGCACACACAACAAAGAATACAGACTTTCCAAATCAGTTCAAAAAAGTAAGTGAGCAAGAATTACAACAATCAGGCCCACAAATATATGAAGCAAAAATTGACAGAAATGAGGGAGAAATAGATTAAGAATAATAGTCTTCAGCACCCCACTTTCTTTAGTGGATAGAACAACTAGAAAAAAGACAAAAAAGGAAATGGAAGAACTGTATTAACAACTCTATAAACGAAACTAGACCTAACAAATATATAAGCACTCTACCCAACAACAGAATATATAGTTTTCTCAAGTGCACATGGCACATTTTCCAGGATAGACCAAATGTTGGGCCAAAACAAGGCACAATTATTTTAAACATTTAAGTCATCCAAAGGATCTTTTTTGACCACAACAGAATGAAATTAGAAATCAATAATAGAAGGAGATCTGGAAGGGCACCTGGGTCGCTCAGTTGGTTAACAGTCTGCCTTCAGCTCAGGTCATGATCCCAGGGTCCTGGGATCAAGCCCCTCATTGGGCTCCCTGCTCAGTGGGGAGCCTGCTTCTCCCTCTCCTGCTGCTCCCCCTGCTTATGTTCTCTCACACTCTCTGTCAACTAAAATCTTTTTTTAAAAAAAGAAGGAAATCTGGAAAATGCGCAAATATGTAGAAATTAAAATAAGAAAGATTAAACAGAGATAAATAGAGAATAGAAAAACAATAGGATCAATGAAACTGGAAGTGGGTCATTTGAAAAAAAAAAATTGACAAAGTCTTAACTACACCGACCAAAAAAAAAAAGACTTCCTAACTTACTCTGTGGTGAGTTTTAACTTGATGCCAAAGCCAGACAAAGGCCTCATGAGAAAAGAAAACTAGCAAGCCAAATCCAGCATCGTGTTAAGAGGATTATACACCATGACCAAATGGGATTTATCCCAGGAATACAGGATGGTTCAACATATGAAAATCAACATTCTACACCATACTAATAGGGGAAAATCACAAAGTCCTCTTTTTTTTAAATAAGATTTTATTTATTTGAGAGAAAGAGAGCATGTGCACAAGTGGGGGGGCGGGAGGCACGGGGAGAGGTGGAAGGAAACTCCTTGCTGAGCAGGGAGCCTGATGCGGGACTCAGTCCCAGGTCCCTGAGATCATGACCTGAGCTGAAGGTAGACACTTAACTAACTGAGCCACCCAGGAGCCCACAAGGTTCTCTTGATGTAGAAAAAGCATTTGACAAAATCCAGTGCCTTTTCATGATAAAAGCACTCAACATACTAGGAATAGAAGGGAATTTCTTCTATGTGATAAAGGGCATCTATGGAAAACGTACAGGAAGCATCATACTTAATGGTTAAAGACTAAAAGCTTTACCTTTAGGTTAAGGAACAAAACAAGGATGTCCACTCTGGCCACTTCCGTTCAGCGTTATACTGGAGGTGTTAGCCAGTGCAGCTAAACAAGAAAAATAAATAAAATGTATCCCAATTGGAAAGGAAAAAGTAAAGCTATCTTTACTGTCTTGTGATCTGTTCTTATGCAGTTGACCCTTGAACAACATGGGTTTAAACTGCATGGGTCATTTTTATGTGAGTTTTTTTTTTTTAATTTCATAGCAAAAGCCATAAGGCATTTATTTACAACTGCCCACCCCAGTCTCCGCAGGTCAGATGGAAGACGACTGGTTCGGAGTTCACACCTGCTGCCCTTTGAGTACCCAGAGAGGCCTGCAGAGCCCTTCAGCAGCCCTTGGGATCCCTGGGACTGTGTTACCTGTCAAATTTTTTCACTAAAAAACAATTTTAAAAAAGCCTGTGTTCCTGTATTGGATGACTTAATGTTGTCAAGATGCTAATACTCTTTAAAGTGGTCTGCAGATTCAAATGCAATTCATGGCAAAATTCCAGCTGCTTTTTTTTTTGCAGAAATGGACAGGCCGATCCTAAAATGAATATGAAATTGCAAAGGATTCAAAGTAACCAAAACAACCTTGATGAAGAACAGACTTTAAGAATGCATACTTTCAATTTCAAAACTTACTACAAAGCTACAGATTTTGTAAGGACAGAATTAAAGTAATTTTTTGAATCTGCTACAACCGCGGATGAAGCCTCAAAATGCTATTTTGGCCTTCTTCTCCCTGATCCAGTACTTCTCAACTTCTGGTAGAATATCAGAATCATTTTTAGAGTTTTTAAAAACTATAACATCTGAGCCCCACCTTTGGAGATTCTGGTTGCTGGTAGGGCCTGACACCGTTATTTTTCCAAAGCTCTAAAGATGATTCCTGTGAATAGCATGTTAAAGCTCTTACTATAGTCATTAAATGTTTCTCCAGCACAAATCTTGTCTCCCTAATGTTTTCCTTCATCTTCCCAGAGATAGCCTGCAAGGATTCTGTCCTGCTCCAGAAGGGCAGCATCCAGGGGAAAATGGAAGCTGACTCGCTAACTGGCCATTCCCAGGTGAATTAGGATTCTACTCTTTACTGAAATCTGCTTTTTCTTTTTCAGCTTTTGAACTTTTGCTAAATATAGGTCCGTCTAAGGATGTAGGACTGTTACTTCTCCCATAGGACATTGGATTTATTTTATTTTAGTTGATGATACACTCTTTGGGAAATATTCAATCTTTATATTTTTCTGTGCATCTGTTCCTTCAGAATTCAGGACAATAATCAAAGCCATAGAAATAGAGCCCACCAGAGAATGTTCAGAATTACAAGTGAAGGGAGCCAAGATCAGGATCCCGAGTAATGTCATTAAATAGGCAGGAGCAGAAGAAATCTCAAAGGATACTGAAATGAAAGCATCAAAGTGGTAGAGGAAGACCAAGGAGATGCCACCGAAAGCCAAGGATGAGAGTATTTCAAGGATAAATCCTTTAAAAAATTCAGGAAAATTCAGCCTGAGTAGTGCCTGTTCCCTTACCATCACGGAGATCCTGCTCCTCATGGGAATAGAAGCCAGGTTGCAGGGGGTTGAGGGAAGAAGGTGAGGATGTAGGCAAAGCTGACGTAGATGATTTACTCACCAAGTCACTCATGTCTCAGAGTCCTCTGGCTCTGACGGAGAGGGAGGGGAGGGATTGGTATGTTTCATCGTGTTCGAAGGTGCCCGTCATGACAAGGTTGAGAATGCTAGACAGGGAAGTGCAACAAGTGATGGTGTGAAGGTCCTCGTAAGAAATATCTACGCAGTGTCTGATACGCCACTGCTAAGGGCTGGGAATGTGATGGTAAACGAAGGGAAATCCTTTGTGGAAATGACGGTAGAGCAGACAGGCACGCACTGGCAAATAAGGTGATTGCAGATAGTAATAATTATTACAGAGAAAAGAAAGAAGCATAATGCAATGGGAGACTGATGAGGAGGGTGGCTACTCCGTTTTGGGTAATCAGGAAAGGACTGCCTGCCCCGGATGGGAGATGCTGGCAGGCTGCATTTCTCAGTCAGAGAAAACGCCCTACCTCTTCTGCTGCCAGAGGCTCCGTCTTCGTTACAAGTTCCCCTCACATCTCTCCGAAACTCTGCCTGTTCTGAACTCCTTTTATGTCAGCTATTTTTACTCTATAGTAATTTTTTGTTCCACAATTATTCCAACTGTCTTTTTTTCCTCAACCAAAATAAAAGTTAGTTTAGGTTAAGACTGCACTGGATTTTCCTTTCGCAGCCCTCACAGTGCCAAGTCCATAAGCCTCTAGTATAACTTAATTTCCATCACTTAGAACCCCAAACGTTTGTCAGTTTCTTACGTATTCTGACGCCCTACCTTGTTCTTTCCAAATTCATTTCTCCGCTAGTAATATTTTTAGAAGTGACCTTTGATTAAAAAGAAATTTAATGTTTTAGGAACCAGTAACATTCAAAGATGTGATTGTGGAATTCAACGAGGAAGAGTGGGGACAGCTGGACCCTGCTGTAAAGACCCTGTACAGGGATGTGATGCTGGAGAACTATAGGAACCTGAACTCATTGCATCAAGGTGGCTTCCGTGTTATTTACCTCTTCTGCCCGTCGGTAGTCTCTTCATCTGCTAAAAACTAGAGGACGGCTGCAGTGGTTAAGGGCACTTGGGTTTGGGTTCGGGTTTCCTAATATCCTTTGGGCACAATAGCAGATTTTCCTGCTGTGTATCTGAGTGGAAGTCCTTTCTGGTGGAGAGATAAATGTCCACAGATCCGTGGTGACCGCTGGCCTTACCTTTCAGCAGCTCTGAGACTACTGCGGAGGGAGGGAATCTCTTCCCTATGAAAATGGCTGAAGTGTCTGTTTGTTGTTGTTGTTTCATTTTCCCCATGAACAGAACAACTACTTTCCAAGCCAGTTGAGATCTCCAAGCTGGAGAGTAAGGAGAGAAGATGGACAGTAGAGCAAGAAACCCCAAGCACATCTGTTTCAGGTAAGAGCCAGGCAGATACGAGGCAGGTGTAAGAAGCTTGTTTGTTAAACGCACAGTGTACTGTTACCAGCCTTCGAGTAAGAGTCGGGTGGGGGGCGGACAACAAAACCTGGAGGCTTTGGAGGAAAAAGGACACCATTGCCTTTCGTTGGCAGATTCTTTTTCTTCATCGGATAGACGAATGAATGTTGCAGGGGAGGGACACGGAGGCTTGTAAAGCCGTGTGGCCCGGAGCGGCCTCCCTGCCCGTCTCCTCATCCGCAACAGGGAGTCAATAACAGTCCTTACCTCCACGTTCCTGTGAGGCTCAAGTGCGTCGGTGTGGGTAGCACGCTTAGAACAGCGCCTGGCGCACAGTAGTGCTACGTAAACGAACATTAGCCAGCCCAGCATGAAATCATGTGCTTCCTTCTAAAGAAAGCAAAGTTCTGCTTCATACTAGAGTGAGCTTAGTAGTCTTCCATTCTTTGTTTACCATAGAACTTCTTGTGCCCTTACTTTCTACTTTCATGTAATCTCTTTATTCTTATTAACATTTTGTTTGTGGGACATTATCAATTATTATGTGCTTAATATAAATTTTAGTACATATAGAAAAGTATGAAGAAGAATAGAAATCACCCCATTACCTCACTCCCGAGAGCTATGCAGTATTAACGTTTTGATTTATTTTCTTAGGCTTTTTTCTTTGTGATGATGTGTCTCTGTGACTTGTGAAGATTTGTTTTTTTCCAGAATTGGGATTGTCAGGGATATGTCACTTTATATTCTGCTCTTCTCACCTAATACGATACCGTGGACAATTACCTGTGTCACTAAATAGTCCGTGCAAATGTGGTTTCTCATTCACGTGTAACTTCCCATCGTACACATGTATCATAATATATTTAACCATTCCCCCCGGCTGTTGGACATTCAGGTTGTTGCCAGGTTTTCAGGCATATCTGGTAAGTTCCATAGGATATACCTTGTTAGAAGACAAACTTCAGCATCAAAGGGCATGAATGTATTTAAAAGTCCTGTTACATTGTGCTGTATTGTCTACAGAAAGGTTATGCCGAGCCATACTGTCACTACTAGCATATTATCTCTCTCATTATCACCCTAGCACCCTCTTGTTGGCCTGAAATCTTTATTGATTTGATAGGCAAAGTATTCAGTTTCTTTCTTTCTTAGGTAAATTCCCCCACCTCCCACCCTTTTCCTTTGGACCCCATTTCTCCCTGCCTTCTTTCACTTATATTTTTACCATTTCTGCTTCATCCTCCCATTAGCTTTTCAACATTTTCAGGTCATTGCTGATGTCAACGATTTTTCTCTGAACCTATTACTCTATTTCTCGCCTCTTTGTAGCCAGTCTTCTCAAAATAGTTTCTACTTTTCTCATTTCCTCACCCCATTCCAGTTTAGCTGTTATTCCAGATCTCCATCTGGAACAGTCCTTACTAAAGTCGTAGAAGACTTTCTTGTAGCGAAGTCTAGTGGATACTTTTTCATTCCTTGTCTTACGTTACCTGCTCCTCGCTCTAAAACACTCGTAGGTTCTTATAATGCTTCCCATTTTCCTCCTCTGTTTCTGGCCTTTCTCGGTCTGTATGGTGGAGACTTCTCTTTGTCTAGCTGTAATTTCAGTTTCTCAACATGTCTCATTTTGTCTTTTCTTACTCTGTGTTTTCTTCTCTATGTTAGCACATCCACAGCTGCAACTCCACTTAGCGCACACGTGTAGGTGACTTACAAATGTGTGTCCCCAGCCCAGGCTGCTTCTCCGAATTGAACAATTTATTTATTTATTTTTAAATAAAATTTTTTTATGATGTTATGTTAGTCACCATACAGTACATCCCAAGTTTTTGATGTAAAGTTCCATGGTTCATTACTTGTGTATAACACCCAGTGCACCATGCAATACGTGCCCTCCTTAATACCCATCACCGGTCTATCCCGATCCCCCACCCCCCTCCCCTCTAAAGCCCTTAGTTTGAATTGAACAATTTATAGACATGTGACATTTCTCTTGGATGTCTTAAAGACGACTCCAATTCTGTAAAACCAAAGCCATAACTTTTTCTTTTCCAGTCCTCCTCTGTTCCCTGAGTGAATGGCACTGCCATCCATCCAATTACATAAGTACGGTGTATTATCTTTGACACAACTTCTTCTCCTTCACCTCTCTAATACTTGGTTTCGTCCTTCTAAATATCCTTTGAACGTCTCCACTTCTCTCCATCTGTAGGGCCACTACCCTAGTCCAGGTGCCAGTGCCATCTCTCATCTCAGCTATCCCCGCAGCCTCTTAATTCATCGTACTGGAAGATCTTGCCAGGCCTCTTTGCTCTTTTTCCCCAGCTCCAGGGTTTGAGCCACATTGCAGTCAAAGAGATCAAGTTCTGTCATGTACTTGCTTAAGTCACTTATGCTGACTGCAGTTTTGCTTACTTCAGAACACACTGCTTCTCCAGCCTGCTTCTCCAGCCTCACCTGCTTCTCCAGCCTCACCTCACCCTGCATCCTCCCCCCGCTCTTCGCACCCAAACCACACTGCTCTGCTTTCAGTCAGCATCACGTGTGTATTTGCATCTCCTGTGCCCTAAGCTCTCTGATAGGTGTTGGAGGACTGCAGAGAAAAGAGTTCCACAGGCCACACGTTCCGTATGTCCGTTGAGTGGGACTTGCCCTCCATCTCAGGGGCTCTGTACATGCAGTTTCCTTACATAAAATGGTCATTCTCCTGTTCTTTGCCTAGTTGACTCCTTGTCTTCCTTCAGATCTCAGATAGTTTCACATTTCCTCAGGGAAACCTGTCTTGATTCATTTTTTTCTGTTATATACTCCCATAGGACCATAATCTTCTCTTTTTAGCATTTATCACAATTATATTTTACTTGTATCTATGTAGGTCTTTGTCTCTCACATTAGGCTTTATGTTCCTTGAGGGCAGAGACCATGTCTCTTTTCACCCTGCCTTTTTATCTCAAGCTTTTGCACATTCATAGGAACCAAAGGAAAAAAACTGGGTAGATAAATATTGGATTATGAGAAAGGTAAAAATTATTTTATTTGCTTTGGTCATTTGTAATTCAGTAAATGGTTTTATGTCCTTTATCTATTAAGCCTTTAGAGGTTTATAAGTAAGATCTCATGGAAATTCCCATTATTGATCACAGAGCAAATGAAATACCGCTGAAGTTTTTTATTATTTTCTTTATGGTGTCTGCCATACATATTTTAAAATTTATGTTACCGCATATCTTCCCCCCAGTGCTTTATATCTGTTATTTTTAGGCATAAGAATTTTTCCATCCGCAAATTAAAAACATTTCCTGATTTTTATTCTGATTTCATCTATTTCATCATTTAAATATAATACTTCAATCAATCTGGAATTTACCTCGGTAAATGTAGTTTATTTTCCAAAACAGTTAATGGACTACAGTGGATTAAAGGTGGCTACAGAATCTTTGTCACTTTCTCCATCAGGATGTAGCCTTTGTACACCTGAAACTAATGTAACATGGTGCCAACTATACTTCAATCAGAAAAAAAAGTTGCAGACTTTGTTTCCCCTCCCTTTGAATCTCAGCTGGCACTGGACTGTTTAATCAGTAAAATACATCAGAGGTGACACTGCCGGTTCCAGGTCTAACCTGTAATAGGACGTGAGGCTGCCACTTCTCTCTCGGAAGTTAGCAGCCACTACTTCAGCTAGCTGCACATCGCGATGTTTGTGAGAAGCCCTGCACAGCCACACGGAATGTACATACATCACACACGTGTGCACATGTATGTACTTCAGAGGCTCGTCAGATGATCAGAGGCACATCTAGATTTAAGGGCTAATGATCCGAGTTTATTATAAACAGTTTAAGGTAAATTTGTATAGAGAATATAAAACCAGATTTAATTAAACCAGCTTAATTAACTAGTCAGAACCTACGAAAAAAGAATCCTGTGGATTTTAATCTATAAATACAGATAAGCCATTGGAATGATTGGAGAAGTTGGGGGAAACTTTCAGATAGGCCAAAGAAAGGCAGAGATGGTCTGGCATGGGCTGGTGTCCAGGGGAGTTGTGCGCAGACACCCAGGTTTGGGATGACAGGCTAAGGTTTCAAGTGTTCGTTTGTGTTTCAGGTTAGAGGCAGGAGCAAAGTCTTGTAGGTAAAGCATAGTTTGTGCGTTTGGGATTAATAGGAATAAGACAGTGACTCAAAATCTGTTTAGTGCAAAAGGAGAACAAATCATGGGTGTAAAGACAAACTGGTGTTGCCGCTAGAATCAATAGATAAGAGTATCTGTTGCTATAATTATTTAATGTTGACCTGAAAGACGTAACTAATGAATGAAAAAAAATGAGAAATTTAATTAGTAGAAAAGAGGAAAAAAGACTTATTTGTAAATGATAACTTTCTACTTAGAAAACCAAGAAACTCATAGTCAAAACTATTACATCTGTTAAGAGTTTTGTAAGGTGGCCAGATATAAAATAAAAATATTGGTAGTTTTCCTATATGTTAGAACTAAGTGATTTGAAAATAACAAAATACATGAAAGTGATTTTAAAAATAGGAGTAAAGAAGTTATATGAAAAATGGGTCATGGAAATATGAGAACAGAGATTTGCTTAGAGAAATACATTTAGGAATTTTGCCATTCAGTAAATACTGCTGGAACAGCTTGTGTTTCAGTTACCTATTGTTTCTAACAAATTGCCCCAAAACTTACTGACTTGAAACAGCAATCATTTTATTAACTCTCACAAGAGTTAGGAGTTGACTTCGGAGTTCTCAGGATCCATCTGATGTTGGCTGAGGGTACAGTGTCTGCTGGGATGGGATGATCACGATGGCTTATCACACCGCTGGAAGTTGATGCTGGCTGCCACTGGGAACATCGGCCCTGTGGACCAGCGCACCTCCATGTGGCCCCTTTTGAGGGATGGGCTGCTCATAGCATGCCCATCAGGTTCTGGGAATATCCTGAGAGGAGTTGGAAATTGTCAGTCTCCTAAAGGCCAGGCCCAGAAGTGGCATGGTATCACTTCTACCATATTCTGTTGGCTAAGCTGTCACAGGAGTAGCCCATTTGCAAGGGGAAGAAAAATAAACTCCACTTCTCTATGGGAAGGTGTCAAAGAATGTGCATCTATTTCTTTTTATTACTCAAGTATAATTAATATATGGTGTTGTGTTAGTTTCAGCTGTACAGTATAATGATTCAACAATTCTGTGCATGACTCCGTGCTCGTCATGATAAGTGTGCTCTTTATTGTCCTGTCCTCACCCATTCCCCCATTCACCTCCCCTCTGGCAAGCATCAGTTTGTTCATTATATTTAAGACTCTGGTTTTTTGTTTTTCTTTTTTCCTTTGTTTGTTTCTTAAATTCCACTTATGAGTGAAATCTTAAGGTATTTGTCTTTGAATTATTTCACTTACCATGATACCTCTAGATCTATTCATGTTGTTGCAAATAGTGAAGTTTCATTCTTTTTTATGACTGAGTAGTATTCCATCATATGTATGTGTGTGTATACACGCACATATATATACATACACATATATGTGTGTGTATACACACCTATATAACACACACACACATATATCACATCTTCTTTATACATTCCTCTATGAATGAATATTTTGGTTGCCTCTGTATCTTGGCTATTGTAAATAATTCTGCAGTAAACATAAGGGTGCCTGTATCTTTTTGAATTAGTGTTTTCATTTTCTTTGGCTAAATACCCAGTGGTGGAATTACTAGATCATATAGGATTTCTATTTTTAATTTTTTGAGTAATCTCCATACTGTTTTCTACAGTGGGCATACCAGCTGGCATTCCCCCAACAGTGCACAAGCGTTCCTTTTTCTCCACATCCTTGCCAACACTGTTATTTTTTGTGTTTCTGATTTTAGCCATTCTGACCAGTGTGAGGTGATGTCTCATTGTGGTTTTGATTTACATTTCTCTGGTGATAAGTGATGTTGAACATCTTTTCATGTGTCTGTTGGCCATCTAATGTCTGTTTTGGAAAAATGGCTATTCAGGTCCTCTGCGCATTTTTTAATTGGATTGTTGTTGGCTTTTGTCCTGTTGAGTTGTATAAGTTCCTATATACTTTGGATTCTAACCCTTTATTGGATATGTCATTTGAAAATATCATCTCCCATTCAGTAGGTTATTCTTGATTTTGTTGATGGTTTCCTTCACTGTGCAAAAGATTTTTACTTTGGTGTAGTCTCAATAGTTTACTTTTGCTTTTGTTTTCCTTGCCAAAGGAGACATGTCTAGAAAATATTGCTATGGCCTATGTCAGAGAAATTACTGCCTACGTTTTCTGTTAGGAATTTTACGGTTTCAGGTCTCACATTTAGGTCTTTAATCCATTTTGAGTTTATTTTTGTATATAGTGTAAGAAGGGTCCAGTTTCATTCTTTTGCATGTAGCTGTCCAGTTTTCCCAACACCATTTGTTGAAGAGACTTTTTCCTGTTGTATATTCTTGCCTCCTTTGTCATAGATCAATTAATTGATCATAAAGCTGTGGGTTTATTTCTGGCTCTCTGTTTTGTTCCATTGATCTATGTGTCTATTTTTTTATGCCAGTACCATTCTGTTTTGATTACTTCAGCTTTGCTTAATATGTCTTGATACCTCCGGGTTTTTTTTTTTTTTCTTTTACAAGATTGGTTTGGTTATTCAGGGTCTTTCTTGTTCCATACAAATTTTAGGATTCTTTGTTCTAGTTCTGTGAAAAGTGCTAGTGGTATTTTGATAGGGATTGCATTAAATATGTAAATTGCTTTGAGTAGTATGGACATTTTAACAATACTGGTTCTCCCAATCCATGAGCGTGGAATATCTTTCCATTTCTTAGTGTCATCTTCAGTCTTTTTCATCACTGTTTTATAGTTCTCAAAGTACAGGTCTTTGACTCTTTTGGTTAAATTTATTCCTATGTTTTTAATATTTTTTTCTATTTTTGATTTAAATTCCATTTAATAACATATACTGTATTATTAGTTCCAGAGGTAGAATTTAGTGATTCATCAGTTGCATACAACACCCAATGCTCATTACTTTAGGTGCCCTCCTTAATGCCCATCACCCAGTTACCCCATCCCTCCACCCACCTCCCCTACGTATTTTATTCTTTTTGGTACAATTGTAAATGGGACTGTTTGCTCCCGCCTTCCTCTCCCGTTCCCTCTCCTCCCATTGGGATTGTTTTCTTAATTTCTCTTTGTGCTACTTCATTTTAAAGTATAGAAATGCAACATATTTCTATAAATTTTGTATCCTGCAACTGTACTAAATTAATGTATCAGTTCTGGTAGTTTTCGGTGGAGTCTTTAGGATTTTTTGTATATAGTATCATGTCATCTGTAAATAGGTAAATAGAGTTTTACTTCTTATTTACCAATATGAATGCCTTTTATTTCTTTTTCTTGTCTGATTGCTGTGGCTAGGACTCCCAGTACTATGTTGAATGAAAGTAGTGAGAGTGGACATCTCTGTTTTGTTCCTGATCTTAAAGGAATAGCTCTCAGTTTTTTCCCCTTTGAGTATGATGTTAGCTGTGGGTTTTTTGTTTTTTGTTTTTTAATGAATGTGCAGCCATTTTGATCTACTCTAGTCTGTCCTCTGGCCACAAATTATTTTTTTATTTTTTCCCCCTTGTTAAATACATTTACTGTCTCCTAAGAGACCTCATCTCATTATGGCATCAGGCTTGAAGTCCAGGATCTCACCATCTAAATTATAAATTAGGTCCAAGTTTGAAGAGGTTTCTCTCGCACTGAAGACCTGTGAATTAAATTACAGGTTATCTGCCCACACACCCAGTATACACTGGTGAGGCAGAAACAGAGAAACTATAGTCAATACTCTCATTATATTCCTAGGCTCCGCTCTAGGAGATTGCTTTAGTAGTCTAGTTTTCAGTGTAAGTATTATTCAGACGATAATTTCTGCTAGAAATTAGACTAAATCAGGCTGAATTAATAGGTATTTGACAAAGCTGGATGTATCATTGGGGCTGCTTTGAGGCAAAAGTCCTCAAAATAGTACCTCAGGGTAGATTAGAAAGGGGAGAGAGAGAGCATGGTTATTCAAGATCTCTTTCTAGACTCTAGTGTAAATATTAGAAGAACAATGACTCACCGAACAGATGAGGACGTTGAGGGAAGTTCTTTCTACATGAAAGATGACATTCTCAGGCTCATTTGTGAGTTGGAAGAGAGTAGTAGGATAGCCAAGTGGCATTGTCTTGGAGACAGGTTTAAAAAAAAAAAAGTGAGACTACAAAGCTGAAAATGTGTTTTGGCTACCAATAAAGTGTGGAAGTAAAAGCATTAGATAAAGCTGAAGTTATGTGCAGAAGGATAATAGGAAGTCAGTGAATTTTAGTTATTAAAAAATTGCTAGAATATATAGTATATTGGATGTATTTATACAGAAGCTAAGTGAGAAAGGAATTTTGAGAAGGAAGGTGAGACATTATTAAATGAAACAAATTGAAGACAGGTGAAAACGAGAACTGAATCTTAACTGGAACAGGTAAAGTTTTGAGTTCTAGGAAATACATAGAAAAATAACATAGCACTGTTAGAATCAGGGGTGATTTTGAGCCTAGGAAAAAGGGTGGTTTCTCTGCTACTTTTGATCATAGGTTTTTTTTCTGCCTTTGTTAAATATGGGGAATAATTGCAACTCGTCTGGAAAATAGAAGCACTGATTGTAAGCTTATTGTAGCTGGTTAAGATGTGGCTCCTGTAATCCATCAAAATTCTAGAGGAGAACATAGGCAACAACCTCTACAACATCGGCCAAAGCAACCTTTTTCATGACACATCCCCAAAGGCAAGAGAAACAAAAGATAAAATGAACTTATGGGACTTCATCAAGATTAAAAGTTTCTGCACATCCAAGGAAACAGTCAGAAAAACTAAGAGGCAGCCCACGGAATGGGAGAATATATTTGCAAATGACACTACAGATAAAGGACTGGTATCCAAGATCTACAAAGAACTTCTCAAACTCAATACACGAGAAACAAATAAACAAATCAAAAAATGGGCAGAAGATATGAACAGACACTTTTCCAATGAAGACATACAAATGGCTAACAGACACATGAAAAAATGTTCAAAATCATTAGCCATCAAGGAAATTCAAATCAAAACCACACTGAGATACCACCTTACGCCAGTTAGAATGGCAAAAATAGACAAGGCAAGAAACAACAATTGTTGGAGAGGATGTGGAGAAAGGGGATCCCTCCTACATTGTTGGTGGGAATGCAAGTTGGTACAACCACTCTGGAAAACCGTGTGGAGGTCCCTTAAAAAGTTAAAAATTGAGCTACCCTATGATCCAGCCATTGCACTACTGGGTGTTTACCCCAAAGATACAGACGTAGTGAAGAGAAGGGCCATATGCACCCCAATGTTCATAGCAGCAATGTCCACAATAGCTAAATTGTGGAAGGAGCCGAGATGCCCTTCAACAGATGACTGGATTAAGAAGTTGTGGTCCATATATACGATGGAATATTACTCAGCTATCAGAAAGAACGAGTTCTCAACATTTGCTACAACATGGACAGCACTGGAGGAGATAATGCTAAGTGAAATAAGTCAAGCAGAGAAAGACAACTATCATATGGCGTGTGTGTGTGTGTGTGTGTGTGTGTGTGTGTGTGTGTGAGTTCACATTGGTTACGGTAGTGAGATTCTTAAAAAGAAAGCTAAAATAGTTTTAAAACAAAAAAAAAAAAAAAAAAAAAAAAAAGATGTGGCTCCTGTAAATGTAGACATGTTTTTAAAGATACAACTAAATTGCTATTTTAGAAGGGTGTATTTATTATTGATGAGTAGCATAGGTTAAAAGAGACAAAGACAAGATGCTAGAGAAAGGAAGGTTAGGTATAACCCACACAGACTAGTTACAAAGCAGTAATAATTTGAACTATGATATGCCACCCTATCGCAGTTCATATGCGGGACATTTTCCCAAGCCCTCTGTATTCTCTCTAATATTTCTGAATCGCTCTCCTCCTATTTTACGATCTCCTAACCTCCCTTTTGATACTTTTATCCCTTTTATTTCTTCTATAATTCTCCTTTTTCTAATCTCACTTCACATTCCCATTCTGTAATTAAGGCCTAAAAAGATGCATATTCCCTTATGTGGTTTAGCATGACTTTCCTAATTAAACCATTTCCCTTCTTCTAGTTCATGGAATTTTTAATTTCTTTTTAGACAGAGAGATAATTTCAGAAAACCAAGATTCAGTTCCAAAGCAGAGAATTTCTGGAAAAGAATCATCTTCTGGAGTGATTATGACAAGACTGACCAAAAGTGGATCCCCTTCTTTAGATGCTTGGATGAGCGATGATTGGTTATATAGGAACCAGGAACATTGGGACATAAATTTACCAGAAGAAGCTTTTGTTCATAAGACAGTCTACACTGAGGTGGGAAACTTTGAAGGTAGTGAGAATAAGAAAATCTTAGATATTGAGACAGTTAATTCAGTTTTGGGTATACAACAAGGAATTCCTATGAGAAAGGGGTCCTCAAAATGTGGTAAGTTTAAAACTAATTTCAAATTTAATTTAGACTCAGGTAAGCAATATTCAGAATATAACGAATGTGGAAATGCCTTGAGCCTGAGTATAGATATTCAACAGCCAAAAAGTCATACCTTGGTGAATTCCTATGAATGCTATCAGTGTGGAAGAGCCTTCAGCCGGAGTTCATCCCTCATTCGACATCAGATCATTCACACAGGAGAGAAACCCTATAAATGTAGTGAATGTGGGAGATTCTTCAACAGACGTACGAACCTTACTAAGCATCAAAAAATTCATACTGAAGCAAAGGTCTGTGAAGGCAATAAATATAGAAAAGCTTTCAGTGAGAGTGAAGACAGTAATAAAAATTCAAGACTTCGTTCTAGAGATAATCCCTATGAATGTGTTAACTGTGGGAAATCCTTCAGCCGGAGCTCCTCCCTTATTCGACATCAAATGATTCATACAGGAGAGAAACCGTTCAAATGTAAGGAATGTGAGAAAACCTTCAACAGGAGTTCAAACCTTAAAAAACACCAAAAAATTCATAAGAGAAGTCTTATAAAAGGAAGAAACACAGGATTACCTACATCAATGAATTTATAGTAGAGGGAATCCTGTGAATAAATTAAATGCAAGAAAACATTCGTCAGGGATTCTTCTTTAATTGATATAACAGAATTAGTGCTGGAGAGAAATCTGTTATTGGGTAGGAATCTGCTCCCAAGTGAAGCCACAAGGGTTTGGAGTTAAATGTATCACAGTACAAGTCTTTGCCTGTCATCATTCTGATATCCATTGCCATCATTTCTAGTTCATAAATGGGACCTATGGCATCCTTATATTCACATGATTTATTGAAGTTAGGGAGGAGCCAAGCAATACCCTTGGAATTGATATTTAATAAAACTGAAACTTTCAGTCCTAAGAAGGACATGAGAAACCAGGAGCTCACGAGAATATAGGAAGAATATACTTCTAAGGACTGAACTCTCTGAATTAATGGCAGAGACCACAAGAATGGCAGATTACTCCATGATAATATCCTTGGCTGTCTTGGTGCTGAGCGGGGACTAGAATTGGAGGAGGATTATCAACTGCAGTGGGAAGTGGATTCTACATATAGTCGTCAAATCTGCGTTTTTGAAAGTACTCTTTGGGATGTAGGCTGGAGCAACATCCATTGTCTTGGGTCTGTCATTTATTCCAAACATTAAGAGGTCAATAAAGTGTCTTAATACTCTGTGTACTAGTTTCCTCGTTCTTCTGTAAGTTATTTCTGTAATTTACCCTTGGGATCCTGAGCCAAGAAACTTATCTTTATTTTTTTTTTTTTTTTATTAATAATGATTTTTTATTATATTATGTTAGTCACCATACAGTACATCCCCGGTTTTCGATGTAAGGCTCGATGATTCATTAGTTGTGTATAACACCCAGTGCACCATGCAATATGTGCCCTCCTTACTACCCATCACCGGTCTATCCCATTCCCCCACCCCCCTCCCCTCTGTAGCCCTCAGTTTGTTTCTCATAGTCCATAGTCTCTCATGCAAGAAACTTATCTTTAATCTGCCCCCAAATATCATATTGGAGAGATTCCCAGTGAATGATGATGGTGGCTTTTTGTTAAAGCTCATATCTTATTCAAAAACAGAAAAGGTATACTGGAGTGTGAACACTTAGGATGAGTTAACGTGCAAAATTATTCTGTCTTCATTTGTTCTATGGTTTCAGGTCTTTAATCCATTTTTTATTTAATTTTTGTGTATGATACAAGAGTGGTCCATTTTCATCCTTTATTGCATGTGACTGTCCAGTTTTCCCAACACTATTTATTGAAGAGACTATCCTTTCCCCGTTGGGTATTTTTGACCCCTTTGTAGCAAATTAATTGACCACGTATATATGAGGGTTTATTTCTGGGCACTGTTCTCTTCCATTAATCTATGTGTCTGTGTTTATGCCAGTACCATACTGTTTTGGTTATGCTTTCTAATATAGTTTGAAGTCAGGAAGTGTGATACCTCCAGGTTTGTTCTTCTTTCTCAAGATTGCTTTGACTGTTCAGGGTCTTTTGTGGTTTCATACAAATTTTAGGATTTTTTTTTCTATTTCTGTGAAAAATGCCATTGGGATTTTGATAGGGGTTGCATTGAATCTGTAGACTCTTTGGGTAATATGGACATTTTAACGGTATTAATTCTTCTAAGCCGTGAGCATGGAAGATCTTCCCATTTATTTGTGCCTTAACTTTATCCATAGGTATTTAATTCTTTTTATGCAGTTGTAAATGGTATTACAACTGCATAAATTTAACCAAGGAGATGAAAGATCTGTACATTGAAAACTATCAGACACTCATGTGAAAGAAATTGAAGAAGGCACAAATAAATGGGAAGATCTTTGCCATTCAGCCTCAGTGCAGGGAATGACCCACTTGTCTGTCAAAAACCTGTCCCCTCTCTTTGTACCCATATGCCATATCCCATGAATCACTAAGGCATTCTGCTAGTTGTTATCCATTATATTTATTGACTTTCATTGTTACAGAAGTTTAGCTGGGCACATAGCCACCCAGCATTAAATTTCTCTCTGTTAGTAAGTACTGGTCAATGGGGTGTGAACAGAAGTGATGTATGTCACTTCCAAGTCTTGCCCTTCAAGCCTCTAGGCATCATTCTATTCTGCTGACACCTTTCTGTCTCCCTGCTGGCTGGAGAACCGTGAAAACTGTTACAGTGGACTGCAAGTGGAAGCCAGTATTAGGAATGGAATCCTGGGCCACCCATCTACCTCCAGACAGTTAGAGGGAAATAAACTTCAGTCATGTAGAAGCTCCTGGTTTTGTTGTTTTGTTTCTTTTGTACCACAGGTTGCCCTGTACCTTAGTTAATATGCTCACCAAATCTTTTCTGACTCTTCCTTGCATCTATCTGCATATATCCCTACTGGTACTATATTTATATTTCTGGTTACTGTCCTCTCTCTTACATCAACTAGTGTCTCTCCCTTGAAATTCTGTAAAATGCAGGCAGAGGATTTTTGTGAAATACAAATTTTAATGATTGCGCACAAATGCTTAAACCTTTCAAAGACTCCCTGTGAACTTTTAGGTGGAATCTAAACTCTGAAACGACTTCTCTTGGCTTTCGTGTTCTAATGTTCTCTTACACTGCACCCTTTGTATTCCACGTGTCAGCCATGCAGCAGCTTCCAACTTCCCATCCGCCGCAGGTGCTTAGCTCTAGGGTTTTCCATATATTTCCTACTCATGGAGACCACCTTCTCCTCATCTAATTTTCACTCCTTCGAGTTATACTAAAGAGATTTCCTTCTCTAGAAAGCCACTTCTGACAACCGAAGACTGAGAAAATATATGTACTAAATTCCACGTACTTACGTGTTTACAGCACTTACAGGAATTCTATTACAATTATTTATTGGACTGTATCCTAACTACTTAGTATGGCTTGGGGGGACAAGTAGTCTGTAAAATGTAGTATACTGGCTGGCAACAAATAGTACTGAATGTGAGTAGGAAATAGACCTGACCGCTTATTTTTTACATCTCATTGTAAAATGATGTAACCAAAGACATTTTTTTAAGTATTACTTATTTTGAGAGAGAGTGTGAGCAGGGGTGAGGCACAGAGGCAGAGGGAAAGAGAGGATCCCAAGCTGATTGCATGCAGAGCGTGGAAACCTAGGAGGGACCTGATCTCACAACCCTGAGATCATGACCTGAGCCAAAATCAAGAATCTCATGCTTAACAAACTGAGCCGCCCAGGCGCCCCTCTCCAAAGACATTTTTAAATATATACTAATGACCCCACTACTATAACATCAGGACTTTTTTCAAATTTGTGTATTTCTTTGAATAAAAAAAGTATTCTCTTCACACTGAATTAGGATTGAATTATGATCAGTGGCCCTGACTGGGCTCTATTTGCTATCATCTTCATAAATGTGAGCTTTGAATTTAGTAATTTACCAATACTGGTTCTGCTCTATCAATCTTTTCCCAAGCACTCCTTGATATCCAGGTTGTTTATTCTTGCCCCCATTACTTCATTTTGATACTGTAATGGATGGAATCGGTTATTTTAAAAAAAGATCCACAGTTGTCATAGACATTAACTATGTACCAGTCTAGCAAGTGAGGAAAATCGTATTACAGAATTTTCCTTGACATCTTCATTGAGGGAAGATGGTAACATCTCAGTGGGTTTGACTTCTGAATGAAAATGCGTAAGAGGGCGAGGGGCGGGAGAAGAGTGTAAGGACAGTCCCTCTTGCAGTCTTATGAGATCATTTCTCTAGGAGAGACACTATAAAGTGATCTGAACTCCCACATACTTATGGAATCGGATGGGATTCCAAAGCCTTCCCGTCATTTCCAGAATAAAATCCACCTGGCTCAGCCCCAAGTGGTTTGAGCTCACGGTAGGCAGTCCAAGAGCCGCAGGAAGTTCCGACTGAGACCTATGAGGTCTCCAGTAAGTGCGTCTACAATTCGTAGCTTCGGCCTATCAGCAAAAACAAGAAATCAAGCCTAAGCCTCTGCTTGCCCTGAAGTGCTCTAGTGTGAGAGGGCAGGCTGGAAGGTTCGAATGGTCAGCCCGCCACGGCAGTAGTACCCAACTCCATCCCTAAGGGACTCTCAAGCCAGGGTAGCCTTAAGGATTTTTCCCGCCCGGAAGGCACCGCCCCCGTGGGGCCTGGGCAGGGCAGAGAAGCCGGAAGTGGAACGACACGGAGCCTGGGTAGTAGTCTGCGGCTGCGTCCGTCCTTCTGCGCAAGCGCGATGGGGTTCAGCTGGCTGGGTGGGTTTTCCACCCGAGCCTTCGTGTCAGCTCTGTGGTCCTGGAATTGACAAGATTTCCCAGGAAGACCGGGTAAGCGTTCTGACTTTTAGGCTTCTCTTCTCTCGCACGTGTCACTGGAAGTGTACCGGGACCTCTATTCCCCAGTGCCATGAAAGCCGTTGCTGTTTGGTGTCTGAAGACTTAGTGGTTTCCGGCCGCCTGGGCCTCTCCGCGTGGTGTATTCGGGCTAATAGCGAACCTTTTCTAGCCCACGATTCCTCTTGACTATAGCGTGCGCTAAGACCTTTCTTGAAGTGACTGTGAACTTAAAATGACATTAAACTTAAGATTTCGCAGAATGGGTGTGCTGTGAAAATTAGTATTTTATTATGTGGCATGCACTATTCTAGAGTTCATTAGGGGACTTTAAGACTTGTTAATTCAGCCTTTGTGATTTACAGCTAAGGGTACTTAAACTCAGAGAACTCAAATGATTGTCCCAATACCATGCCATCGATAAAAGTCAGACCCTAGGTTAAACTTTAGAGAGTCCTTCAGATCTTTCTGCCACTGTGCTTTTCACTGTTCACCACGAAACTTTTTCAAAAAATGTTAGAGTTCGAATTCATTTGACAATTAACTTTAGTGAAAGACACCTGTACACATGACTGATAGCGGTCTGTATTATAAGTTCTAGAACCTGCGAAGATGAACAAAAACATACGCTAGTGTTCCTTTACTTTTTGGAGTGGATCGCATAAGCCTAGGACAATACTCAGTGGGTATTAAGATTTAATTAATTTGGTAGGCATTTCTGGCGGATCTGCCTGACTCTGATAGTTGGCCTGATGACAGCCTGCATTACTCCTAGTTCACACTAACCCAATGATTATAAATTTGACATTTGGTGGAAATATACCTTCTTTTCATAGTAACTGATGTGAGCTCAGGCAACCTAGCTCTTACCCACCAGGCTGTATTTATTCCTAAGACTACATATTTTGCTCAGTCTGCTTGAAATAACCAGCTCCCATCCCCTGCCTTCTCTTCAGGTTATTTCAGTTTACTCGGACTAAGATTGGAATCACACCCTAACTCCTACCCAAGGTTGGGCTGGACTAGTCCTATGGCACAATTTTAACTTCATATTATGCAGATGAAAAAACCCTGCATCTGTAGGGGTAGCTCCAACTCCAAAATGAAATCAATCTAGACAATAATTTCACTCTTGCTAAAACCCTGTGTGCTCAACTACTAGTTTTTACAAACAGTTCGTCCTGTCTGTGAACTATTTTGGTCTTCTTTTTACATATTAAAATGCTATCCAAAGCCCAATTTTCAGATTACCTTCTGATATATTCATCATACTCAAAATCTATCCAAAATTTGATTCTCTCACCTCCCCTGTTAATACGAGGTTAACAGCTTATCTCCTGGAGGCGTTACTGCAATACCTCCTAAGTGGAATCCTTGCTTTGCCTCTAGCCCCTACCTTTGGTCAATTCCTCCCAGCCTTCAGAGCGACCCTGTTAAGTTGAATCATGTCCTTTAAAACCCTCCAGTGGCTTTTCATGCTATCTTTAACCTTATTTTTTTATTTAGATTCGGTTATTTAACATATAGTGTTATTAGTTTCAGAAGTAAACTTCATTTAACCTTATTTCTTTTTTAGTATGTTTTCCAAATTTACACTGGTGAGTGCACAAGGGAAAAGTAAAACAATTAAAGAAGGAAACTATCTCCTACTGTCAAAACTCATCGACACCACCTAGTGGTGTACTAAATGGTCTTGTGGCCTCCATTCTTGCTCATTCTCTTCCACTTACTCAACAACATATCCAATCTCCACACTGTTGTTAAAGTCATCTTTCCAAAACGATAGTATTGCACCCTCCTTTAAGATTTGTAATGTTTCTTCATGACTAACATTTTTAAGGACTTCCTGTCCTAAAAATTAGGATGGCCATGATCTGGCCATCCTCTAACCTCTCCTTCCGCTTTCACACTTTCTATGCCCTCAGTGTCAAGCTACTTATAGCCGGCCGTCTACATCATTTATTTTCATGATTTCATTTCTTTCCACGAATTACACTTCTGAGACCTATATTTCAATCCAGTAATTGAATATAGAAAATTATAAAAGTTGACAAAAGTAATTGGGAACTCCATACATGATGACATTTATAGCAGTTAAATTCATGATATGAAAATGAAAAGTCTGAATCCCTGATAATGTAGAGATAATTAAGCACCATGGTACAGTAACACAAGGGAATATCATGTAACCATTAACATTTTAAATAAGTTGTATGTAAAAACGTGATTTTATTTTTTATGAAAATAAAACACCAATAAAAATATAAAAAATAGAAAAGTATGAAGAACATAAAGATAGCCACAATCCATCCTATCAAATAGATCCACTAAGAACATTGTGTGTGTGTGTGTGTGTGTGTGTGTGTGTGTGTGCATATATGCATATATATACTTTTCCCCATGGGAGTATCTATATAAATATATATATATAAATAGAATCTTACCCATATACAGTTCTGTATCTTGTACTTTTCACATAAACCGTAAGTATATTATCATTACAATATTCTTGGAAAATATAAGTTTTAATGACTGCATAACATTACACATATAGGACCTTTCACCTATTTGGGGGGGGGTGCAGCATAAAAAAATACTGCAGTAAATATCTTAAACATTTATTTATCTTTGTGTGTTCTAATGGAGTTCAGAATGCCTAAACCTGCCACTTTCTGGGGAAATCTTTTGGAACATGAGCCCTTAAGGGCCATGTCATATGCCTTATTATCCCAGCCCTGGGCATGTCTGAAGGGACCAGAGTGAACATCTGATACAAAGCTAGCCAATCCAAAGGCTTCCCATTAGCTAAGGTTTAGCCTGGCCTCAAAGGCTTGTGTAGAGGTAGTAATGAAAATTGAGCCAATCATCTTCCCCCCACTCAGAAGTCTGAATAGAAACCCAGAAGGAAGTTACAAGTTAGTGATAGACAGAATTTAAAAACATATATTCATGGATGTGGTGGCAATTCTAGACCTGCGGAGTAAGTAAACAGGAGGTCAGTGTGTAGAGAGGAGAGGCTACCGAAAGAGAAAAAAGTTTTTGAGAGAGTGGCTTTGTCTAATAGCTTTCTAGAGCAAGTTCCCATGTGAAAGCTTCTGTTCTTGGATTTTTTCAATGAGATTTTAAAACATGAATGTTATATAGCTCTATTTTTGAATTAGATAACTTAAGTGGGTCTCTGTTCTTTGGAAATAGAATTGCCCTAATAATGTGTAATCTATTTCCAAAAGATATATGCCTAGACATGAAATCACTGTCAGGAAGAATATCAACATTTTAAGGCTTATGATTAGCCAAATAGCTTTCCAGAGTCTATCAATTTACCCTTATTGTAGTATAAGTAGCGATCACTCTGTACTCTCACTGAAAATAGCTATTATAATTGTTAGTACAAGTGTTTATAGCTTTAATCTGCTGATGTCCTTTGCCAATTTTTAGATGTCCGTCTTCCTTATTAATTTATGAAAGTTCTTAACTGTCATAATTATGACAAATATTTTCCTATTGTGATTTTCATGTTTTTCACCTACTTTAGAAAATTTTATGTGGACAAATTCCTAGGTATTTTTTCTGAGTTCTTCCTTTTTATCTAATTCTCAAAAAAAGTGCATATGTGTATGTGTGTTTTCAACCATATAAAAATCCACTTTGGTGAATTTTAAACATTTATGTTAAAGTAGCACAACCCTCTTTAGAAAGAAATCTTATACTAATCCTGACTATGAATCAGATAAAAATGGGGTTAAATTTGTAGTTCATTTCTGATGCACCAGCCTTCATGAAATCACATGGACGTTCATGGAAGTCAGCCTGAAAACTTGTGCTTTAATTAATACATATTAGAACAATATATATATGATGTATGTCATGAAAGCCCAATTTTTTCACCAAAGAGTTAATCATTTTCTTAGCACCATTTACTGAATAATCCTTTTCCTATTCATAGATCTTCTTAATATGTAAAGTATATATGCATATATACTAAATATGTTATATTACGTTATCCATATACTGGTCTGTTTCTAAGCGATTTACTGACTGAGCATTCTGAACATTTTTTTTTGAAATGTACAAGCAAGTTCGCCATTAATTTCAATATATCATTTACTTTTTACTTTAGGGCAATCTCGTTCTTATAAATTATCTTTGCTCTTCTCCAATGTGTTTTTCTTAATAGATTTTTTAAATTTCAAATCTCATTGGGGTTTTGATGAAATTTGAAATAAATCTATAGATTAACTTAGGAACATTTCCTCTAAAAAAATTGTAAGACTGCTCTATGCAAGCTCTCTTTTATTTTCCTCAGATTTTTTTCATTATTTTCATTCTACATTTTTACTTGTTCTTTTTTTTAGAAAAGAAATTTAAGTGTTATTATAAACCATACTTTTTTCTACCCATTCTATTTTCTGATTATAGCAAGGATTTAGGAAACTACTGGTTTTTGTATTTTTATTCACCTTATGGGTTTAACTAGTTCATTTTTATTGACTTTTAAAAACATATTGTAGATATGTTTTTAAGAACATATTGCACTCCCTTATGTTTGCTGAATAAACCTTTGCCTATTCTTTTATATGAATAAAATTAATCAGTAAATTAATATTGAGCATTCGATCAATTAATAATGGATAGTTACTGATCAGTATCATTTTGCTTTAATTTCTTTTGTCTTTTGCTAATAGGGACTAAATAGTCTTTGTTTTTACTTTCTCCTGTTTTGAAAGGTATATGTGCTTTAGTTCTATGAGTTGCAATTTCTAAGTTTGAAAAAAAAATGTATTTATTACACCTTTATTTCTTCAGTTGTTAAAGATGTAGAGTCCCTGCTATTTAAGATCAGAAATGTAGCACATTTTCTTTTGCTGCAGCACATGAACGTAGCGCATTTCTTTTGCTGGATTTCCAAATGAAAACACAGGACGCCTAATTAAATTTGAATTCATATAAGCAAATAATTTCTTAGTGTAAGTCCCATGCAATATTTGGGATATACTTACCTAAAAAATTATTCATTGTAGATCTGAAATCTAAACTCTAAACTGTTGTATTTTATCTGACAGTCATAGTCTCCCTCTCAGGCATTTATATACAGTCTGCTTTTATACTCAGCATTTGTATATCAAATATTTTTTTTGCAGAGCTATTTAAAATTTTGGACATTTTGTAAACAAAATAACAGTTATGCCATTTAACTGATGTTAGTGCTCACTACCAGTCTTAGGCCATAATTTCCACATTCTTGAGCTCTCTTTAAGAAAGGAACATGTGATGAGCACTGGGTGTCATACAGAGCTAATGAATCATTGAACACTACGTCAGAAACTAATGATGTGCTGTATGGTGGCTAACTGAACATTAAAAAAAAAGGAACATGTATCATGTCCCCTGTTTTCTTATCTAATCCGTTACCTGCACAATTTAGACAATAATGACGAGTGAGCTGATTAAAAATACTACCATAGGTGATAATAGGGTTTTTAATCTCTCAATTCTGAAGGTGTCATTTCACTGTCTTTTTGACATTTTCTTTTTGGAGTTCTTTATCCGTTCTCTTTTCACGAGCTTTGTAGATAACCAGAATTTTTCTTTCTGCATGCTTTCAACTGTTCTTTTCCCTAAGCTGGTTCTAAGCATGGTTTTTTATATTGGTTTTCCCTAAAATCGAGTGAGCATATATGCATTTAGCTCAGATAAAATGTCTTAAGTTCTTTGATCATTGATTCTATTCCACATTCTTTTATCTTCCTTAGAAACACCTTCAGTTCCTACATTGGATCTCCATTCTTTGCATTTCCTATCTGTCTTTTCTCCTTGTTTCCATCTCATTGTCCTTTTTGTACACACTGAAGATCATCTCAAGTGTATTCATTACAGTATTCGATATTCCGCAGTGCCAGTTCTGCTCCTATTGCCTTGTACTGTGATCCATTTTAAATTTCCCTGTAGTCCTTCATTATTTTTCTTTTTATTTTAGAGGCTCTTCTCTACTTACAGATTTCTACTCTAGTTTTACTGCTTTCAGGTTTTCTGTCATGCTACTCAAGACAGACACCAGTTTTTTAAAAATTTCTTCAGGAGACTGAAGTGACTAATTTTCATGGGTATCAGGTTTTAACTCTTCACGGTGGTATTCTTTCTTTGGTACTGCAATTCCCTATTATTTCACTGAACAAGTCCCCTTAATTTAGTTTCTCTTGGGCAGTGACGTCTATACATATTTATACTCCACTCCATTTTACAATGGCCACCTTCTGTCTTCTTCCGTAATTAGGTTACTAGTTCAGTTTTGCACATAGCTCTGAGCTTAGTTCTGCTTCCAGCAGCTACTTCTGTTACCTCTCTGTTCTGAGAATGAATCAGTCTACTGCTTAAATCCCTAACTCTGAACAGATGGAGTATCTTCAGTCTCCTGAAGATTCACTTCTATTAGCTTTTGCGGACATCTTTCACACCCTTAAAGACATTAAATATTGTACTTCTTGTTATGTGGTGTCTGAAGCTATGAATCAACTTGGAATCCTGGGGAGGGGGATGTGAGAGTGCAACGTGGCAACCTCAAAGCGCAGCACCCCTGCAAAAGATGGTTCCTGACTTTTCTGGTTGACAGAACATCTCCAAGACATCCTGTCTCAGATAAAGGGTCATGCAGTGCTTTCCTATCTTATGTCATAAGCAATCGAATTGTCCTGCCCTATAGTTAATTCTTCCACATTTGAACAACAGGTTATCTACCAGTTTGAGTTTCAAGTTTTGTGTGTGTTTTTCCTGTGGCTTCCTAGGGACTTTAATATAGAGGAGCCAGGATGCTGTTTCATAGCTAGCTAGCCAATTTCCATTCAGACAAAATGTAAGTAAATGTTTTGAAGTCAGTGAAAATAGAGTTGAATATACAGTACACGATTTCATGCATATGAAAATGCACAAAAAAAGGCTAGAATAAAACAGGATGAAGAGTTTTCTCCTTGAATCTTTCATATATTTTATAATGGATATGTATGATAGAAAAAGTAAATACATTTTCATTTTAAATATACAGGCATCCTCCTAAGGATTTCTTCTTAAAGCAAATGATTCTTAGCGGGAGTTGGGGGAAACTATAAATGGTGCTTGGGATTATTTGGGTTATTTATAGAATTTTCTTCCCAGCAGCATTTATTGGGCTAAATGTTAAGCTTTGATTAAAGCGGTTAACTAAATAAATTATAAGGTTTCTTGTGTGTGATTATTGTGGAGATGTGAATTCTGGTCAAATCCCTTATAATATTCATGGCATTTATGAGGTTTATCTCCTGTGTGGACTCTCTGATGAATTCGAAGAGCTGAGCTATGACTGAAACCCTTGCCACACTTGGTGCATTGATAAGGCTTCTCTCCTGTGTGGACCCTCTGATGAATGTGAAGATTAGAGCTGTGACTAAAGCCCTTTCCACAGTCATCACATTTATAGGGTTTTTCTCCTGTGTGGACTCTCTGATGAATGAGAAGATGTGAACGCTGACTGAATCCCTTACCACACTGTTCACATTTATAGGGTTTCTCTCCAGTATGTACTCTTTGATGAGTATGAAGCTTCGAACTCTTGCTGAAGCCCTTCCCACATTCATGACAAGTATAGGGTTTCTCCCCAGTATGGACCCTCTGATGAATACGAAGATCAGAGCTGTGACTGAAGTCCTTCCCACAGTCGTCGCATTTATAAGGCTTCTCTCCTGTATGTACTCTCTGATGAATTTGGAGGTTTGAGCGCTGGGTAAAGCCCTTACCACAGTCATCACATTTATAGGACTTCTCTCCCGTGTGCACTAACTGGTGAATTCGAAGATTTGAGCTCTGACTGAAGCCCTTGCCACATTCATCACACTTGTACGGTTTCTCTCCGGTGTGGACTCTCTGATGAACATGAAGTACTGAACTCCGACTAAAACTCTTACCACACTGATCGCACTTAAAAGGCTTCTCTCCTATGTGAAGTCTCTGGTGAATGTGAAGTAATGAATTTCTACTGAGGTCCTTATTACACTCAAATGTACAGAGTTTCTCTCCTGTATGGACTCTTTGATGATTGTGAAGACTAGAGATCTGACCGAAGCTCTTACCACACACGTGGCATATATAAGAAACTTCCCCTGTGCAGACTCTTTGATGAAAGTGAACACCTAAGCTTTGACTGAAGTTACCATCAACTTCATCACATCCATACAGCTTCTTACCTATGTGAATTCTTGGATGTCTGTGTAGGTCTGATTTCTGAGAGAAGCATGCTGTGCTGATAGAGCATTGATAGAACTTTTCTCCACGTTGATTTCTCTTGTGGAGAACACACTGTGAGTTCCAATAATAAATTTCTTTACATTTATTACATCCACAGTATTTCTCTTCCATAGTTTTTTTCAGTAGGTCATGTTGACATAGCTCCCCAGTGTACTCCGGAAGGGCTTCTACTGTTGGGACATAAGAATGCTGAACTATGAGCTTCTGTTCTTTTTCCACAGAGAGATTTTTCCTAGATATGCCAAGATGGCATCTGCTTCCTTCAAAACCATGTGAATCATTCCCATAGATTTCTCTAGCATGGTCTCGAGGGGTACGTTTTATTTCTAAGGACTGCCAAGGTATAAACTTTGTATATTTTAAGTTCCTGGGACTTTTGCCTTCAAAAGTCAGTTCGTAGTTCCCATACCCTGGTACTTGGGTGGAGAGTATTAACCATTCTTGATGGTGGGAAAGATCTTGTTGCTTTAGGTCTTTGGATTCTATTCCTTGGACAGTTTCCACATAGTTTCTATTCTCATATATCTGAGCGCTGGCATTCCTCCAACCTTGCCAGGAGAGACGATTTTCATGTTCTAAATACCTGAGTCTTTCTTCTTGGGGTTTGTAGCTCTCTTTCCAGTTTCCTGGAAGAATAAGCAGATAATCCATTGGTGAGATAAAGGTGGTTTTAAAAAAATCTCAATGTCTCAAACACTGACTTCCAGAATTATAGGAATATATGTGTGAGTGGGAATGGGAAAGGATTATGACTTAGGCTGCTCCATATCTGGTCTGAAATTCATGTGTTTGTTCATTCATATATGTATTCATTCATTCACTTATTCAGTCATTCCATAGATATATCTGACCATGTACTACTTACCAAGTACTGTTAGAAATAAACAAGTAAGGCTGACTGCTTCATGGAATTCATCTTAAAAACTGAGATTTAATGAGGTTACTCTATTTGGGGCATTATTATAAGAAATAAAATATTGTTTCTATTTTTCTGTTATAGCAGAGTGTGACAGATTGTGTGAAAAAATGGCTGCATTAACTCTGTACCTTTGGGTGTTCCCCTTCCACACTGACTTTAGCTTGGCTGTACAATTTGCTTTGTTTAATGGGACAATAGCAAAAGTGATACAAGCAGAGACTTGCAAGTGCTTACGTACTGGGGCTTGCCCTCTCTCTTTGCTAGTTTTGAAAATCCTATGACCACCACCAGGTAAACAAGCCTGGGCTAGCCTCCTTGAAGAGGGACAAATAGTCAACACATTCCCATTATCCCCACTGATATCTACCAACTGCCAGACATGTAAGTCAGACTGTCCAGCCTCATCTTAGACCATCCAGCCCCAATCAGATCACTCTATGATAGAATACCCATCTAACCAATTAGAATCGTGAAAAATAATGTTTGTTTTAAGTCACTAAGTTTGGGGTAGTTTGTTATACAGCAAAAGCTATAAATAGTCGAAGAGAGAACAAATTTAGGACCACACAAAACTGGTTATGTGTGGAGATCTGTATTTTAGATGTAATCCAGAAAATAAATAAGAATAAAAATCACAAACACCTATTAATTACATAGCCTACGTGTCTTGGGAGATGTCTTGCTCTATCTTCTGTCATCTGATATATGACCCATTTCTGAGAGTCAGATTTCTTCTATCTCAATACAATACCTAGATGAAGAACCAAAATACTCAACAAAATTGGTCCCAGAAGAAACTAATTCTATTACCCAAGAGCTGGGATAACTTTACCTACTGACATGACATTTGTGTAGTTCTCCCACATGACCTCTCGGTAGAGCTTTTTTTGAGAAGAATCCAGGAATTTCCACTCCTCCCAGGTAAAAATAACAGTCACATCTTCAAATGTTACTGCCATCTGGTCAAAGATCAGGTTTTCCAGGAAGAAGAGATCTAAGGGAGAAGATGGAGAAAGAAACAGCCATTCAGCAGGTAATATAAGTGACAAACGATATCAAAAAAGAAAGAACTTCAATAATGAAGAAAAACAAGAAAGGTAAAAGGAGACATAATAATGGGGACGGCTCAATAATGTACGCGGTCACTGAAGCCCATCACGTCATAAGAAACATTTATATGTCTGCTGACCACTGGGCTAAGGACTTCACATATATTTCACGTAGTCCTCACAGCCACCCTCTCGTAGATACTATTATCATCCCAGTTTTAAAAATTAGTAAGTAATGGTTGAAGAAGATTAAGTCAGTTGATCCCCAACCCTTTTTATTCTGGAAATGTTCATCATCTTGCTCCAGTCTGGGCTGGCTGTTCTTTAGTGCTCCCATTTTCTAGATCATACACTTCTTTCCTTTTTGTGATTTACTCCATTAATTGGGAGGTATACACCCAAATGAGTTCAGTCAAGCTTATGAATGTTAATTCCATGGCCACTGAATAAAAGCAAAGGTGAGAAACAGGCAAGGTTTTCTTCAGGACACACATTTGGTTTAAAGGAGAATCTCCAAGCGTGGTTACACTATATGCTTGAAGTCCTTATCATCACTCACAAGTGGCTGGGTATCAAATTCTAGAGTGAAAAGAATTTTTCTCAGAATTGCTTCACTATTGATATGGTTTCATTGTTGTGTCTTAGACCCTTTTTTTTTACTCTAATTCCTTTGCAGGCAACTTTTTCTTTGCTCTCTGGAAATATTTTAGGATCCTCTTTTGACTGGCCTTCTGGCTTCAATGGTATGGCTGCATCCTCTGCTTCCCTGAAGTTCACAGGGCTATCAAATCCTTCTTGTGCTTACTCCCCTGTGGAGCATTCCAGGACGTAATGTCTGTAGCCCTATGCAGCTCTTACCACTGTTTCTCCTGTTCCTTTCCAAGTTTTGGGGTTTGGGGTTTTTTTAGGTATTTATTTATTTGTTTGTTTATTTATTTATTTTACTGAGAGAGTGAGTGCACACATGGGGGTTGGTGGGGTTGCAGAGGAAGAGAGAGAGAAAAGTCCCAAGAAGACTCTGGGCTGAGAGTGGAGCCTGAGGCGAGGCTTAATCCCACCACCCGAAGATCGTGACCTGAGCTGAAATCAAGAGCCAGACGCCCAACTGACTGAGGCACCCAGGCACCTCTTCCAAGTTTCTGTTGAAATTCCTCATTTGCTGATGGCTCATTACTTCATCATTGCAGGTTCATACAGTTTTTAGTTTCTTATTATCATCATGAAGTTTTAGAAAGAAGAGATAAATATATGTATTCAAAGTGCCTAAAAATACTTCTTTTAGTGGAGAGAACAGCTCATAAATTGGTTATGTGACAAATTCATTTCTTTGATGACATTCTCAATTCCAAGTTCAATTAAAAATGTTTAGTAAACACTATGAATAAAGGAAATATACTTTTCATGGAGGAAAACTAGAATTCATGACTATCAAATCATAATCATAGCAGTTAAATAATCAAGAAGTTATGTGAAAAAGGCTGTTATCTCATTTATTATCTCATTATTATCTCATTTATAGTAAGGTATAATTGTCAACACTAAAGGAATAAGGAAACCAACATTTAGCAAGATTAAGTAACTTTGTACAAGGTCATACAGTTACAAAATAGTGGCCTCCCTACTAAGTCGAAGTCAGAGAAGTCAAAAACAACTTGGGAAAGGGCTGTTAATCAAGATTTCCATGTACGTCCTTATTGTGTTAAAAAGGACAACGGGAAGATATACTGAAATATTCAGGGGTTCAAAATATACCACCCAGGCACTGCTTTCCAAATAAACGACATGAAAATCCATGCCTAAACAATTTAGTACTAACCACAAATAAGAACTCAAGAATGAGAAAATTAAACGTTATTTTTAAATGTTTATAAAATAAATGTTAAAACTTATCATACAAATGAAAATATAAATAAGAAAAATTGGATGCTTAGAAGCCCAGACTAGAAGACTGAAAACTGGAATCAAACAGAAAATAAATGAACTCATTGGTTCCTTATTTTGTAAAAAGTACAGAAAAAGAAAACTCAGCCTGTTGTTATTGGCTTTGTTATTTTTTAAAATATTTAAGAATTTCTTTAAAAAATTATACTAGAGGGGCACCTGGGTAGCTCAGTCAGTTAAGTGGCCAACTCTTGATTTCAGCTCAGGTCATGACCCCTGGGTCCTGGGATTGAGCCCTGCCTCAGGCTACATGTTCAGTGGGGAGTCTGCTTGAGGATTCTCTCTCTCCCTCTACCCCTCCCCTTGCTCACGCGTTCTCTCTCTCTCCCTCCCCCCTTTCTCTCCTTCCCTCCCTAACATAAATAAATCTTAAAAATATATACTAGAGATTGGGTCTAGTTGCTCTTACTGAAAATTCATAAAATTTTTAAATAATTCTGAAGTAATATAAGTAAAAACTGAAAGCCTACCCTCCAGAAATAACTTGAGAAGTAAGCAGGATAGTTTCTACTGTGTCCTTTCTTTTTTTCATGCATACCCACAAATACACATATCCCACTGACATTTTTTTCTTAACAAAGACATAATTCTGGTTTGCATTTTTCACATAATATATAACATACAGCTTCACATATCAGTACATACAGGTCTATCTTATTTGTGGTGGTATTAAAATATGTCCACAAATTATTTGATTCCCTTCCCTTCAAGAGCCAGGTCCCCACCTTTGAGCGTGGGCTGGACTTAAGGACTCACTTCTGATGAATATTATGTAAAAACACAGAAGGGGTGCAACTTTTAAGACTAGCTCTTAAGGGCACTGCAGCTTCCTCCTTGCCCTTTTTCTTGGATCACTCACTCAGGGAGAAACTGCCTTCCATGTGGTGAGAATACTTAAGGAGTCCTGTGAAGAGGCCATGTGGCAAGGAACTGAGGCCTTCTGTCCTCAGTGAGAAATGAGGCATCCTGCCAACAGCCACACGAGTGAACCATCGTAGCAGAGGATCCTCCAGCCCTGTGAAGCCTTCCAACGTCTGCAGTCCTGCTGACAGCTTGGTGCAGCCTCGTGAGAGGCCCTGGGAGTTCTGCCGCTCCCAGCTTCCTGACCCTTAGAAATTCAGTGACATAATAAATGTGTGTTATTTTAAACTGCTAACTGTAATTTACTATGCAATAAATATTACTGTTCTAGCAAACATTCCATTAGCAATTAATTACTATTACAATCAAATTGTTTTAGAAAATAGAAAGTGAAAATTGCTAGCTCATTATGTGGCTAGTGTAATCTTGACTCCCAAGACCAGATAAAGACAATACAAAATGTTAGATTATAATCCCTTTTGTAAATTTCACAAATCTATAAAAATCCTAAATAAAGTATTAGCTAATTGAGAAATATATTAAAAATATGCATCATGATCAAGCATGGTTTACTATAGGAAGGAAGGACAGTTTAATGAGAAAAATCTGTCAATATAATTTACTATATTAATAGGCTACAGAAGAAAACCATAATTAACTGATGAAGAGAAATCATGTGATAAAGTTAATAATGTTCAACACTTTTATATGGTCTTTAAAAACTTTTAGCAAAGTAGGAATAAAAAACCCTCTCAGTTGGTAAAGGTTACATACATATTAGGAACCTATATCAAACATTAAGCTGAATGGACAAACTCTGTATGTGTTCCTTTTATTATGGTAAACGAGTGACTACCATCCCCATTGCTTTCAACATAGTACCAAAGGCCTAACAAATACCGTAAGAAAATGAAACAAGGCACAAGGATTAGAAGTAAAAACAAAAAATTTAACTATTTGCATATATTACAGCAATCTACCTAGAAAAACCGAGAGTACACAGATAAACCATAAACTAAACAGAGCTCAGCAAAATTACCAGATACAATAAAGCATAACTGTATCAGCAATCAACTGCTATAAAATAGAAGACACCATTCACAAAAAGCAAAACAAAGAACAAACACTATCTTAACCAAGAATATAAAGAACTCTTTGAAGATAACATTTAAATTTGAATAAGCAGAAAGAAGACGACCTAAATAAAAGGAGAAGCATACTACCATGTTCTTGGATGGGTTGAATTAAATTCAATATACCCCCAGTCAAATTCCAACTGGATTTTTTTGAGGAACGCAATATACTTTTCCCCCTAAAATTTACAGGGAAGGAAAAGAAGGATATAATATAGAGATTTAAGAAAACCAAGCAGGAAGACTTGACCTACCAAATAGTGACATACCGCCAAACTACAACAGTAAAATCAGAACTGACAAATAGGGGCGCCTGGGTGGCACAGCGGTTAAGCGTCTGCCTTCGGCTCAGGGCGTGATCCCGACGTTCTGGGATCGAGCCCCACATCAGGCTCCTCGGCTATGAGCCTGCTTCTTCCTCTCCCACTCCCCCTGCTTGTGTTCCCTCTCTCGCTGGCTGTCTCTATCTCTGTCGAATAAATAAATAAAATCTTAAAAAAAAAAACAAAAAAAAAAACTGACAAATAGACCAGTCGAACAGCATGGAAGATTCGGACTGCTTGTTTATATATGACACATTAATAATAAAGATGGCATTAAAAATGAAAGGATGGATTATTTACTACATGGTGTTGTGAAAACTGACTATGAGAAAAAAGTGGATTCCAACTTAGTATCATATACAGTGTGGTCACTAGACAGATTAAACACTTAAAGTGGGGGGCGCCTGGGTGGTTCAGTTGGTTAAGCGTCTGCCTTCGGCTCAGGTCATGATCCCAAGGTCCTGGGATAGAGCCCCGCATCAGGCTCCCTGCATAGTGGGGAGCCTGCTTTTCCCTCTCCCTCTGCCTGCTGCTTCCCCCTGCTTGTGCTGTCTCCCAAATATTTTTTTTTTAAAAAGGGAAAGCTATAGAGTAAGCAAAAGAAAATGGTGGAGTTGAAAAACATTTACCATTCGGAAATGAATCCAAGAGCCAGTTCTTTGGAAGAAAAATATTAATAAATTAGATAAATTACCAGCTAGCTAACCAAAGGGGAAAAAAGGAGTGAGTATAAATTTTAAAAAAGTTAGAATTGACGTGGGGAAATGGCAACAGATAAAACTCTAACTGAAAGTTAGGTAGGCACTTCCCACAGCTCTTTAAAAATAAATCTTAATAGGAAATATATTTTTTCCTAGAAAACCAATATGTCATAAAGAGAAAAAACCTGAACAGGTCAGTTTTATGAAAGAAATTGCTCAAGGCATCAAAGAACTCTGACCTTCAAAAATAACCAACCCGGAAGTTTTCTCACATAAATTTTCAACAAACTATATATAGAGAGAAACTATCAAAATTTTTAAAACATTCAGGAAAACACTGAGACAGTAAAAGTCAGAAAACTAAATATCTATACTGTATTATTAATGAATATTGATATAAACTTCAAGAATAAATAAAGGAGGGGCGCCTGGGTGGCACAGCGGTTAAGCGTCTGCCTTCGGCTCAGGGCGTGATCCCGGCGTTATGGGATCGAGCCCCACATCAGGCTCTTCCGCTAGGAGCCTGCTTCTTCCTCTCCCACTCCCCCTGCTTGTGTTCCCTCTCTCGCTGGCTGTCTCTCTCTCTGTCGAATAAATAAATAAAATCTTTAAAAAAAAAAAAAAAAGAATAAATAAAGGAAAATATAAGGCCAATAAAATCCAGCAACACCTATATTTATAAAATACTGCCACAGAACTAATTACTCTAAAATGTGGTGGCTTCACACAACAATAATTATTCTCTCTCACAATTTCTCTAGGTCAGAAATTCAGGAATGGCCTAGCTGGGCAGTTCTACCTCAGATCCCTCACGAGACTGTTGTTTTTTTTTTTTAAAGATTTTATTTATTTATTTGACAGAGAGAGAGACAGCCAGCGAGAGAGGGAACACAAGCAGGGGGAGTGGGAGAGGAAGAAGCAGGCTCATAGCAGAGGAGCCTCGATGTGGGACTCAATCCCAGGACTCTGGGATCACGCCCTGAGCTGAAGGCAGACGCCCAACGACTGAGCCACCCAGACGCCCCCTCACGAGATTGTTGAGTAGTGGCTTGACTGGGCTGAAGGATTCACTTCCAGGGTGGCTCACTCACATGGCTGCCAGGCTGGTTGTGGCTGTCGATGGAGGGTCTCAGTTTCTTTGCACTTGGTTATATGGCCTGGGCTACCTCTCAACATAGAGGCAAGCAAACGCTGCATCCTTTCTGACTTAGCTTTGCAAGTCACACAGCATCACTTCTGCTGTACTCCACTGGTTGAGGTGATCACAGCCCCACCAGATTTGAGGAGCAGGGACACAGATCCTACTTTTTGGCGGGAAGAGTAAGTCACACAGTAAGACAAGCATGAAGAGTGAGATATGTTATAGGTGTGGCCTCTTTGGAAAATGCAAATACAATCTGCTATAATACCAAGCACATTAGAGCATGATGGAGAGGTGGTTTATTCCAAAAGGTAAAGAAAGGCCCAAATGAAGAAATCTATAAACTGTCGTAATAATGTCCAATAAGAAAAGCCATATATTTTACTCAGTGCCAAAAGTACTTCTTAAAATGCAACATGGGCCCTTCATTTAAAACTACAAACAAAGCAAGTTAGCCAAACAAAAATAAAGACATGCAAATATATCTCAAATCCAAAAATAAAGCATTAAAAGCATTCCCATTAAGACTGGAAACTCAACAAAGATACTGCAAATTCATTATTTTTAAACCACTAATGAAAGCATTTGACAATACAAGTAGACAATTATAGAGGGTATGGTTGTATATAGGAAACCCAGGAAATCAACTGAAAGTTGTTAGTAATTTTAAGGAAAGTCAATGTCCCTGAAATTTTAATACTAGGTTTGTACACTAGAGAAACTTACACATGTATACCAGAAGATATGTACAACAACATTTTCAGTATAACTGCTGTAATAGCAAAAAACTAGAAGCAATACAAAAGGCCCAACAACAGGAGGATGGATAAATCAGTTGTCATTCTGTGAAACAGTACACAGCAGTGAAAACGCTGTAGCTACATAAATCAACACGGATGCACTATAAAAATTAACATTATACTAAAGAAGCAAATCACAAAAGACTATATAGAGTGATTCCATTTATATAAAACTAAGGAATAATAAACACAACATTTAAGATAGCAGTTGCCTCTTTAGGAAAAGGAGGGAATGAAATTGTGGGGTCAGCAGGGGGTTTTTAAAAATATTTGCTGGTCTAGAGGGTAAGTGTTGATGTTATTTTAAATGATACTTAATATTTTAGTATATTCTTTTGCATGCATGTAATGCATCACAAGTTCAAATTAATTAACCATGTAAAATATAATTACATAATTTAGAAAGTTCAGACATAATCATTAAAAGATACTTTAACCCACTGAGCCACCCAGGTGCCCCTTTTAAAAGGTATTTTTAAAATGCATTTATGGGGGTGCCTGGGTGGCTCATTCAGGGTTAAGCATCTGCCTTCGGCTCAGGTCATGATCTCGGGGTCCTGGGATAGAGCCCTGCATCAGGCTCCCTGCTCAGCAGGGGGTCCTCTTTTCCCTCTGCCCCCATCCATGCTTGCTCGCTCTCTCAAATAAATAAAACTAAATACATTTTTTAAAATGACATTTACAATAGCAATTAAAAAATACAATCTCCAGGTCCTGGGATCGAGCCCCATGTTGGGCTCCCAGCTCAGCAGGGAGTCTGTTTCTCCTTCTCCCTCTGCCTCTACCTCTCCCCCTCCTTTTACTCTCTCTGTCTCTCTCAAATAAATGAATAAATCTTTAAATATATATATATATTAACAAAAATACTTAGAACCTAGATAAATGTAGCTTTTGAATTTAGAAAACACTCCTCAATCTCAGGTAGGAGAAATAAACATAATTTTGTTATCACTAAACTTATCTACATTTTCAGTGATACAGCAGGTTTGGGGGAGGGCCTGAGAAACTGATTTTCAAGCACTTTTGTGAGAAAAAGGAAAAGTGTTAAAAAGAAATGAGAGGAGACTAACCCAATGGTATATTAAAACTCTGTAACTCTAATTATAACACCATGAGGTTGACAAAGGAATAGAGAAGATCAATGGAAAAGAATAGAAACCTGGATATGGACCTAAATATAGCAGTAAATTCTAAACATGGTAAAGGTAATATCAAATTTGTGGGGATAAAATGGCTTATATAATTCATTATGCTGGAACATCTGACTAGCCGTTGGCCAAAAAAAGAGAAAAAAGGCTGGATTCCCTGCCTCAATTCTTACGTCTTAGTGACTAGAGAGAGTTGTATCAGATATGCATGATATTTTAAACAATAATTAACATAATAGCAACCATTGTTAGTGATTCTGTTTGTCAGGCACTGTGCTGGTTTTTACATGTTTACATCTTAACCCTAGTAAGTTCTATTTCCCCACTTTAGAGTTGAGAAACTGGTTAAGTAATGCTAGATTATATATATATAGATTATATATATATTAACTGAAAAGTTAATATATTCGATATCTAAAACTTATAAGAAACTTTTACTTCTTTTTCCAAAACGAGCCATTTTCCTTTTCTTTATCCCTAAATGTGGAAAAAGAAAGGCTAAATTCCTCTGCATTGCCTATTAAGCACACTACATGCATATAAAGGAACAAAATTAAATACACTCGGACAGCAGTATAAGAAATGAGAGATGGGCCCATGAAAAAGGACACCCCCAAAAGTGGTCTGTGTGTACATTTGTATATTTGTGTGTGTATGTAAAAAATTTAGTAATTTGGTATATAAAAAGGCAGCACCACAGTCAATGGAGAAAGTAAATGTTACTAGAAAAATAAAATAACTAAGTGGGAGGAAAAATGTTTAAGTTCTGTCATTTTTCATACCAAAATAAATACCTGATAGGTTTCAGAGTTAAACTTTTAAAATACTTGAAACTATAAAAAACAGTTGAGAAAAACAAAAGTAATTATGTATTATATTTGGGGGTGAAGAAGAGCTCTCAAAGCATAATACTATATAAATAAAAAGAAATAAGATTCCACTTTATACAAATGTGAAACGCATATAAACAAAGAATTCCTTAAAAGCAAAAGGCAAACAATTAGAGAAATACAGCCTTTAACAAATGGTTTATGTCTTTTACATACAAAGAATATCTTTTATCAAATAGAAACAAAAAATTTAGTAGGAAAAAAAGTAACGCATGTCAAGAAGCATACATTACTATGTCAAGGAAGGAATGCAAATGACCAGTAAATGTATGCTAAAAACAGTCAACCTTACTAAAGACTTAAGGGATCCAACTCAAAGCAAAATCTTAAAGATAATACTCAAACCCGGTAAAGGTTCAGAAAAATAGTATCTTTCCTCAGATGGTTATAAAAGTTAATTCATGTAGTATTTCTAAAAAAAGAACTTAAGTTTTTCAAAAGTCTAAAACATGTTTATATTCCTTAACTCTGTTATCTTATTTCTCAGAGCATATCTTGAGGGTATAAAGAGATACACTAAATAGATTATAAGAATATTTAATAGAAAATTTTTATGACAGCAAAATATTGAGAATTACTTAAGTTTTTTCCCCCAAAAGAATTTTTTTTAATGTTTTTTTATTATATTATGTTAGTCACCATACAGTACATCCCCGGTTTCTGATGTAAAGTTCGATGATTCATTAGTTGCGTATAACACCCAGTGCACCATGCAATACGTACCCTCCTTACTACCCATCACCAGCCTATCCCATTCCCCCACCCCCATCCCCTCTGAAGCCCTCAGTTTGTTTCTCAGAGTCCATAGTCTCTCATGGTTCATTCCCCCTTCTGATTACCCCCCCTTCCAAAAAAGAAGATTTAAGGGGCACCTGAGTGGCTCAGCCATTAAGCGTCTGCCTTCAGCTCAGGTCATGATCCCAGGGTCCTGGGATGGAGCCCCACATCGGGCTCCCTGCTCAGCGGGAAGCCTGCTTCTCCCTCTCACACTCCCCTTTCTTGTGTTCCCTCTCTTGCTGTCTCTCTCTGTCAAATAAATAAATAAAATCTTTAAAATATATATGTATATATATAATTTAAATGAAGTACATATGGCTGGAAGGGAACATATCTAGAATAAAGCCCATATATCTGGAATGGAATGATACATACTTGGAATGGAATATTATATAGTCATTAAAACTCAGGCTACCAAAAAATATTTGGAAAAAATGTTATTTATATATAATATATATTTAACAATGAAAAAATTATACATATAACAGCTATCCATATAGCCAACAAATATTCATTGAGGGCTTACTACATGCTAGGAAATGTTCTCTGCCCTCTTAGAATACATTTATCATGTTCAAACTTTTTTATATATAATAATCTCTCTACATATACGAATGTTAGATTACCTATGTGGCTATATTTGTATGTATGTGTATATGCATGTATGTATATGTATTAGTGTCTGTACAGATTATGTATGGATGTATATCAAATATTAGATATAAGACTAAGTAAATAGATCCAAATGTCAGTAATGGCTGCCTCTGGTTGAAGTGCAGAGGCCTGAGTGGCGCACAGGAATAAGTAACCAATTAAACATGAATAGCCTTCCACAATGTGGCCTCACTTTATACATGCATTCTTAAATGCTCTACAGTTACTAGCCCAGTTTTCTCATTTTCCCCTCAATTTCTGCCTAAGACTAAATGATCATCTTCTGTCTAGAATAATATCTTCCTATTCATGATTTTTGAAACCTGAGCTTCTGTTTCTTTTAAGCGCCACTCATTCTGACACTGTTTAATGTGTGATAACTTGAGAAATTATTATTAACCCCATGTGGCTTATCTCCCCAATGTTAGAAAAAGACATTCTTATATATTTCCTTATCTCAGAGCATCAAGAACAGTACAAATTATACAACAGACCTGGATGACTGGCTGAATAAATGAGCAAATGTTGGAAAAAGACACGGGATGGGAGGCAGGGAAATGCTACATCGGGGTTTGGAAGCTTCTCAGGCAAGGGAGGAACATTTTCTTTTCTATCTGGCCCATCCATCCCCACTGCAGCTTCCTCTTACTCCCACCACCCGTGGAGAATTCAGGGGCATCTTATAAATGAGAAAAGACCACCCTACTCACCTGGGATCAGACTATGAGGAAAATAGTGAACATTCCTTCCTCGTTTATGCTCCTCTTTTGGGGAAGGGTGGAGTTTTGAGGAGTCTGAGCTGAGGGAGAAGAAAGGAATGAAAGATTGGGCATGCCTTGCAATTCCCAAACTCACTACATTCCCCATATACTAACTGGGTGTGACCCCCAAACCTCTTAGAAAGAGGCCAGAAAAAACCCAAGAATATTTCTGTTCCGTTTCAAGGGCCAGATAGGAGAGTTGTGAGAATTTGCACCCAGCATTTTATTTCTGAACCTTTAAAAACTTAAAAGGTACGATTCTAGTTTGGGCAGGAAAATAGAATTTGATCTCACAGTCCTTCCAGGGATGCAGATGCTCTCTTTGTAATTTAACCTCTGAGTCTCAAGGCTTTCTTAGTTAATTATTAACAAGCTTAAAAAAAAACAATAGAAATGCGACCCTTAGTTTCTTTCTAAAAATACTTTTCTTGTTTAATCAGTAAAGTAGAAAAATAATTCCATTGTTCTCTTGTACTTTACTACAACAAATACTGATTTACTATCAAGAGTACCTAGAATCTTAAAGAAGGATCCCAGATCTAACGTTCCCAGGAACTGATCAGTCTCAAGTCTATTACTAACCACTTGTAGAACTTTGAAAATGACCAACCTTCTAGACCTAGGGCCTCACTTTCCTCACCTGTAAAATGGGGGCATGAGCCTTTGCTACCGCGGTCCTGCCTTGGTGATCACAGGTCCCTGAGGAAAATGATAAACAGTTAGGGGAGCCCTCTTTCTCTAGAGAGAGAGAAACAACAACAACAACAACAACAACACGATTCATGGACGTTTCAAGAGCGGCACAGGTTTGGGCTCCCCCAACTTGCCACGGGCTGCCCGAGTGTTTTTGGATTCAGGTTCTCAAGGACTGGGATTTGCCCGCGTCGGGGCCACGGATCTGCGCGGCCTCTGCTCCCGCAGCGAAGACGCGCGCGGCCTCCGTTCCACGTCCAGACCCCCAACCCGAGCTCCGCCCCAACACTTTTCCAACCCCGAGCACCCCGGCTCCAGGGTCCAAGCTGCCTCTGTCCTCCTCTCCCACTCCCCATACTCGGTTTTAACTTGAGGAGGGCGGCTGTGAAGGACCCACCTACACGGGTGTCTTCGGTATTTCTAAGCCGGAGCCGCTTCTCGGCCCCTCACCCTCCCTTTTCTGCCACTCTTTCTTCAGCCACAGCTCTCCCCGCCCTTGTCCGCTTCTGGCTCGGTGCTCCCGAGAGTCCGCGTCACTTATGGAGTCTCTGAGGGGGACGCCACCGGCCAAAATAGTCCGTCTACACAAACAATGGCCGCAGCCCGGCTAGATCGAAATGGAAGCGCCGGGCCTCGGAGTAGACACTCGGAGCGTTTCCATGGAGACGGGAGGGGCGGGGCTCGAAAGGAGAGCGCAGGAGAACGTGGCTCCTGATTGGCCAGAAGGTTCGGGGCGCAGTCCGGCTCTCAGCCACCGGCGTTCGGGGGCAGACCTGTGCTGTCTGCGCTCTGAACGCAGGTCGGGGTCTAGTCACCCCCAATGCTAAAGAAATAGGACTGTTCTAGGAGCTTTTAGGGCCCCTGGGAAGGGCGGGGCTGGGGATTCTGGGCAATGAGCGGCTGGCCTCGGAGAATTCTGGGACCCTCAGAACCCGCGAGTAGGGAACCCCCCAATAGGAATCTGGGGAAATCCTTGCTGTCACTTTGCCTTTGGGGGCGAGGGATGGTTGCGCCCGCTATCCCGAGCCCTCGGCGGAATAGGCACCCCACTAGCTCTGGCCCTAGCACTGTCCCTAAACTCGAGGTTGGAGTCGCGCAGCCGCGAAGAGGACCTTTCAAATTCCAGGTTGCCGTTGCCCGGGACCCGCTTGGCTCCTGCTGATGTGCTTGGTGGGGTCGCGCTTTCCTCCTGCCTCTTTTCTTGCCAAGTCCTGGACTTCTCTGGAGACTCCACGCAGAGAGAAGAAAGGCAAGGTGGGACCGAGGCGGAGCTCTGGGAAAGAGCCCCAGAAAAAGATCCAGCCCCTTGCTCTTCTATTATCTTGGTCAGTGTTCTGTTAGGAAATGTTTTCATTTCCTTAAAGCACTTTCCCTCAAACTTAGACTGAATCAGTAGTATTCAACTATTAGGTAAGGAACGCTTTTTAGAGTAGTCTTCAAAAGCAAGGGATTCCTTGGATTCTATTCTGACAATACTACCCAATCATGATGTGATCTTGGCTGAATAACAACCTTTTTGTGTCACCTTTAAAATAGGCACAATAATAGTAACTATTTTACAGGTTTGTTGTTAGAATTAACTGAGTTAATATCCTCAAAATACTTTTTTTTTTAAGATTTTATTTATTTATTTGACAGAGACAACCAGTGAGAGAGGGAACACAAGCAGGGGGAGTGGGAGAGGAAGAAGCAGACTCCTACCGATGAAGCCTGATGTGGGGCTCGATCCCAGAACAACGGGATCACGCCCTGAGCCGAAGGCAGACGCTTAACGACTGCACCACCCAGGCGCCCCAATGTCCTCAAAATGCTTAAACTGGTTCCTGGCACATAGAAAGTGATATATGTTAACCATGTCTGCAGTTCAACATTTAGCAGAAGTAGGTGGTCCAGGGCCTACCCCTCTGGCCTCTACCAGGAAATGAACACCTGAATTTCTATGACTCCCAAGATCACATTTTGAAAATCATTGTGTGGGCCCCTCCCTGGCTTACATATTCAGAGTCTATATGGCACAGTGTTTAAAGGCTTGGGTTTTGCTGTCTAACAGAACTGACTTTAAAACCTGTCGTGTTACCCATCAGGTGATTTTGGGCAAGTTATTTAATCTTTCACCCCCAGTTTTCTCATCTGTAAGATGAAGATTTTAATGTGGTTAAACAGTTCTAGTTAAGATCCTGAATGCACACATGTTACAGAGAGCACAAGCAGGAGGGGCAGAGGGAGAGGGAGGGAGAATCTCAAGCAGACTCTGCCCTGAGCGCAGAGCCTGATGTGGGGCTTGAGGTGGGACTCTCGGTAAGGCTCGATCTCACAACCCTGAGATCATGACCTGAGCCAAACCAAGAGTCAGACGCTTAACCCACTGTACCACCCAGATGTCCCTATAGTCTCATTTTTAAGATGTGTTTTGAGACTAAACTATTGTGTATCCAAGGGTCTCAGAGGTGTGACTGGGTCTCCTGGATTTTGAGCTTTTTTGAACTTATTTTGAGAGGGAAGTGGAACCAGAGTTTTGTTTCAAACAACTGGAATCCTTAAGACCTTTCATCCCAGACACGTGTCTTCTCCATGTTAAGGTTGGCAAATACTGGGGGGGGGGGGGGGGGCGGTTTCAGGGCTTTTTCATATATAAGAAAGTGAATGGGTCTCCCGTTTCATAAGGTCATTCACAGAAAGAGCAGTAGCTCTCTACTAAAGTTAGATGTGCGTCATGGGGGAGATTTGTAATGAGCTCTTCTATTCCCTATTCTGATGTCTGCTTCTCCAAAACTAGAGAACTTAGACCTTAGGTCTGTGGATCCCTTAGGAGAGCTGTATAAATTTACTGGAGTTCTTTGACTCCCAGGAGGCCAAGAAGAAGCTAAAGCTGACTGCTGTACTGAGTCTGAGAGATTATAAGTAGACTAGAAAGCAAGAGGGTTTTATCCAGNNNNAGCAGGAAAATGGCAGGAGTCATACTTTTTACTCAACAGCCAACTGCAGTAAAGAAGAAGGCAAGGAAGCTTGCCTCTTTGTCTTCTCCTATCTATGGGACTGCTACCACTTAAAATAGTCATTAACTAGACGTGAGACTCAGTGAAATGACAAAACAAAACATACATACATACATATATGTGTGTATACTTTCAAAAGTAGAAATTTAAATTTAAAAATGTGTGAATTTGTATCTATCTACCTATATCTTCCTAATTCATCAATTTAGCAAGTGAATTGAAATGGTCATTTTTGAGACCCAAGAAGTAGCCTAGATAACTTAAAGAAATACCCCAAACCATAGAGGAAAAGAAAGAGATAGAAATCATAAGAAAAAAAGCTGATAGGCTTAAAGGGTAGATCTATGAGACCTAATATGCAGACACAGAAGTTCCAGAAGGAGAGAAAAAAAAGTGCATAGAAGTAAAAAAATAAATGAATAACAAAATAATAGAAAAATTTTCTGGGCTGAAAAAAATTTTAAAGGCTTGAGTCTGTAGATCTAAAGAACTCACTGTGTTTCAGTCTGGATTAATGAGTAAAGACTCACACTAGGCAAATACAGACGTCATTCCTACATGCTAAGAAAAAAAAAGAAAACTCATAAGCTTTCAGGCAGAAAGGGCAAGTGATCTAAAAAGAAAAATAACGTTAGACTTCTCATTTGTAACGTTGGAAGCTAGAAAACAGCAGCTATTGACTCTGCTAAAATAAAGGGGCTGCAACCCATCAGCCAAAATATACTCATCTGTCCTCATGAAATGAATATTTCAGGATTTGCAAGAATTCAGAGTCTGTATCATCCAGGCCTCTTCCATCTGAAGAAAGAGTTCAAGAAAGGACTCTAAACAAATAACAAACTAAAGACAAAGGTAAATCAGAGCAATTATGGGAAAGGGAACAGAGAAATCCATGATGTAAAATAAATAGTGAACCCAAAGTAACATAACGAATGTAATAGATTTTCAGTCCGTGTGCTGAAGGTGAATGGACTGAATTTTCTTATGTAAAGGCAGAGACAGACTGGGTCAAGCTAACAAAATCCAGACATATGCTGTTTACAAGAAAAACCCGTGAGGTTGGTCAATAAGCTGCCGAGCAAACAAAAAGCAGAAATTGCAGAAAACTAATTGAAAGTTCAGAATCAGGGATGGATTTTATACACTGAAAAAAGGCACAATTTATGAGGAAGAATAGTATCAAACCTGCTAAATACATAGGGCAAAAATTTATCAATCTGAGAACTTATTAAATACAGTTCTGTGGGAAAATTCAGTACATTTGTGTCAGAGTTACATCTAGGAGACAAAAGATGAGGTCCTACAGAAATTGCATAGTATAAAACTGTTGGTTTAAGAGTTGTATAGAAACTTATATCCCTGGAACAGAGAACATATTTTTGTGTCCATAGGAAATGAACAAAAATGAATTATGAGTTTTGCCGTCCTCACCCACATATGACGAATGTGCTCTTAATTGCCTTTATTATTTTCCCACCCTCTTAGTTTAGTTTCATTAAGAATAGTGTCTCTTCTTCCAGCTGCAAGGGCATGAAGAGACATCTTAAAATTTTTTTTCTAAGATGCCTTCTTGCTAGTACTTGTTAAATAAGTAGACCTGCATTTTCCACTATATTATGGAGGATTTTAAGACAAAGAAGGCCTGAAAAATTAAATTTTAGCAAAATAGGGAAACAACAAAACTGAATTTTCTTCAATGATAATGCAATAAAGGGCAAGCGATGCTCTTCCTTACGGAAGTTGCTTTGTATGGTAGGGCTAAACCAAAGGGGAAAAGAAACAAAAAAGATGGCACTAAGATGTATAATCATTAAGTGTTTATGTAAAATTAAATATGCCAGGTATACATCAATTAAATGAAAAGGGGGTAAAAGTCTAATTCACTTTATTAAGCACAGTTTGGGACCCTCAGCTTCTAAAACTGTTACTCTAACAGTCTCCTCTGTTTTTCATGGAATAAATATGTTCTATTTCATGATTTTATAAGCATGTTAGAAATGGTTTGGGAACCCAAACTTTTAACACTCATAGTTTCTCTTAAGATGTATGTACGTGTGAACCTCGGATGTTTTATTCCCCGCTAGAAAGGGCCTAGAAGCCTGCCAGGCCTGAAGCAGGTGCTCAGTAATTATATGGTTTACTGGATGGATTAGTAAAAGGATGCAGTTTATTGGGAGTCAGCCTGTCTGGGAAAGGTCCATCCGCAGCCAGGGTCCAGCTCCCAGACCCTCACTTTCACACGTGTTCTCGTTTATGGGGAAAGCAAGAAGGCTGTGCGCCCACAGGTGTCCTGAGCGGCCACAGGTGTGCTGAGCGCAGAGCGCTGAGTGCAGGGCGAGCTGAGAACCTGACGCCCCCCCCCCCAACCAATAGGAAGAGCGGCTGCCGCGCCGGCCGGGAGGGTCTCTTGGCGCGCGCCCTTGGCGCTTGTCTCTGCGCATTTGCTGGGCGCGCAGCCGACGAGGGAGCTTGGGCATGAAAGGCCAGAGAGTGAGTCCCCCATTTCGCCTCAAGCAACAGGTACTTGTTGAGGCGTTTCTTTCACTTTTTCCTTTCCTTCTTTGGCTCTTGGCTTTCAGCGCTGGGATTTAACTTTCGCCCCCGACGCCCTCTGCGACCCACGGTATGGGATGGCCCTCCTCTTCTCTGGGGGTGTTTTGCTTGCTCTAAAATAGGAGCTTAGGTCTCGTGAAGGTCTTCCGAGCGCCCACATTCTTATGGAAGGCAAGGAAGGGAATGGAGACCCTGACCGGAGATCCAGGAGGAGGAGCTGTCAGGCCTCTGGGTGGAGAACGCGGTGGACGTGCGGGGGCCGCCTTGACCCTGCAGGAGAGGCAGCTTTCCCAGCGCGAGGCCGCGGCCACGTGCGCACGTGGGTAAAGAGGCCACTTCGGGTGGGGACCCAGTGTGGCCTTTAAATTGCGTGCAGTACCTGCTTCTTAACTCTCCTGAGGGCAGGTGGGATGATTATCCTCACTTTCGCCAAACTTTGTAAATTCAGGCACGCCTCTCACCTCCCTGCGCGGGACCAGGCGTTTAGCCTTCAATGTGAGAATACTCTCTCCAGCTGGGCTCAGTGGTTTCTCCACGCTGAGCCCTCTCTCAGCCCCTCCTCCTACTGCAGACGAAACAAACAGCCAAAAACTTTATAGACCCTGTGTTCCACGCTACCAGTTTCTCTCTCCTAATGAGCAAAGTTCGAGAAAGAATTGCGCATGCTTGCTCCCTAGACTGGTCACTTCTACCCACAGGAGTGAGGCTTTAAATAACTGCCCCCAGTGTCCCTCAGCAGTGACCTAAAAATGCCCCGTTTACAGTGGTTGCCCGTGAGCTCCCACCCGCCAGATTCAAGTACCATCAACAGGCATTCATTTCTTCACCTTTTTGGGATTTGACAAATTGATACTGCCTTCCTTTTTATCTTAATTGTCCACTTATTTAAGGAATGTATTCTGATTAAGATTGTCACAAATTGATTAAACCCAAAACACCACCAAGGTTAGTATTTTGGTATATTTTGTCTGCTTTTACATAGAGGTTTTGTTTTAATTACTTAGTTTTAATTCTCATATTCTTACCATACGCTTTTAATCCTCCATGTGTTGCTTGTTGCTGCATGAAGAGGTCATTTTAATGACTAAAAAAAAAAAAAAAAAACGCGTGCCATATTTTTTAAAAAATTCTTTTATGTAGGCTCGCCACCCAGTCTGGAGCCAAACCCAAGGCTTGAACTCTCGACCCTGAGGTTGAGACCTGAGCTGAGATCTAGAGATGATCGCTTAACTGCCTGAGCCACCCAGATGCCCTAAATATGTGCTATATTTTTAATGCATCTGTTTCATTAATCAACGTTGAATTTTAACGACAATTATTTGCTATTTTAAAAAATACCTTTATGCAGAAAACTTTATTTCTATATTTGGGATTCTTGCCATTAGATAATTTCCCAGAGGGGGTTACTGATTGAAAAGTCAGCATGTTTTTAAAGTTCTTCATAGGTGGACACTCAGCTTTCCAAGAGTGTAGCTATTAACATTTATGCTAACAACATCTGCTCCATTCCATTCTCCTCGTCATATTGTATTGTGTTTTTTTTTACAGCTAAATATTTTTGCCATTTTGATAATTGTGAAGTGATATCCTCTGGTTTGTATTAGTTTCGATCTCTCCTTTGGTTCGAACATTTTCTGAAATACTTGTTAGCCATTTACCTCTTTCCCCCCTTTATGAATAGGCTATTAGCAATAATTTGCTATTAGTGCTTTTCTAATCTATTTGTATTAGGTCTTTCTGGTAATATGAACGTTTTTAAAGCCATATTTTAGTGTGAACTATAATGCATATAGAAGACAGCATTAAATGTGCAGCTTAGTGATTGCCACCCGATCATCCACATAAGCCAATACAGAGTCAAGGAAAAGAACGGTGCCAGTGCCCACGCACCCCAGGGCATCTCCCTGATCGTGAACCCCTCCCTCCCTGCAGAGGTGGTGTTTAATCAACTTTTATAGGTGGTTACCTCCTTACCCCCGGCCCATTTAAAAAGTATTGCGTTATCATCTGTACATGCATCCATAAACAGTATAGTTTAGCTTTCTTTTTTCCAGTTTTGATCTCCTTATAAAGTTTATTAAGTAATCTCTACACCCAACGTGGGGCTCAAACTCATGAGGTCAAGCTGCATGCCCTTTCCGCTGAGCCAGCCAGGTGCCCCTAATTCTGATCTTTTTACAAATGGAATTTAGGCTACATAATCTTTTTGGGTTTGGCTTCTTTCACTGATTATGCTTGTGAGATTCGTCGTAGCGGGTAGGTGCATATCCTATATGTTCATTGCTGTGCAGGATTCCATTGTGTGAATGTACCACAGTGGACTTACTGGTTCTACTCGCGGTGGGCTCGGGTCTTTTCCAGGACTTGCGAATTACAAACAATGCTGCCGTGGCTGTTCTTATATGTCTCTTAGTATTCGTGCACACGCATTTCTGTTGGGTGCATTCTGAGGACTGTAATCATTAGTCGGTAGGGGATGTGTACCTTTCTGGCACTATGAGCTTTAGGCTCATCTTGTATATTCCCAACCCCAGCCCGAGAATCTGCAATTTCTCCAAGAAGCCCTGATTCCTCTTACTGGAGAACAGTATTAGAACCAAGATCTGAGTCTGGGTACGTATCTACAATTTTAGTAGTTAATGTCAACAGTGCTGAAGTGGTTTTTCCTGATTTATACTCCAACTATTTTTGCCAAATTTCCTATAAATTTTTTTAAAAGATTTTATTTATTTATTTGACAGAGATAGAGACAGCCAGCGAGTGAGGGAACACAAGCAGGGGGAGTGGAAGAGGGAGAAGCAGGCTCCCAGTGGAGCAGGGAGCCCGATGCGGGGCTCGATCCCAGGACCCTGGGATCACGCCCTGAGCCGAAGGCAGACACTTAATGACTGAGCCACCCAGGTGCCCCAATCCTATAAAAATTTTTGCTGTTTTCTTTGATTTGTCATTTGTGTTTGAATTCTTTGAAAACAGCAAGAGGTTTTAATTTCAACATAGTTAACTATATCTCCTAATATCCATTCAGATTCTCGATCATTTCCCTTATGGTGCCCACGCTGGTGAGTCCCTCCTTTCCTAAGGTGTAATGAATATTCTCTGTTTTCCCCCCTCTGGTTTGAAGTATTAATGCCTTGTGGATTAACTCTGATATTTGTTCTGTGAGGGTCCTAATTAATTTTTTCTGAATGGTTTACCGGTTGTCCTAATAATTTGCACTGAAATGCTTCCCTTTTCAGTTACAGTATTTCTGTTACACCTAAAATCTTATCAGATTGTCTTTTCCTGAGTTACCTACTCTGTTGCTTTGTTTGTTATGGTTGCATCATAGAGAAGGATCGATGGAGTTACATATTCAGCAATAGAGTTTTAAGGCTTTGGAAGTGGTTTCGACCTGGGGCAGTTGGCTGCCCTGGGGACATCTGGCAATGTCTGAAGACGCTTTGTCACAACTTTGGGAGGCTGAAAGTTCTCATAGTATCTAGTGGGTAGAGGCCAGCAATACTGCTAAACACCATTTAGTGCACCTAAGTGTCCCTCAAATAAAGAATTATGTGGCTAACAATGTTAGTAGTCGTGAGGTTGAAAACTGCTATAGGAGATTCCATTAAAGCAACGAAGAAAGAAAATCAGGCCAGGGTGTATTAAAAGGGTGGGAATATCCTGCTTTCTAGATAAAATGTCACTTCCCCCAGGCCTTCTCATCTCTGCGCTTTCTAGAAAAAGAATCCCTCCTTCCTTTGTGCTCTAGAGTCCTACTAGAGCTCAGAAAATTGCCATTACATATTTAGAGGTCCTCATCTTCCCAAAGCCCAGTGTTCCGCTCAGGGTCCAGTATCACAGAACAGGTCACACAGATTGCATTTAACCCCGAGTTCCCTGTGCCTAGAAAAGCAAAGTGAAATTAAGAAGCAGTGGTACCTACTAGAAAGAGAGTAAGCTTTGTAGTTTGATCGGCTACTTGTCAAATCTGACCTGGGCAAGGTTCAGGACTATTTTTAAGACTAAAGAATATTTTCACGAAGAATCTATACACTGTAGACCCTCAACAAATGTGGTCATTATTAACGTGGGCTGAAGGATATTTTGAACAAATGGGCTTTAATTATAAGGGGCAAACATTTACATCAATAGATTGGCAGATTGAAATAAAACCCCTTGGACCATGGATTCCCATTTTAGTTCGGAACACGTTGGAACTTAGGAATGCCTTCACATAAGAGCAACACCAGACAGACAGCATCTGTTTTCCTCTTCCCAAAAATATAAACAAAGGAAGACAGAACAAAAAACAGTTCCTTCAAGAAGAGCATGAAACCTTCCGGAAGGAGGCCAGAGTACGTGGTACTTTCTGTCAGAACTGTAGACGTCATGTAGCAGTAGAAACCCAGTAGGATTCAGAACCATACAGATTTTGGCTCAGAGACACCCGGGATGGCAAGAGGAAAATGAAGAAAGTGTGGGATTATGAAAGCAAAGGGGAAAGAGAACATCAAGAAGGCATTGTTAAAACAGCAATTATTAACGTGGATGGCACCCTATTGATGAGGTTGTAGAATATACGTGACGTTCAGTGGGGTGGAGTCCGGAGCCGACGACCAAGAAAGAATTCTTAAGGGGTCTTTGGTGTAAAATTGGTGGTTTATTAAAGCGCGGGAACAGGGCCCGTGGGCAGAAAGAGCTGCAGCCCCGGGTTGTGAGGGGTGGCTCATTATATACCATGGGGTTGGGGGAGGTGAGGAAAAAGGGAGGCTGAGAAAATACTTTCATATGTTAAAGAAGATTCACAGGATACCGGAAGCCTTGCCATTGTCAAGTTAAGGTGGTTTTGCCCTCCAGCAAGGTATTAACATTAAGATGGTTGGGAACTTCTAGAGCCTGCAGATTATAAGGACATTTAATTGTATCTACATTCCCTTCTGGAAGCTAGGTTATTGATAGAAATGCTTCGATCTTGTAAACTGCTAAAGACATTTGTAAACTGAGGGAGACTTAAGTCTTGCAGGATTGTGGTATCCCTAGGTTAACTATTTCTTTGTCCTTTAGGGCAGCCAGGAGTGCCTGAGGAATGTCACATACATCCCATGGGGGAGGGGGGTTGCAGGGTGTCAGTTTCTGCTTTGTCCCCAGCTTGCCTTCTGTTCCCTCATCACTATAAGTTAGCTGTGTGCAGTAACTTCAATCTTTGCAGAGGTAGGGACTGTTCTTTTCCTGGTTATAGATACGAAAGTTGAATCCAAAAATAAATACCTATTGGGTTTACAACAGGGTGGTAATTGGTGTAAGTTACATCAGTGGAATTCTGGTTGCAAAAGTGAGATTGCAGTGGATTGTGGAAGAATAACAGGTTACGTATAGAAGACTCTGAAGAAGTTTGAGCATGAAGATGAAGTGGACGTGGAGTAAAGGGAACACTTATGTAAGACTAGATTGGGGCATGTTTATAGATCAATGAAAAAGACTGAGAGGTCAGGGAGAAGCCTTTCGGTCCTGAGAAATTTCGGTGTTCCTTTGAAGTTTCCTCAAATTTATTCCTTTTTGCTTCTTTTAAAAAAATTACTATGGAACCTGTTTGGTCACATCCTAATCTGGAATCTAGAATATTTCCGCAGTGCAGTTAAAAAAAAAAAGACAAGGTCCTAAAATAGCGGATAGCTCCCTAATTACTGTGGGATGAAGTCCCGATTTACTCTGTAATTTTGGATAATTCAGTTTCTGCTTAAGAAGTAAAATCCCCCTTCTGTACATTTTTGTTTCCCTCGTCCTTTTCCAGGCCCATTAGCAAGATAGGGGTAAGTGTTTTGGAGGACGGAAGGATCTCAGAGTTCTGTCTGTGCCACTTGCTAGCTCTGTCTCTCTAGTTGCTCAAGAGGAGTTGAGGCATTGAGGACACAGTTTAAGGGATGAACTGGAGGAGCCTGTGCTGAATAAGAAACTGAATACGGCACTTAAGTGGCTGATAAATAAGAGAAAAACAGGCCTCAGAAGAAGAGGATTTGATTGTATTTGAAGAACTGTCGCAGTGGGAGGGAGGGCACGGAAGCGCTCCGTTGCCTGGAGGGTGTTAGGAGAGAATGGGTTATAGGAGCCTGCGGTGAAGTGTGAGTAGTGCTTGCTGATAGTCTGGGGTGAGAGCGTCCGAATGCAGTGTTGGAGTGGAACATGGTCAGGGGACCAAGGTCAGTGCTGTGAGAGAAAGCTGTTTTGGGAGCTTTAGCTTGGAACACACCCAGAATATGTGCGGTGTTGGGGAGCGGGCGTGAAAGGAGCTCGGGAGCTGGGAACGCAAACCCTCACTGGCTGTGTATGGATTTGTGACCAGAGAGGACAGGACAAAAAGCGGTAGGTGGTGGCATATTCCAGTTGTTTGTGCTTCAAGAGTAATGCTGTGTTGGTGGGGCTGCAATAACGATGCTTTATGGGGGGAGGTTTATGTTGGGTGTTGGTCGGGGAGAGAAGGCGTGAGGAGAGTGGCCAGTACTTAGGAGCCTGGTTTGTGCCAGGTGATCGGTGAACTCGACCTCCTTTAATCCAAACTGCGGTTCTCGAAGGGTGATTCTGATCTGCTCGCTTCAGGAGAGTAAACTGAGGCTCAGAGGGTAGAATTGCGTTTATGTCTTACAGCTCATAAGTGGTGGGACTGGGAGTGACTTTGGGAAGGTGAAAGAAACCTAGAGTGGTCTGTATTAGAGGAATGTTTTTATGATAGCAAATGTAGTAAGGGGGCACTGAGTCCTGAGCCTAACACTGGGGCTTCAGTACGTGTTTGTGGAATTTATATTTTTATAAGCATTTCATTATTTTTTTAATGAACCTGTTCTTTATTTTTTTTTCTTAGTTTAACTTTAGCTCTTTTCCTTCTTTTCTTTTTTTCCTTTCTTTTGTTTTCTTTACTTTTATTTCCTTGCCTCGACCTTCCCCATCCGACCCTTCCCTGTCCGGCCCTTCCCTCCCCCTTTCCTTTCTTAACATATATGTATTATTTGATTCGGGGGTACAGGTCTGTGTTTCATCAGTCTTACACAACACCCAGCGCTCACCACAACACATACCCTCCAGTGTCCATCACCCAGCCACCCCACTCCCCACCCCATCCCCCTCCAGCAACCCTCAGTTTGTTTCCTGAGATTATGAGTCTCTTACGGTTTTTCTTTAAGGATTTATTTTTATTTTAGAGAGAGTGTGTGCAGGGGGAGGGGCAGAGGGAAAGGAGTAAAGAGTCTTAAGCCGACTCTGCGCGCTGAGCACGGAGCCGTGCACGGGGCTTTGCACGGGGCTGTGCACGGGGCTCGATTTCACGACCCTGAGATCCCCACCTGAGCAGAAACCAAGAGTCTGATGCTCAGCCAACTGCACCACCCAGGCGCCCCTATTCATATTACTCTGATGTTTCCCACTGAAGCCCGAATTTTGATCCGTGAGCAAACTGACAGATGGGTCGTCATCTTCCCTCTTTCCTGATTTTGGGCTGCTGTTGTATCTGGAAGAGCTAAACAAAGAGGAATTGAATAAGTTCAAATTACTTTTAAAGAATGAGACCGTGGAGCCCAGGGACTGCCAGATACCCTGGGCTGAGGTGAAGAAGGCCAGTCGAGAGGACCTGGCTTATTTGATGAAAAAATATTTTCCAGGGGACCAAGCCTGGGATGTGGCTCTCAAAGTCTGTGGTAAGATGAACCTGAAGGATCAGTGTGAGAGAGCAACAGCAGAGATCAACTGTGAGTGATGCTTGGACGGGTCTGGGGCTGGGGGAAGGATGTGCTTCCGAGGCCCATCGCTATGGTTCCATGAGAGGGACTTGGGGGTTAAACCGTTGGATCATTTGAGAAACCCTGAAGAGGCAGGAGGGTTTTGAGTACTATTACTCAGCCTGGCTCCTTATTTGGGGGTGATTCAACCATCTTGTACCAATTCGGGTGATTAAAGGAATTGAGTGGTAAGAATTGTCCCATCTAGTGTTCCTTTGCCTGAACTGCAAATGGCCAGAGGTTACATTAAATTTTAAATACCTTAAAATCGGATTTAAAATCTTTGCTAACATATGAGGAATGAGAAAAATATTAAGGGGCGTAAGCCAAGCTGATATTTCTCGTCATTCCTCAGTATGAAATACTATAGACATCAAAAACTTCTTGTGTACTTGACAAGGCTTTACAGCTACAAGTAGTATCCATTATTTCCTAGGAGCCTCACCATATTCCTGGGAGGTCAGTGTAGACAGGAAGCAGACTTAGACTACGGCACCTGCCTTAGGATTACAGAACGGAGGGCCTGGCAAGAGTCCCTGCTTCAGTGCTGTTGGACAACATGTCACTTCTCCCTTAGCTAAGCTGGTGGAGTCTGAGGCTCTGTTGGCTCCAGTTTTGTTAAGCCAGATGTCCTAGAATTGGGCCGCTGGGGACAATTCTAGCCCCTGTTCTAGCTATCACTAGAGTTCCCCTTGTCTTTGGTAATCTCACGATCCTGCTGGAACTTGTGCAGGGACAGCCCAGATGGTAGGACCAGAGGACGCCAGGACACAAGACAAACGAGATAATCAGGAGGCAATGCAGGGAGAGTAGATGTGTTTTGTTTTGTTTTCAGAGTTGGGAGGAGCCTGAGGGTTTGAAGTGTGATGGGGGTTTATGCCCCAGGGGACAGTTGTTGATGATTATTCAAAAAGAGTCAACCAAACTGGCTCTCTGGCCAAGGTCAGAATCAGGGCCATGTTAATTTCGGTGCCTCAGTGAGAGGAGTGTATGGAAATGCCCAGTCGGAAGTTCACAGTCTCATGCAGAAGGGTATATTCATGTCTTACTTTACAGATTAAAGAGTCCCTGAGTTCGGCAGGGGCTGTTGGGTTTATGACATCCACTCTCTTCCTTTAGAAATTATCCTGTAATTGAGTTCCAGGAGTGGTGACCAACTAGTCCATATAGAATGTAATTTCTAGAACCAGGTCTTCTTAGTCTTAGTTCAATACCATTTCCATTCCCCCTACGTTGTTTTCAATTCCATGTAGTTGAATTCTAGTTTGTATAAATGGAATTACAGTAGAAAGAAAACTGGACCAGGTGAGCAATTATTCTTAACCTAGCTATGCTGCTTTCTGATGGGCCACATTATTTCATTCAAGAAGTAATTGAGACCTACTTTATTCCAAGCACTAATAAATAAAAATTGCTTATTGTGTTAAATGATCTTGAAGATAACTTTCTGCTTTGACCTTAATTTCTGATTCAGTATAAGGAAGTTTGTTCTTGTGGTATTACTGGCCATAAATTTAGGAAATCAGGATTCCACCTCATAGAAGTTAATTGTTAGAAAATTTGGAAGATAGATAAAAGTATAATGAAGGAAGTAAAAATCATCCTCATAATCTGAATTTTCTTTTAAGTACTGCATTGTACAAGATATTATACCATAAAGAGTGTCTGCCTTGTAACACGTACCTTCTGGAGGCAATCTAAGCTTGAACTAGTGGGATAGGAATTATGTTAGATGTTCGTACTGAGTACCCTGGTAGAACAAAGAAAAGAATTATTTACTTTAAAAAAATATAGCTTGTGAGATATGCTGTGAAAAATATACCATGTTTTGAGAAATATGAAAGGAACTATTCTAGCATTGGGGTTCACAGAAGATTTCTCTGAAATAGTGACATTTAAGATCTAAAAAAGGAATTGGACTTTATAGGGTGAAACTGTTTTCATTCTGCTTGGACACTTGGGAATATTTTTAAAATTTTAATTCCAGTACAGTTAACACACAGTATTGCATTAGTTTCAGATGTACAATATAGTGATTCCACAATTCTGTACATTACTCAGTGCTCACCATGATAAGTGTCCTCTTAATCCCCTTCACCTCTTTCCCCCGTCCCCCCACCCACCTCCCCTCTGGTGACCATCAGTTCTCTATAGTTAAGAATCTGTTTCTTGGGGCGCCTGGGTGGCTCAGTCGTTAAGCGTCTGCCTTCGGCTCAGGGCGTGATCCCGGCGTTCTGGGATCGAGTCCCACGTCAGGCTCCTCCGCTGGGAGCCTGCTTCTTCCTCTCCCACTCCCCCTGCTTGTGTTCCCTCTCTCTCTGGCTGTCTCTATCTCTGTTAAATAAATAAATAAAATCTTAAAAAAAAAAAAAAAGAATCTGTTTCTTGGTTTTCTCCTTTTTTCCTTTGTCCATTTATTTTGTTTCTTAAATTCTACATATGAGTGAAATCATGTGGTATTTGTCTTTCTCTGACTTATTTCACTTAGCATTATAGTCTCTAGATCCATCCATGTTGTTGCAGATGGCAAGATGTCATTTTTTATGGCTGAGTAATATTCCATTGTAGAGATACACCACTTATTTACCCATTCATCTATTAATAAACATTTGGGTTGCTTCCATGTCTGACAATTGTAAGTAATGCTGCAATAAAATAAGGGTGCTTATATCTTTTTGAATTAGTGTTTTCATATTCTTTGGGTAAATACCCAGTAGTGGAATTACTGGATCACATGGTAATTCTGTTTTTAATTTTTGGAGGAACCTGCATACGAGGAACCTCTACTGTTCTCCACAGTGGCTGCACCACCAACAGTGCACGAGGGTTTCTTTTTCTCCACATCCTCACCAGCACTTGTTGTTTCTTGTGGTGTTAATTTTAGCCATTCTGACAGGTGTGAGGTGATAACTCAGTATAGTTTTGATTCGCATTTCCCTGATGATGAGTGATGTTGAGCATCTTGTGTCTGTTGGCATCTGTATGTCTTCTTTGGAGAAATGTCTGTTCATATCTTCCCATTTTTTTTTTTAAAGATTTTATTTATTCGACAGAGATAGAGACAGCCAGCGAGAGAGGGAACACAAGCAGGGGGAGTGGGAGAGGAAGAAGCAGGCTCATAGCAGAGGAGCCTGATGTGGGGCTCAATCCCAGAACGCTGGGATCACGCCCTGAGCCGAAGGCAGACGCTTAACCACTGTGCCACCCATGCGCCCCCAATATCTTCCCATTTTTAACTGAAATATTCGTTTTTTTGATGTTGAGTTGTAGAAGTTCTTTTTTTTCTTCTTCTTTTTTTTAATGTTAAGTAATCTCTATACCCAACATGGGGCTTGAATTTACAACCGAGAGTCAGTCACATGCTCCGCCGACTGAGCCAGCCAGGAGCCCCAACTTGTAGAAGTTCTTTATATAGTTTGGGTACTAACCCTTTATCAGATATATCCTTTGCAAATATCTTCTCTCATTCAGTAGGTTGTGTTTTAGTTTTGTCGATTTGTTTCCTTTGCTGTGCAAAAGATTTTTATTTTCATGTGGTCCCAGTAGTTTATTTTTACTTTTGTTTTCCTTGCCTGAGGAAACATCTAGAGAAGGGAATACTTTGCTTTTTTTTTTTTTTTTAATATTCTTCAGGCTATGCTTCAATGTTCATTTCTATTAATGTTTTACTATAAACAGGATTACTTTAATCTGTGGATTCAGATATATCTTCAGGTCCTCCCTGGCTGTCGCGTTAATTCTGTTCTTTTCGCGTGGGGCTGATCAGTCTCATCTCCATATAGTCCTCTTTTTTTTCTCTTTAGAGGAAAAGTACAAAGAAAATCTACTTCTTTTTTTTGTTTTATTTAAATTCAAGTTAGTTAACATACAGTGTATTATTAGTTTCGGGGGGAGAAATTAGTGATTCATCAGTTGCGTAGAACACCCAGTGCTCATTACATCAGGTGCCCTCCTTAATGCCCATCACCCAGTCACCCCTTCGCCCGCACCCACCTCCCCTCTAGGAACGCTCAGTTTGTTTCCTAGAGGCCAGCATCTCTTACGGTTTGTATCCCTCTCAATTTTCATCTTTTTATTTTTCTTTCCCTCCCCCTACGTTCATCTGTTTTGTTTTTTAAATTTCACGTATGAGTGAAATCATGTGGTATTTGTCTTAAGAGAATGTATTTCTAGAGTGAATCTAATTTTTACTTTCCACCCCAGATTCATGCTTTTGCATGATCAGTTTTGTTTTTTCACAATTTCTTATGCAGCTTTTAAATCTACAGGAACCTTTTTTTGTTTTACTTATATTCTTATCTAAACAAGCTGCGCTTTTTTTGAGCCAAGTCCAGTGTTCTTAACACTGCAATTCATAGAATTTGCTTTGATATGTTTATCTCCGTGTTTTTTCCTGCTACATTCTGACTTAGGTGATGGAACAGAATACATAATCCAAATAAAGGAAAAATATTGTATCATGTGGGATAAGAAGTGTGTGTTTGGAGAACCTGAAGATTTCCATCCTGGAGTTGCTTAGGAAGATGGAGAACTGTGGGAGCATCTGTTCAACGTGAATGTTAAAAACTGGCGAGCAGCCACAGACGGTCGTGCTGCAGGGGGCTGCTGGAGTTGGGAAAACAACCTTGGTGAGAAAAGCAATAGTAGATTGGGCCTCGGGCAATCTCTATCAGCAGAGGTTTAGCTGTGCTCTTTTATTTCAATGCAAGAGAAATCGACCAGTTGAGAGAAGGAATCTTTGTTCAAATGATATCAAAGGACTGGCCCAGCACGGAAGGCCCTATTGAAAGGATAATGTCCCAGCTGAGTAGTCTCCTTTTTCTTACTGATAGTTTCGATGAACTGAGCTTTGCCTTTGAGGAACCTGAGTTTGTGCTATGCAGCGACTGGACCCCGCTACACCCAGTGCCCTTCCTTATGAGTAGGCTGCTGAGGATAGTGATGCTCCCTGCGTCATCTTTATTGGTGACAACCAGACTCACAGCTTTTAAGAAACTATAGCCTTTATTGAAGAACCGGCGTTCTGTAGAGCTGCTGGGTATGTCCAAGGGTGCAAGAAAGGAGTATATTTACCAGTTTTTTGAAGACAAGAAGAGGGCCTTGCAGGTATTCAGTTCACTAAGAAGCAGTGAGATGCTTTTCAGCATGTGCAAAGTCCCCCTGGTGTCCTGGGCCATCTGCACCTGTCTGGAGCAGCAGATGGAGATGGGTGCTGATGTCTCATTAACCTGCAAAACAGCCACAGCTGTGTTCACCTGCTCTTTCTCTAGCCTCTCCCACCAGTAGATCCCAGTCTACCCAACCAAACCCAATTGAGGAGCCTGCGCCGCTTGGCTGCCAGAAGACTATGACATCTGTGTTCTACAGGGAAGATCTCAGAAGCATGGGTTAACTAAAGCGGATGTGTCGATTTTCCTGGACATGAATTTTCTTCAGAAGGACATGGAGTATGAAAATTGCTATGTGTTCACCCACCTGCATGTTCAGGAGTTTCTTGCAGCTATGTTCTATGTGTTGAAAGACAGGTGGGGGACCAGGGACCGTTCCTTCAGTCTTTGGAAGATTTCAAGCTGCTGCTTGAGAGCAGCAGTGGTAAAGATCCCCATGCGATGCAGATGAAATGCTTTTTGTTTGGTCTTTTGAATGAAGATCTAGTAAAACCACTGGAGACCACTTTTAAGTGTAAAATGTCACTGGACATAAAAGGGAAGATCCTTCAGTGGCTGGAGATACTGGGGAACAGCGAACATTTCCCAGCATAGCTAGAATTTCTGGAGTTGTTTCTCTAGCTGTATGAGACTCAAGATGAAGCATTTATAAGCCAGGCAATGACATGTTTCCAAAAGGTCATCATCGATGTTTGTGGGAAAGTCCATTTGCTTGTGTCTTCATTCTGCCTTAAGCACTGCCTATGTTTATGGACCATTAAACTGTCTGTAACTGTGTTATTTGAGAAGATGTTAAACTCAAGCCCCCCATCTGAACTTTGGTAAGTGGGGAAGTGCCCCCGTCGGGGTGTGAGGGAAGTAAATTTCATCAGAGGGAGGGGAGGGGAATTGTTTAGCTGAGGTCCCAGAGCCGGGTTTACCCTTCAGAGTTGTCCCACCTTGAGGCAAGGAGGCCAAACACTAAAATCCCGCACTGACCAGTTACAGCTACTGGTGGGGAAAGGACAAAAATTTGCCTATCTTGGCCTGAGGGCAATATCGAGAAAGGGGTGTGGCTGAGAGCAGTCACCTGGTAACACTCAACAACTAGAACTAATCTCTAGTCCTCCGGGAGGGATGTGGCCTAGTGCAAAGTTGGATCCATGATGGTAGATAGATTTAACTTTAAAAAGAATGCACTCCAGAAGGACTAGAGACCGGAAATTTCTTGCTGAAGCTAGTTGACACAGGGCATCTGTCTGGGCCATGTTCCTCTGTAAGCTACCGGCCTAGCTTACCTTCCCCATTGCCTGGACACAGGTCAGCCTTTGCTTTGTAGTCCACGAAAGGTCTCAGCCCTTTAACACCTAACAGGAGTGTCTGGTTTGGGTAAGAAATAGTAGGAGCTGAATGAGTATTTTGAAAGAATAAATGAATCTTTAGTGTTTGGTGCCTATTTTACTCTCTTCCGTGAGTTGCCTTTTCTGACTCGATCCATCTATGTCTAGGGGAAGAACTGAACTATGGGATTTGCTCTAGATTTAACTGAAATTGAGGGTTTACTGTGTGGTTTCTAGTTGTATAATACATGGGATATTTAACCAGTTATCCAACTTGATGTTGGTCAAAGCGTATCTCTATTTTTGATATTAGAAAACTGCGATTCAGAGAAGTTCACCTAGAAAGTAAGTGTACCATCATTGATGCCAGCACACATCAGATAATAGCTAGCATCTGCTTGACGCATGCCCGACAGTCTTCTGAGTCCCAGTTCCCCTCATCTCTCAACAATCCCAGGAAGATGCTGTTATTTTCATTTTACTAGCAAAAACCCTGAGGTACCAAGAAGATACAAACTTGACTGAGGTCACACATCTGATTAAGTCCTTGGTTTTCCAGCTCGACCCATGCTGCCTCATTGCCATTACATACAGTTGCAAAACCATGTCTCTTACAAGGACCTACATTTTTATTTCTCTTCTGCTGTGGGAATAGGAATTGTAGGCTGAGATGCTGTGACCTTTACTGTCCTTGGGGTGTTGTAAATAATCTCCTTTAGTCTGTTTCCTTCATTCTGACTTAGTAGTTCGGTTTAGAGCTCTGATTGAACCCAGGGCATTAGAATGTATTTTATGTCCGATAATATTAGGAAGGCATTCTGGCCTTTATATTGCTAGTCCTCATGCTGCCTTCCCCTCACCTGTGTTCTAGTGTTATCTAATATTAGAGTTGGCATTGTTGCTGAAGCAAGTCTGAGAGCCCAGTATTTTAAGAGGCACACTATAGGTGGGTGTCTTCTATGACGTAACGTAAATTTAACATCTCTGTCCACCATTATATCCTGTGGCATTTCTACATAGTAAGCACTTAAGTGTTTGATTTATTGCCTAGTTTTGTCAAATTTAAGGCCTCAGGTGATGTAGAGACAACACTCTGCAATGTTATTCAATCCAAGGTAAGAAAGGTCTGGGGGAATCAATATTTATTGAGTAGTGAAGGAGATAAGGATATGCCACCCCAAAATATGCCACTTTTCCATAAGAAGTAAGAACTCAGCTGTCTTAAATCTCCTCCCTGGAAGCATTTTCTCTACTTTCTTCTTGGAGACAGAAGTAGGCCCTGAGCCCAGGCCGACTCTGTCACAAACTGTCCTGTCTCCTCTGTTCTCTTTAGGGTCCATTTATCTCTCCAACAAGTCATTTGTTTTTCCATAAGTGCCTTTTCTCCCCCTGCCTTTTTCCTGCTAAATTAGCTATATTAACCCCAAATTCTACCTACCCCTTTAAGTTACTCACTGAATTTCACCCACATGTATCCACAATGCACATGCTAATCCAACTTGTATGCTTCTCTCTTGTCCTTTGTCCCATTTACAGGGCCCCAGCTAGAAGCTTAGGAGGGCACGAGGAAAATACTTTTCCTCTCCTACAGCAGCTGTTTGGATAAGGCAACATGCTAGACTTTTATATATCTTAATATGAATAAGGGCAGCTACCCATTGTAAGGACTTACAATGGAAAACATTTGCCAAGCCTTTTCTATAGATTGTCTTATTGAATATTCACAGTAATCGTAAGAAATAGATACTGTTATCTTGTTTAATGAAGATAATATGTCAGCTGAGGCTCACCTAAGTTAGTAGCGCCGCCGGCATCACCCGTGTTAGTGAAATGGGAGAGCTGGGACGCAGGACTGGCGTTCTAGAGCTTATGCTTATAATCATAAGGCTGGTCTGTTTTATTCCTTATTAACCTTTGTTTATCATGAGCTTGTTGAAAGTATGCCTGATAAATTATACAACATTTACGAATTCAGAGTGCTTTTGTGTCTGCACTAAACTTGACTATTAGAGCCTCACAATCCTGTGAAGGGAGATGGAATTCCCATTTCATAGATGAAGAAAGCTCAGAGTTCCTAGAACTGAAGTGACTTACCTAAAGTCAGGTAGCTAGTAGACTGGAGAACTGGAGCTCATAGCCCATGGTTCTTAATCTCCGCCCATGTGCCTGGATCTCTACCCACTATGCCTATCCTTACTCTTTGTGGTCTTACATTATTTTTCTTCTTGATACTGGCTCTTTGGATATTTGAAGACCTCTGTTGTCCTTCCTAAGTCTCGTGCTCCAAAATGAAGTCTCTCCGGCGTAATTTTGTGTGTTGAAGGGGTGAGGGCGTTACTGGGCAAACAAAGCCTCCCAGAGTGCCCAGACTTTTGGGTGCACTGCACCCGCGCCAGGCCTGCCCTGATGCTCTCGCCATTTCCAGAATAACTTACTTCCACCTGATACCATCTTCTGAGACTCCCCGGGCTGAAACAGATACATCGGTCTTGTCTTTTTCTCGATTATTTAGGGAAAGGGATGGTGGTCACATTACTCACTGCTGGCAAAGATGTCTGTTCTGTGCTTCATACAAATGAGCGCTTGAGAGAACAGGACCTGTGTGGTAGCAGCCTCGATGAATTAGCCGTGAAGACTTTTTATCAAGACCTGAGACACCCAAACTGTAAACTACAAAAACTGTTATAAGTTTGTCATGGTAAAATTTCGTGAAATTATTTCAACGTTCTTTGTCCCACCTCCCACTACTACTTATTAGGGAGATCCAATGACAAACGGATACTTCAAATCCACTGTGTAAAATACTCTAAGAACACCCACAGTAGAAACCTCTGGGGATGTGGGGGCATGACTAGCTTGTTCTGGGAAAGATTGCATGCAGTGTAGCAGCTGCTGGCGTGTGGTTTTTGAGGCTTGATAAAGAATTTTCTAGGTGAAGAACAACAAAGAGGTAAGGCATTCTAGGCAGCTCAACAGAGCACTTTCAAAGGTAAGTTCTGGAGCATGCTATTTTCAAAATTTTTCTGTTGAGTAATTTACATTTAATAAAACGCAGAGCTATGTCTAGTTAAGTTTTGGCAATTGCATATACCTGTGTAACCAGTCAAGATAGAAAACATCACCTCTGGAAGTTTCCTTCTTCCCTCTTCTATTCAGTTTTCTTACCCTATCCAGTCTCAGCAGCAACCACTTCTAACCTTTTATCACTACAGATGAGCTTGTTCTGTTCCTGTAAATAACTGAGATCGTTCCACGTGGTTAGCATGTATTTGTCGTGTCAGTACTCTTTCGTGCAACAAAATATTCTTAAAGATTTACCCGTGCGGGTGGTTGCATGTTTTGATAGTTCATTGCTGATGAGGAGGCCATCATATGCTGGACTGCAACTCCTTCCTTCTCTTTTGAATAGACCCCCAGGCCGTTTCCAGTTTTTGGCTCTTATAAATAAGGCTGCTAGGACTATTCTTGGACACATTTTGTGTGTGATACAGGTTTTCGGCTCTCGGGCTAATACTTCAGAATGGAATTGCTAGTTCACAGATGGGTGTTAACTTGTTAGGAAATTGCCGACTGGTTCTTTAGAGTGGTGGTACCATTTTTTAGGCTTACCAGCAACATAGGAAAGTCCCCACTGCTCCTCATCCTTGCCAGCATTTGCTGTTTCGGTCTTTATTATCTCTTAATTTGATTCTACAGACCCTATCACTTACTTACTTTGGCTGGTTTACGCATCTTTCTCCTTGTCTCCTGGCTGTGCTAGGAGCTGGAACTGACCCTGGTAGTCCTGTATTCGGGCCCATCACTGCTCAAGGCCTCATCGGTGCTCAGTAATATGTGCTGAGTGCTGAACAAATGATTAGCACTGGAGATTGATGCTCTTTGGGTGGGGTGGGGAGGAGACGGGCTTCCCCCTAAGTATTTCTCTTGGAATCTCCATGTGTTTAGTGAGATTGACCTTAGCTTTCAAGTAACCAGACTTGGCCTGGTTTTGATTAAGGGGTTCCTGGAAATGCTCTTCCTTCACCCGCAGACATCTCCCCTACATTTCACTTTCACTGAATGTCATCAGTCTAAAGCCCTAACAAGAGCTACTGCCTTCTTTTGGGCTAAATGGCTTCCTCTTCTACAATGCGAGGGCTCCTTGGGGGAGGACACCATGAAGGTGGCACGTAGTCTTTCCCACCGTAGAGTAGCCTACCTTCTTCAAGTCCTTTTTCCTTAACACATGCAATTGTACTTTCGGTGTATATTTAGTGAGTGCATTAGGCACTTTTCCCAGATGATGATGGCTAGGGCTGTAAACAGGTAGAAGCTTTGTTTTCTTTTGCCTGGCCGGAAGGACGGTGAGGGTGAAGGGTAGGTGGTGGGCAAAAGGGAGGAGAGGTGATGTTACAAAGGGATGTTTTGAACAGTTAGCACTGTGAACATGTTGGGCATTGGGGGCTAGCAGAGCCATCTAGGGAAGAATCTGGTATAGCTAACAGTGCCTGAGTAGCAGATAACAACTAGGAAGAAAGATGGGCATATTTAATGTCCTCCCGTATTTAGCTTCAGGCGATCTCCGCACATCTAAGTCCATGAGAGGACAGCATATTTTGCAGTAATAGGTTTCTCTAATGATGCCCATCAAACACTTGCTATCAACTGTGAGCTCACCCTGGGTTATTTAAAGGGTTAAATATTGTGAATTAATGCTGTAATTGAAGTATTTGGAATATCCCCCATTATTTGAGGTAGTCCTTACTGGAATTGAGTTCAAAAACTCTCCTGCTTTTCCTGATGTTATTACCTTCTTTCCTTCAAAGTCAAAAAAAGTTGAGAGTATCCGTTGTCAGGATGTAATGGACATCTAAGTTGTAACCCAACTGTTTCACTAAGCAACGTCCTCAAACTGGTTTATAACCACCTGTGAAATACGAGAAACTCCAAGTAAGATAAGAAATGACGGGAATATTTAGATATCTAAGAGTTGTATTTGAAAAGCAAGGGAACGCTGTATCCAGGATAGAGATAATTTTGTAATTCTTCCTGCATATTTTTCCTCTGAAGGATGAAATTTCTTTCTTTCCCCGGCGGTTGTCAGGATATTGCTAGTTCTTTGACTCACAGCCAGAATCTGATGCATCTTGACCTGAAAGGGAGTGATATTGGGGACAATGGAGTAGAGTCATGCAAAGCCTTGAAACACCTAGAGTGTAAACTACAGAATCTGAGGTAAGTCATGAGTTATTTTTGTTACAATTGAGACTTTTGTCTGTCCAAATACACTCTTACAGCCTTGACTTGCTGTTCATAGGGCCAGCTTCAATCTATTTTCATGATATGGAATAGCAGGAATCAGATTCAGGGTGATTTCCTCCTGATAGGACTTTTAACTGCTCCCATTCCCCCCCACTGAAGACCCCCCCCCTTATCATACAGTTCCATGTCTCCATTTCCTAAATTAAAAAAAAACAACCAGAATTTATAAGGATTTAAAATTTTTCATATTTAAGTGCAGCCTTATGTATATTCGTTGTATCTTCGAATGCTTACAGGAAAAAATGCACTAATGGTAACTGGGGACAGTGCTCAGCAGGCTCAGTTTTACTTTTTTTTTTTTTTAAGGTTTTTGTTGTTGTTGTTGTTGTTGTTGTTGTTTTTAATTCATGAAAGATAGGGAGGGAAGCAGAGGAGAAGCAAGCTCCTCATGGAGCAGGGACCCCATGCGGGACTCCATCCCAGGACCCTGGGATCACGACCCAAGCTGAAGGCAGACACCTAACTGACTGAGCCACTCAGGTGCCTACTTCTTCTTTTTTTTTTTTTTTTAATAAAGAGGAGTTTTACTTGTTTTGATAGTGAATCACCCTCACCTTATAATTGCAACTCAGTGACCCATACAGAAAGGTGAGGAGAAAGAGCACAGCGGCTGTCAGCTGTCATGGTGCTTGTGTGCTCCCACACACTGTGGATCCTAGTGGTGGGTCTGATTTTTTTTTTTGCCCCTGAAAGTGAGAGGGTTGGCAGTCCTACTTTGTCGCCACATTATGTGACTGATTTCAAGGGAGATCTCATTTTCCAGTGAAAGGTTTTTAATTCTGTTTCTTACAAAATAAAACCAAAAGCAAAACAAAAAAATCCTTGTAGTAAATTTACCTTAGAAATTTTTATAATCCCTGGATTCACTTGGAGGTGGGGCAAGACAGAACCCTGATGCGTGAAAGGCCAGGATAGGTCTGTATTTGTCAGAAGCAAATTATAAACTATACATAGAAAGCATAAGTAAAATCTGGACCAAGCCCTTTTTGACAGTAGGCAGGTGAACTGTATTACCACTGGACATTCTTGAAGTCTCACGAGGTTTTATAGGATGAGATTCACTTAGAGCATGTCTGGAAAGTTGCTGGATGCTTTCTGAACATGGGTTGAGTTCAGTTGTTGGCAGAGACCAGATTGGGGTATTGGTTTTACTGTCAAGTAGTCTTAGGACATTGTGAGGATTTTTCCAGTAACCTGCAGACTCTAGTCTGGAACCCAGGTGAGAAGTAGGTCATTGGTTCTTGCTACTAGCATGTTAGTAGCAAAAAGCTGTTAAATGGAGGGAAAGAGGTTTTCTTAAAGTGGGAGCCATGGGTCCAAGACAAAATGCCTTGGCACTTGACAGAGCAGTAGGACTTGCTAAGATCTTTTTCATCAGTTGACATTTGAACAATATTTTTCACTGATAGACCCAGTTACTAGGCTTTCAAATAGGAAACTGTCTGGGTCAATTAGTAGGGCTCCTTGTACCAGTAAATAAAATGTTTTAGCAGCAAAAGTCATCAGAGCTTTGTAATCATTGAACATGGCATTATGTAGGACTGGATGTTCTCCCATTGTGGCTGACCCCCGGAAGTAATCGGTGGTCTTACAGACCTCCTGTTAACACTCTGGAAGAAGGTTCGGATTTGTGCATGCTTTAGCCCTCATGACAGCTGTGGGCAGTCGACTGGCCACGGTAGTCTGGTTTGTGCACAGATCGCGCTGAGCTTAACACTGTAGAATCGCATTTTGATATTGTACTTTCCCACTGATTCTAGGTGATGTGAGCAGTGAGTATTGATAAATTAGGAGGTCTTTGCCAGGCTGCCTCACAAAATATCCCCAATTAGCATAGGAACTTTGAAAATTTAAAGTATTTAAGAAAACTTTAAATTGCTGAGAGACTCCTATTGTCCCTTGTACGTGAGCATACTAGAAAGGTACATTCAATCGCTGGTTTTCATGTGAATATTTCACTGTAATATTTACTGAATGTTCCCCTCCAGTAGAGGAGAAAGATCTGTTCTCCTTGTCCTGATAACTTTTCCGCATGTGGGCCTGATCATAGGGTAGCTTTTAAAGTATGTTGAGCAAATAAGGGGAAAAACAAAAATCTTGGGCATACTAGTAACACCTCATTGTGCCCAGAATCGTTTTTTTGAAGTTTTTTTATTTATTAATTTGAGAGAGTGAGACCGTGTAAGGGGGCCGCGTCAGAGGGAGAGGGAGAAGTAGGCTCCCCGCTGAGCAGGGACATGGGGCTCAGTCCCAGGACCCTGGGATCATGACCTGAGCAGAAGGCAGATGCTTAACTGACAGCCACCCAGGCGCCCCTGCCCAGAATCCTTTCTTATTTTGCCTAGGCTCTGCAACTGGGGGTTACAAAAGCAAGGTGAGGGAGCAATTGTTGATTACACCAAATAGCCAAAATGCAAAACACACCCTACATCTTCAAAGATTTTTGAATTAGAGGACTAATATTCTAGAAGGGTAGCTCGTAAAATAGTTGCCAGGACAAACTCATTAGTTGATCAGGATAAGAGGAAGGTGCCTGAGAATGACAACTACAGCCTTGACTTTATTACTAACTAGAATAAAATTTTTTTTAAAGATTTTATTTATTTATTTGAGAGAGAGACAGCCAGCGAGAGAGGGAACACAAGCAGGGGGAGTGGGAGAGGAAGAAGCAGGCTCCCAGTGGAAGAGCCTGACGTGGGGCTTGATCCCAGAACTCCAGGATCACGCCCTGAGCCGAAGGCAGACGCTTAACAACTGAGCCTCCCAGAGGCCCCTAGAATAAAATATTTTATAAGAGGTAGATAGCTTACGGACCAGTGGAAAATTTTTGCTTTTCCAGGAGTTTAGAATCCTTTAGCTTATTACAATTATTTATAATCCCGAAGGGCTCAAAAATGAGTCCTCATAAATATGAACAGGCTTTGGAAAAGTGAGTACACACTTTGAGGTCGGCGTTTCTGCCACCCGCACGGGTTACCCAGCACACAGAGACTTGAGTTGACACCTGAACTACTAGTCCTCTTTTCTCAATTATAAAAATGTCTCTTTTATTCATTAACTTTAATAAACCTTGATAGGTTTGTATCCACAGCTTCATAATCATACCACACAGGGTTTAAATGAAATATCATTTAAAGATTTCAGCCCTAACTTCAAACATACAGTATGGATAAGATAATACATTGATTTTTGCTGTCTTAATTTGAATAATATGAAAAGTAAACTGTAACAAATAGGTGAGAACGTAATTTTCTTTGAAGTTCAACATTTGTAGAAAGTTTTAGAGAAACATAATTATTTTAAAAAATATTTTATTACTCCAAGTTCCTAAAATCAATGTTTGGAAACTATATTTAAGTTAACATTAAAGACTGTATAACCGCCATTAACTAAGAATATAGCAAAGGAGAATGATACCTCAAAAGTTGATCCAGATAGTATACTATTTACAATACTGTCTGATTCCAAGATTTACAAGATTCCAATTTATAAAGCTGTTGGTCATTTATGTAACTCATTTTAATTATATATTCAGATTTATATTTATATGCATCTAAATATTAATATAAGTAATAACTATTTGACCTCCAAAGGAACTCTAAGAGTTATAGGAAGTTCTTTAGATTTTTTTGGTTAAATACAAAGCCGTATAATGACCTAAAAAAAACTGTTTGCATTTGTATTTCTCACTGTAGTAAATTCAAGCATAAGTCCCATCATCATCTTTTAAATCTCAGGTTACAGAACAAATGAACTTAATGATTTACGTTGCTTTGTATGAGGCCCTTGAAGCCTGCCCGTTCATCCAAAAGCTCTTCTTGCTGGAACAATTTCTGCAACCGTGTTGTTTTAGAAACAACTCTCCTGCCACCTCTCAATTTCTAATGCCTATCAAAAAAATAATCTCTCACTCAAACAACAAAAAAGACAAAATTCTTGGGCAACCTGGAAATGACATAGCAGACCTTTTCAGGAAAGAACACGCAGCTGTTGTGAGCGCCTGGTGCTCACCCTCGGGCAGCGGACTCTCCTTACTGTGGGAGGGTTGCTCTGTCTGTCCAGGCCTCTTGATCCAGAGATGCTAGCAGCACAGGGGAGCTCGCTCCACTGGACCTCAACTCCTAAAAGAAATTCTGGCATCTTGCATCAGACAGACTCCTCCCCAACCATGTTTTACACCACGAGATGCTTGTTCTTGGAACGTGGGTTCCTCCTCCTGAGTGACCTGCGTCTAGGACCACGTGATGGGCCTGCTGGTCAGAGCCACAGACAGAAATCAATGAGAACAACAACAAAATTATAATTTGCTTGCTTTAATCTTAAAAATTATAATTTGCCTGGAAATCTTCAGTCCTTGTGGGGGCACAATTAAGAGATAGTTGGGTCATTTCTGCAGCTGGACCCAAGTGGAAGTTAATGTGTCTCCTCCATTTTGCTGGCCCATATGTAGGGGTCAGTTTGGAGTCCCCGTCCTCAGCTCAGCTTTTGATTGAGTCATTGGTGATTGAGGTTACATATTAATATAATTGAGACAAGACCTTCAAACTCTAGAAAAAGTTACGTTTTTTTTTCCTTATGCAGGTCAGAGGAGAGTATTGGTGATCTTCTGGTTTGACAAAATCTGTTCCATGTTTGTAACATTTAGAAATTCAGAAATACCAATTTGAATATTACAAGAGGGACACATTGAAACAATTGATCAAAATTAGAGACTTACTACTACTTAAGGGTTGTTTTCATAAGACATAGCAACAATTTCTAAAGTCCATGTGTCTTATAAGATTCCCTTGTTATGATAAAACAAAGTAAAAACTATTGTTACAAAATATTTTCAGACTTGTAATACCCTCTGCTTTTCTTTTTAGCTGCAAGGGAAAGGGAACATTTTCTTATGAGGCTGAGATTTCATTGGTCAAGAATTAGGAGGTCCATAGCTGAAATTGTGTTAGCACTAAGGAAAAAGAAGAAAGCTTGTAATATAGAAAGGATAAGAACAAGATAGATGTAGGCCATGTAATATTTATATTCCAGTTCAAAACCTTTCTTTAAAGTTTTTTTTATTGTTTCTATTTTTTGCTTCTTACATGCACTACATTGTTTCATTTTTGTGTGATGTGTGTCCAGAAATGTGCAAGTTATATTGCCCATCTTTAATTGATTAGTTATTACCCTTCAGGGCTCCCCCCCTAAATATATGCTTGAATTACCAAATCCAAAAGGATTAAAATATTTAGAATACCTTTATGTAAGTCATTACAGTCATACAGTTGCCAGCATGTTAATTTAATCTCGTATTACAGAAGCTACATAGTTTACATTTTGAGCTCTTTCAAAACTTTTCTCATTTTTTTGTCATGGCAACACACATGAATATGACCAACTTAATTTTACATACTTTTTATCAATGTATATGGCTACCTTTTTGTTAAACTCTTCTTTCTCACTTTATAAAATCTTAATTTCGGGTCATTGTATTATTGGCTGGTATAATTTTTAATTACCGTTTTCATGAAATATATGTGAATGATAGGCTTTAGGACTTTATAGCCTTCAGCTGCCCTCACAGATGACTGACATCTGATCTGGGTCTTAGGTCTCCATTTCTGTTCTTAGCATTTTGACTTTGGTATTTTGCTTTGTAGCATTTGGTATTCTAAAAAGAAGTCTGAGGATAACCTGCCAGTTCACTTCAACCTTTACCTTCCTTCCCACCTTCCCAATTCATAGGCATCTGTTTTCTCTCATTGGTGTTGTCAGGTGTTTTCCTAACTGTGGCATAAAAGTACTTCTCGAACTGCTGGCAGCCTTTTTCTGCTCAGACATCATTTAAATTGGATTTTTATTTTTATTCATTTATTTATTTATTTTTTAAAAGACTTTGTTTATTTGACAGAGAGACAGCCAGCGAGAGAGGGAACACAAGCAGGGGGAGTGGGAGAGGAAGAAGCAGGCTCCCAGCGGAGGAGCCTGTTGCGGGGCTCGATCCCAGAACGCTGGGATCACGCCCTGAGCCAAAGGCAGACGCTTAATGACTGCGCCACCCAGGAGCCCCAAATTGGGTTTTTAAAAATGGTTTTAGTTCTCGTGCTCTGTTTTTCAAGAGCCTCTCTTAGTCATTGATCGTAGCTCTTTTCCTATGTAGATCTTTTTGTCATTTTTTAAAAAGATGATTTATTTGAGATAGAGCGAAAAAGCAAGCGAGTGTGAGCGAGGGGGGAGAGAGGCCGAGAGGAAGGGAGAAGGAGGCTCCCCACTGAGCAGGGACCCTGACGTGGGGCTCCATCCCAGGACCCTGGGATCATGACCTGAGCCAAAGGCAGATGTTTAATCCACTGTGCCACCCAGGCGCCCAATTTTTTTGTCATTTTAATCTTTCTTTCCCCTTCCTTCTTGGGGTGTTTCTCAGATTGTCATTGATTTTTGTTCTTTATTGCTTGAAATATGGATTTCAGTTTTCTCTTGCTTTTTAAACCCGTCGCACCCTTTTTATCTGAAGCCAGCTCCCTTCTCAGTCTGACCTCCACTTAGGATGTGCTCTTCTTTCAGAGAATTTGCATCTTCTTGTACATTTAAAGTGTAAAGCAAGCCATTCTAAACATTTTCTTCTGCTTCCCCGTTTTTTCTTTTTCATAAATGGTTCTTATTTTCTGTCCCTTAGTTAAGCTTTAATATTTTATTCACAGGCCCCATAATATTGGAATCTTTTTCCATCTAGAAGACCTCTGTCTAAACCCAGTGTTTCCCTTGTTTCTCTAACTGCCGGCTTGGCTGCTGATATAACACTCCTTTGTATCACTCTGTTTGAGCTGCTGTCACCAAATACTACTGACTGCGTGGCTTAAACAGAAATTTATTTTTCACAGCTTTGGAGCCTAGAAGTTCAAGATCAGGGTGCGGGGGAGTGGGGGCTGGTGCATTTCTAGTGAGGCTTCTCTCTTAGGCTTGTAGATTAGCCCCCTTCTCACGGTGTCTTCACGTGCCTTTTGGGTGTGTGCGTATTCCTGGTGTCTTTCTTCTTATAAGGACACTAGTCCTGTTGGATCAGGAGTCCTGTCTTATGACCTCATTTAAACTTAATTATCTCCTTAAAGACCTTGTCTCCAAATACAGTCACACTGGGAGTTCAGGCTTCAACATATGAATTTTTGGGAACACAATTCAGTCTATAACACCTTTTCAGGGCAAGTTGAGATTTTCAGCCTTAGGCTGTGTCCTAAGTCATCCACTGAAGTCTAATTCTGGACCAAGGAGGCTGCTTCTCTTTCCTACTTATGTACACGCTTATTTTGATGAAGAGAAGCAATTCCTGAGGGACTGAGTCGCTAAGTGCTTCATTCAAGGAAGTAACTAAAACAACTCCAAGTTCCCGGAACTTGCTGCCACCTGCCGCCTCTTACTAAGAGCTGGCGGGCCCAGCCTTCTCCCAGTGCAAGCTGTCTCTAAGTAAGTCTCCAGAAGTGTGGGCTCTGCATGCACTGCTTCCTTTCTTCTTCTGCTTCCCTTCTTTATTTTTAGAAACTATTTTATTTCTGATTCATTTTTGCTTTTACTCTTAAGGACTGGGTTCTGCAGAAAACATGAATTGACTCCCACGAGTAGGTGAGCTCTTATTGTGGGAATCACAGCTTCTGCTCCTGACTTCCTGCCCATTTGTTTCAGAAGTCAGAGTGCAAGGACACAGCATCCTTCAGTCCACCTTCCATGTTGTAGTTGGAAGAAATTCCTCCTAGCTTAAAAATTATTATTTAAAAATATTTTTTAGGGGGCACCTGGGTGGCTCAATCAGTTAAGTATCTGACTCTTAATTTCAGCTCAGGTCATGATCTCAGGATCATGGCATCGAGCCCCACATTGGGCTCTGTGCTCAGCAGGAAGTCTCTTTAAGGATTCTCTCTCTTCTCCCTCATGTGCAGACTTGCTCTTGCTCTCTCAAATAATCTTTAAAAAATATTTTTAGTATAGTCATTCATATTTTCATAGGGAATTGGGGAGGTGGGGATGGAAGAGACAAGCCCCCCACCCCTCCCCTTCCTGATTCTCTTATCAGAGACTTGTGCTAAGGAACTCACTCCATGTGGGGAAGCTGGTCTTCAGAATGGGTCACAAAGCCTGGGAGACGACACCCCCGGCTGGTGAGTGGTGGTCATAGCTCTTCTCTGAGGAGGGTCATCTGTTCTTTGCTGTTTTCCAGCTTGGAATCCTGCGACCTAACTACAGTTTGCTGTCTAAATATCTCTAAGGCTCTCGTCAGAAGCCAGAGCCTGAGATTTCTGAATTTGTCAACCAGTCACCTATTGGATGATGGAATCAAGCTGCTGTGCGAGGCCTTGGGACATCCCAAGTGTTACCTAGAGAGGCTGTCGTTGAGTCTTGCTGATTTGTTTTCCGTGGAATCCTTTTGTGCAGTCTTGTGTGGCTTAGTGAGGAGCTGAAAGGGCAAACTGCTTGGGCCTTGACCCGACTTGGCTCATTTGTCAAGCCTGTGTGAACTCTACATGAAGACCTCCTTTGCTTCCTCTTTTGACTTTTCAATGCTGCTGTTCTTCATGACTGCTTATTTTTACTATTTTCCTCCTCCTCCTCTCCCCTGAACGTTGCTGCAGTGGCATTTGTGATTTTAATAGGTTTGAAAAGGTCGATTCTATAGTAGAGGTGTAAGGGCTGGAAGTACCAGCCAGTGTCCCTGCAGAGGAGAAGAGAAACAAGAACTTTGGGATTTGACTGATCCCTTCCCATCTGTCTTTCTCCTTCAGCCTAGAAAGCTGTGGCCTCACAGTAGCTGGTGGTGAGGATCTTTCTCTGGCTCTCATCAGCAACAAAAGGTTGACACATTTGTGCTTGGCAGACAACGTCTTGGGAGATGATGGAGTAAAGCTTGTGAGTGATGCTTTGAAAAATCCACAGTGCAATCTCCAGAGCCTCGTGTAAGAGTCTACTAGGTTTCATGCTTCCGATGTATATTACATTTTGAAATTTATTTTTTTTAAAGACTTTATTTATTTGAGAAAGAGCATGAGCAGGGGGAAGGGCAGAGGGAGAGAGACAAGCAGACTCCCCACTGAATGGGGAGCCTGATGTGGGGCTCCAATCCCAGGACCCCGAGATAATGACCTGAGTGGAAGACAGACACTTAACTGACTGAGCCACCCAGGCGCCCCCTAGCCACCCTTCAAATACTTGGTTGTGGAGAGACCTTTCTATCACTGCAGAAAGTTCTGTGGGACTGTGCTACGTGAGATCTGGCAGGAGGAGAATTCAGTACTTCACAAATCAGAACACAACAGCAGTTCAGCCGAAAGTCTCACATTTATTACTGAACCAACTTACTGGGGTAAAGGCAAAGTAACAGAGAAAAATCATCTCCCTGGTAAAACATATCTATTGGCCAGGTAGGAGGGATGTTAACAGAGTGAGAACAGGAACATGTGGGGAAAAAGAAAAAGGATAGGAACGTGATCTTCATGCAGCTTAAATATGGGTGCCATCTCAGGAAGTGTGATGCCTTACAGACCCAGCTTGGTTCTTCTCCAGTGACGCCTCTTGGAGTTGTACCTGATTTTATTACCAGTTTTCATCTGAATCCACTGGGGAATGGGACGATTCTGCTTTTGTTTCTTGGCCAGGAATCTCTTGATTCTGAAAGTCTTGTGAGAAGACATGGCGAGGAGCAGTCAACCACACACCAAGATGGCAGCGAAAAGGAGAAACAAAGCTGAAATGTATTTTAAAAGGGAGAATGTTATGAACATATTCTGTTCCCTGCTTTTTCCCTTCTGTTTTCCATAATGATAATGAAGATGACAAGAATGATGGTGTTAATAACTGCCATTTATTTTGTCCCTACTCTGTCCTGGGCCCTGTGCTAAACTGGTTTAATCTGTACAAAAGTACCTATTGGTGTCACATTGGCCACCTAAGTTCTAAGTGCCTCATTGGACAGGTAGGAAATGTGAGGCTTAAAAAGATGATGTAGCTTGCCTAACGCTCACAAGGTGATGGATTCTGAACTAAAGCCTGCCTGTCCAGCTCCATATTCTGGGCATAGAACAGGTAAGAGTGTGTGTGTGTGTGTGTGTGTGTGTGTGTACACGTATGTATAGACACCATTAAACAGAAATGCAGCATCCCATGGTATGGGTGGATCACAGTGTGATTATTTTGTTCATGGCTCTTAGACAATTTTAGAATTGATGATGAGCCAAAATTTTTATTTTGTCAGATATGGTTAAATTTTCTCCAGATTGTTCCTATTTCCTGAGCAGTCTAGAGGCCTGTATTTTAATATCTTCACTGGGTATCTATTTTTTTGATCAATATTATTTAGATAATTGAAAATAACTAAAAATTTGATGTTGAGCATCTTTTCAAATGTCCTTGACCTTTAGTATTCTAGGGATTGCCTCTTCATAGGCTCAGTTTTCCTCTGGATGCTTTCTGTTATGTTATATGCTATGGTTATTGATAGCACATATACATTACAGCCATTATTTTTTATATATTGCAAATAACTTACCTAGTGTGTTGCTGTATTCCTAACTTTCTTATGGTCATTTTTAGAATACAGAAGTTTAAAATTTTTGTGAAGTTAAATTACCTTCCTCCTCATGACTTCTCAAAGTTTTGTCATAATTGCAAATATCTTTCTTTAAAAAAAACCTGTCATACTGTTTATGGTTTAATTTTTAAAATGTTGAATTATTCCTAATTTGTTATAAGGCTTAAACTGATTTCCCCCGTATGTCAGGTCTGCCTTCCCAAATTATTTATGGTATAATAGATCTTTTCCCTACTGGTTAGAAATGCCACTTTCATTACGTACAGAAAGTACTTTATTTTGATGACTCCCATTCTGTCCCAGATGCCTGCTTTGCTCCATGTAGCCACCTCGGCAACAGGGCACTGTATTTCTGCACAGTGTAAAGAGGTTATTTCATTTATAGTAAGAAACATTCTGAAGAACATGGGTCCAGTTTGTGCAATTTGGTGCAAACCTAAGTATCCCAAGTGAGACCAGCAAAGATGTAATGAGGGAAGAGGGTATCTGATGAGATGAGTGTTGGCAAATAGATAAGGGACCAGAGCATGAAATCTGCAAAGGTAGAAATCTCTGGGCAGGAAAGCGGTGATTCTGTCTTTGCTCACACTGTGCTTCCCCCAGGCTGAAGCAGTGCCACTCCACTTCGCAGTGAACTTCTCTCGTCTGCTCTCCTGTGCGACAGGAGCCAGACATATCTGGATCTGGGGTCAAACTGGCTGTGAGATGATGGAGTGAAGCTTCTGTGTGATGCCTTTTGGCATCCAAGCTGTCACCTTCAGGACCTGGAGGAGGTTTTCTGTGACCTTCCTTTGGGTGCTTTCACTACTGTGAGGGCAGGGGAGATGAGGGAAGAAGGGATGAGCTGAGTGTCTGTCAGAGAAAAGAATAAACAGCTGATTCCCACTATCTCACCCTGCCTGAGACAAGCTGGGGAAGTATGTTCATTAGATTTTTCTTAACAGTTACTAGAGTAATTCAACCTCCCTCAGGGAAGGAGGACCAGAGACAACAGACTGAACAGCAGCCATTTTATTTATATATACGTGTGTGTGTGTGTGTGTGTGTGTGTGTGTGTGTGTATTTATATTTGATTGTGCCCCAATGAGTCTACTGTGTGTCCTCTGCCTTAACAGCCATAAGGCAGAAACTGTGCTCTATTAGTTTTTCAGGTTTTGGTGTTCTTCAGTTCAGGTTTATAACTAGGTCAACTTATAAAGAAACTAGGAAGGGATTTTTTTTTTTCCTTTTGGAGAGAGTCTGCATGCATGAGTGGGGTGGCTGGGGCAGAGGCAGAGGCAGAGAATCTCAAGCAGACTCCAAGCCCTGCGCAGAGCCGTACGTGGGGCTCAATCTCACGACCCTGACACTGTGACCTGAGCTGAAATCAAGAGTCGGATGCTTAATGGACTGAGCCACCCAGGCACCCACTAGGAAGGGAATTTTTTAAAATATCCAACTAGCCAGTCATTATTAAACAACTGTTTTTATTCTTATTCTGTTCTCTCATTCTGTGGGTGGGTGTACACATCCATGGTATGTGTATATGTAATTGTGATTACTGTATAGATAGGACTTCGAGGTTTCCTTTTCCTAGGATAGTATTTCAGAAACATTTAAATACTTACATACAAGTTATCTTATTGGATGTTGAATATATCTTATCAATCTTATTGAATATATATTCAATATCTTATTGGATAATGGATGTACTATATTTAGTATTTAATATTTCATTATGTGAATATTGTGGCTAGAGTGAAGCAATATAGAGGTGTCATTTAGTGATCTCAGTTCACTTCCCCACCAGGGTCTCCCATGGGACTAGTCACCTGGGTGAGTCATTACGGGTCTAACCCCCAGCGTAGTTTTTTTTTAGAACCACAAACTCTAGATCGTTGGTATACCCGGAGGTGTTTACCTGACTGGACTGACTCAGTAACCAGATTTCCACAAGAGTGTAACAGTTGATTGTCACATTGGTAAACACCAAGGTGATTGAACTCTTGGGTCCAATAAGTACCTGTACTTTCTTTAGGAAAATATATACAGTGTGATTCTCTGAAGTTTCCTTGATTATTATTCAATTGGAAGACAAAATTTTACTTCATGGAAATTGTTACATCCGATACCTTTACTTTAGCCACAATTTCTGAGTGACCTGGACACACAAGATGTTCGCTGAGCCCACTTTCTCTCCTTACCATTGCTGTAAACACACAGACAAGCTTGTGCTCTCAGCTACCTTCACAGCCTCTGTGCAGGCCATGCCAATTCTCTCAGTTAAAATGTACAACAAATAGAAGCTACATTCTGAGGGCTTTAAAGGTTTTTGCTAAGGTGAGGCACTTGCCCTCCGGTAACTCATACAATGCTGATGGCAGAGAAATAAATACAAAGCCAATTATAACATAGTCCACGTGTTATTATAAAAGTCCCAAGGAGCAAGGAGTGGGACAGAGGGGACTGAGTTACCCTAGCCTTGAAAGGTGAAGAGGATGTTGTGTGCAGATATCCTTGGCAGAAGACAGAAGGGACATGAAGATAGGTGCGGTAGATTTGGAGAAAAAAAGTAGATGGATATGCTTGGTGAATAGGTTGGGGATGAAACATGGGAAGCGAACACTTGAGGGCCGATTGCGAATGCTCTTGAATGCCCTACAGAGGATCGAAAGAAGTATCTTCTTACATGTAGTCTGCTGCTTCTTGGAAAACAGCACTTTAAGATAGATTCCTGGGAAGTGTTTTTATTTCAAAAATATATTCGAAACTGAAAGCCCAGAGATCTGTGGGTTCCTTGGGTAAGCTTCTATTCTGTTTTTTTTTTGTTGTTTTGTTTTTTTTTAGTTTTGACAGAAAAAAATGTTTATACCCTTGATTTGGGAAGCTTGGTGGATAATAACCTATTTGTGGGAGAAAGGGGCTTTATCCACCGTGTTTTTTTTTCCTGCTTATTAAGAAATCCCATTTGTTTCTGCTGGTCATGTTAGACATTCCTCTGTGTGTCCTGGACTGTGGAGAGAAAAGGGTCAAGAAAAAGACTCAGATAACTTGGCTTCTCTCCTAGGAATAAATTAATTAAACTTCACAATTAAGGTCTCACCTCTTTTGTATTTCTTGCAGATTGATGGGCTGTGTTCTTACTAGTACGTGTTGTCTGTATCCGGCTTCTGCTATTCTGAACAACGCACACCTGCGGAGCCTGGACCTTGGATACAATGACCTGCAGGATGATGGGAGTAAAAATTCTGCATGAGGCTTTGAGACCTCCACACTGCAATATTCAGAGGGTTGGTGAGTTCAGTTTTCCATTAGGAAAATGATACCTATTTGGTGGCTTGTGTGGCTAGAAGAAATTTAGTACATGAGCGAGGATGATAAATGGGATAAAAGGTAAGTTACTCTCAGAAATGAGAATCTGAATTTCAGATATATGGATCAATGTGTATTATGTGCTGTTAGTACTGAAGCCATATTTCACATTTCTTTGTGTCCTACTTAGTGCCTTGGACAGAGTATATATTAAGTAAATGGTACTTGCTTTAAGGTCTTCCATGTCCTGTCATCCTTCAGATATTCCATCTGTCTTTGAATTTTTCTAATTAAGGTGAAGATTTTGGGGCACCTGGGTGGCTCAGTTGGTTAAGTGCCCAACTCTTGATTTTTGGCTCAGGTTATGATTTCAGGGTCGTGAGACCGAGCCCTGCCCTGGGTGTGGAGCCTGCTTAAGATTCTCTCTCTCTCTCTCTCTCTCTCTCTCTCTCCCTCTCCCTCTCCCTCTCCCCCTCCCCCTCTCTCCCTCCCCGCCCCTCCTCCCCTCATCCCACCCCAGCTTGTGCTAGATCTCTTGCACGTGTGCTCTTTCTCAAAAAAAAAAAAAAAAAGATTTTGCTAATCATTTTTTATCTGGAAAAATGCTATCTATGCTGGGTTTTTTTTTAAGATTTTATTTATCTTACAGGGATAGCATGAACAGGGGTAGGGTAGAGGCAGAGCAAGAGAGAAGAGGGAGAGAACCCCAGCCACTCTACGCATCGCGCCTGATGCAGAGCTTGAGCTCATGACCACGAGCTCACGCACGGCCTGAACTGAAATCAAGAGTTGGCTACTTAACCGACTGAGCCACCCAGGCGCCCTGCTATTTATGCAGGAGCCCGTGGTCTAATAAAACCTTATCCTGTGTTTTAAGTACTTTTTATGTTTAATCATATATTGTTTAGATGGTTTTTTAAAAAAAAATCTTTAACGGATATTGGCTAGTACATTTTTACTTACATAGCATGAATTATTGACCTCTGGGTCAAGAATTTTGCTCCATATGTGGGAAACCTAAATATTATGTTTCCCTGACTCTTAGAAGAAGGTGCCACTTTACCTATGTATCCATTGACTGTTGATATATTTTTATCACAACAATGATGATATTGTAACTACTGGGTCTGGAATTTAATTTTATCCTGCTTACAACCTAATAAATTAGGCTATCAGTATTTCTTGGATACTGGCAGGAAACACAGTATCGCATCAGAGACCAAGCACCTTATTTCTCCTAGCATCACAGCATAAGCACTAGTGTTTCTGTGTCCGTTTCCTTTGTCCCCAAGTCCCACAGGGTGGATGTGGACAGCTTGGGTGGACACCTGCACATGGTAGTGGGTTGTGTCCTAGGAGAGAAACATGGAGCTTGGGAGAACCACCATTTTATAGCAGGCACTAAGCAAGCCTGCTCTTTGTCCTGGAGGGAGACATTACCTCATCCTCATTGCATACACACCCTGGGAAATGGCCCATGTGAAGAGTTGTCAGGGTCCTGCATTTTTGTCAATGAAACATGTAGGAGACCAAAAGACCCACAGAAGAATGTCTTCCCGCAATATTCATCCCTTTTTTCTGCACAGTAGAGTCTTGGTTAATTTTCACATGGACATGCCATTCCACTGGCCACTCTCATTAATCTGACCAACAGAAGTTGGGGCCAAATCTGTTCAGTTTGTCTCCTACAGAGTTTAATTAGGGCCACCATCATTAGGACTCCAAGCACAGGATTAGGTCAGACTGCAGTGTTGATTTCAGCTATGCCCTCAGCATCCTGGACTCAGCCAACTGAATGAGACCCAGAGAGGACCAATAGGTCTTGTTATCTATTACAACTCACGAAAGGGGGTTTGGGTTGACCTGCTTATCTTGGTATTTTTGGTAATAAAGGGAGCAAAAAATTGGCCCAAACCAGTCCCATCCCCAATAAAGAGAATCAGTGGTCCATACCTCCACATATAACAAACATATAACCTGAAGGAACACAGCTCACTCCAAAGTGGGATGTGGTGGTCTGTTGATTTGGGTCACCATTACGGTGGTTTGGTTATGTCAGGTAGGTTGGCAGTGTCATCAAGTAATTACAGATGCCTTGTTAGCCATACATGGCATAACTCAGAGCCGTACTGGCATCAGGAGAAGCTTATGAGTTTGTATCAGACTGAAACAAGGTTGTACCAGTTGTGTGTGTACACATGTGACAGGGGTCCAGGTTTGGGGGCTGCCACTGATGACATCAGGCAGAATAGTTAGGACCTGCCATGTCGACTTGAGATTTTCCATTTTCACAGCATGTGGACAAACCTGGCAGTGGGTCAGGTTGCCAGCTGCAGCTGCTACTTAAGCAGACCGCATAATTTTGCCAGGCAGCAGTGCTGGGTCTAGGGAAGGAAAAGAAGTCATGAATTGTTCTTCCTACTCCCTGCACCTTCCAGGTTCTGAGCTGTTCTTCCCCAGGTGTTGGAGTAACTGTTCTTCCCCACAGTGGTGAAATCAGTGTGTCTCATCCCATTGCCTGTAACTTGGCTTTTTCTCCAATCATCCCCTAAAAATCTGCCGATGTTCATCTGTTTTGTTTCTTAAATTCCACATATGAGTGAAATCCTATGGTATTTGTCTTTGACTTATTTCCCTTAGCATAATACTCTCTAGTTCCATTCACATTGTTGCAAATGGCAAGATTTCATTTTGAAGGCTAAATAATATTCTGTTGTGATATATATGAATATGAGATAGATATATATCTCACATCTTCATTATCCATTCATCAGTTGATGGACACTTGGGCTCTTTCCATAATTTCACCATTGTCGATAATGCCGCCATAAACACCGGGATGCGTGTATCCCTCTGAATCAGTATTTTGGTGTCCGTTGAGTAAATACCTAGTACTGCAGTTGCTGGATTGTGAGATTAAAAAAAAAGAGAAAGGCAAACATAAAACAACTCTTGGGGCGCCTGGGTGGCACAGCGGTTGGGCGTCTGCCTTCGGCTCAGGGCGTGATCCCAGCGTTATGGGATCGAGCCCCACATCAGACTCCTCTGCTGGGAGCCTGCTTCTTCCTCTCCCACTCCCCCTGCTTGTGTTCCCTCTCTCGCTGGCTGTCTCTATCTGTCAAATAAATAAAATCTTAAAAACAAAATACAAAACTCTTAACAATAGAGAACAAACCCTAGATTGATGGAGGAAGGTGGGTGGGGGATGGGCTAGACGGGGGATGGGTATTAGGAGGGTATTAGGAGGGCACTTGTGATGAGCACTAGATGTCGTATGTAGGTCTACATACTTACATAGGTGTAAGTCTACACCTGAAACAAATATTACACTGTATGTTCACTGAAATTTAAATAAAAACTTAAAGAATGTTTATATACAGAAAAAAAAGATTTGCCAAGTCCATATATTAAACATTTTCACCATGAAATATAAAATACATAGAAACAAGCGAATAAAGCTGTTTAAAAAAAAATGTGCATAACCTCACCCAGGTCAGTAAACTGAATTTGCCCAGGGAACTAAATTCCCCTGTTCCTCCCTTACGAATCGCTTCTTCCCTCCTCCCTAAGAAGTAACCATTATCCTGATTTTTGTGGCCATCGTTTATTTATCTGCACAGTTACTGTGAGTGTATATAGTCCTAAGCAATATAGTGTTGAATTTTGCCAGGTTTTGCATTTTATATACGGGGAATCCCACTCTATATTCTTTTGTGTTATGTTTTTTTTTCTCATTGTTACGAGTTTGTCATCCAGTTGTTTCATGTAGTTGTAATTAGTTCATTTTTATTGCAGTAGAGTATTCCAGTGAATGACCATACCACAAACTAACCGTTCTGTTATACCTGGACTTCTGTGTTGTTTTCATTTATTTTATGAACAGTGCTGATGAATATTTCAGTAATTAATTCTCAGGCACATACATATATATTTATCCAGCATAAGTAGGAGTGGATTTATTACGTCATGGGGAAAAGGTTTTCAAGAAGACTACTAATTTATTCTGCCCCCGGTAGTGGGTGGTAGTTGCTGTTCTCTATTCTTGCCATTTTCTCTGACTTTATTTTTAAAGTTTTAGTGAATCAGGTGTGAGTTTTGGCATCTCACTGTGGTTTTAATTGATGTGTCTGGTTAAAGAGGTTGAACACCTTTTCATATACTTAATAGCCATTTGGATTTCCTTTTGTCGAGTTTCTTTTTCACTTATTTTGTTCATTTTTCCATTTGGTGAGCCATTTTTGCCCTTACTGCTCTTGATCTGTAGTGTTCCCCCCCCCTCCAATATATTTGGTTATGAGCCTTTGTCACTTATATATGTGACAGTAACTTGGGCTTTTCTTTTTTTTTTTTAATGATTTTTTATTATATTGTGTTAGTCACCATACAGTACATCCCCGGTTTCCGATGTAAGGCTCGATGACACATTAGTTGTGTATAACACCCAGTGCACCATGCAATACGTGCCCTCCTTACTACCCATCACCGGCCTATCCCATTCCCCCACCCCCCTCCCCTCTGTAGCCCTCAGTTTGTTTCTCATAGTCCATAGTCTCTCATGTTTCATTCCCCCTTCTGATTACCCCCCCTTTCTTTATCCCTTTCTTCCCCTACTGATCATTTTAGTTCTTATGTTCCATAGATGAGAGATTCATATGATAGTTGTCTTTCTCTGCTTGACTTATTTCACTTAGCATTATCTCCTCCAGTGCCGTCCATGTTGTAGCAAATGTTGAGAACTCGTTCTTTCTGATTGCTGAGTAATATTCCATTGTATGTATGGACCACAATTTATTGATCCAGTCATCTGTTGAAGGGCATCTCGGCTCCTTCCACGATTTAGCTATTGTGGACATTGCTGCTATGAACATTGGGGTGCATATGGCCCTTCTCTTCACTACGTCTGTATCTTTGGGGTAAACACCCAGTAGTGCAATGGCTGGATTATAGGGTAGCTCAGTTTTTAACTTTTTAAGGGACCTCCACACTGTTTTCCAGAGTGGCTGTACCAACTTGCATTCCCACCAACAATGTAGGAGGGATCCCCTTTCTCCACATCCTCTCCAACAATTGTTGTTTCTTGCCTTGTCTATTTTTGCCATTCTAACTGGTGTAAGGTGGTATCTCAGTGTGGTTTTGATTTGAATTTCCTTGATGGCTAATGATTTTGAACATTTTTTCATGTGTCTGTTAGCCATTTGTATGTCTTCATTGGAAAAGTGTCTGTTCATATCTTCTGCCCATTTTTTGATTTGTTTATTTGTTTCTCGTGTATTGAGTTTGAGAAGTTCTTTGTAGATCTTGGATACCAGTCCTTTATCTGTAGTGTCATTTGCAAATATCTTCTCCCATTCCGTGGGCTGCCTCTTAGTTTTTCTGACTGTTTCCTTGGCTGTGCAGAAACTTTTAATCTTGATGAAGTCCCATAAATTCATTTTATCTTTTGTTTCTCTTGCCTTTGGGGATGTATCATGAAAAAGGTTGCTTTGGCCGATGTCGTAGAGGTTGCTACCTATGTTCTCCTCTAGAATTTTGATGGATTCCTGTCTCACATCGAGGTCTTTCATCCATTTGGAGTTTATTTTTGTTTATGGTGTGAGATAGTGGTCAAGTTTCATTCTTTTGCATGTAGCTGTCCAATTTTCCCAGCACCATTTATTGAAGAGACTGTCTTTTTCCCACCGGATGTTTTTTCCTGCTTTATCAAATATTAGTTGCCCAAAGAGCTGAGGGTCCATTTCTGGGCTCTCTATTCTGTTCCATTGGTCTATGTGTCTGTTTTTGTGCCAGTACCATGCTGTCTTTGTGATCACAGCTTTGTAGTACAGCTCGAAATCCGGCATTGTGATGCCCCCAGCTTTGTTTTTCCTTTTCAACAGTTCCTTGGAGATTCGGGGTCTTTTCTGGTTCCATACAAATTTATGCTGCCTTTTATGGAACTGAAGAATTTAACTGTGACATCGGATTATTCTTTTATTGTGAGTGCTTTTTGTAATTGTTCAAGACATTTTTCCCGATGCTGGGATTATGAAGACATTCTACTATTTTCTAAATGTAAAAGGCAGCTTATGAAGCATTTGAGACTTTAAAATATGGTTGGAGGTCAGTCCAATTTAATATTTTTCCTATGTGGATACTCATCTTTTCTGGCAAAATTTATTGACTCTTTTTCTTCCCTCACTGTTTGGCAGGGCCACCTTTGGTATAAGTCGAGTCTTCATTGGTGCATGGGTCTGTTGCTGGGTTCTCCCTTTGCATTTCCAAACAAAATTTTAAATATCGGCTTACTAAGTTACACACACGTGCATGTGAACCTCTCCATGTACCTGTGCCTACCCATATGCTGGCATTTTGAATGGAATTGCACTGAATCTATCAATCGTGACAGATCCTTGTTTACTTAGCTCTATCAATAAAGCTTAGTCCTTTTTCCTGTAGTGGCTCTCTATTTTGCTGTTTAACTTTATTTCTAAGTACTTGCTATATTGCAATACTGTTTGGAAATGGGTATTTGTTTTTAAAGATTTATTTATTTGACAGAAAGAGAGCACAAGCAGAGGGAGTGGCAGGTAGAGGCAGAGGGAGAAGCAGGCTCCCCACTGAGCAAAGAGCCCTGTGCGGTGCTCCATCCCAGGACCCTGGGATCAAGACCTGAGGCAAAGGCAGATGCTTAACCCACTGAGCCAGCCAGGTGGAAATACCCCCCGGAAATGGATATTTTTGTTATTTTTTCGTTTTATTCTTTATACATAGAAACACGGTTGGGTTTTGTATATTAACTTCCCATCCAGTAGCCTACCACGTCCTCTAGTTGATTATAACTGCTTATTCATATTTGTTTGGATTTTCTAGGTACAGAGTCCTCTTTTGGGAATAACAGTTGTTTTGTTTTCCCCATTTCTATTCTTTTCCTTTTTTCTTTTTATTGCCTTAGTATCTTGTAAGACACGTGATAGAATGTTAATATGTCTGGAGATAGTGGGCTTCCTGTGTTATTTTCAATGTCAAAAGCAAAATTTTTCAAAAGTAAAATTTCAGTGTTTCTCTCATTTATTAATTTAAAAAGGTTCCTATCTTTAGTTTGCTAAGAACTTGTCTTTATTTTCTTTCTAAATTATGAATACATGTTGAGCTTTATGAAATGTGCCAAATGTGGTCAATCACATTGATTTTTATTATATATATTAGATCTTTTTTTGGGCTCAAAACCAACTTGGTCATGATATCTCTTATATACATTGTGCAGTTTATTTTGTTGATATATGACTATTTTAACTAAATCTTTGTTTATAAGGAGGTTATAATTTTCTTCTTGTGCAGTTCCCATCAAGTTTTGGTATCCAGATTACAGTATTTTCGAAAAATAAGTTCGGGAGTGATCCTTCTTTCTTTTTCCTGGGAGGTTTGTGTAAGATTGGAATTATTTCTTCCTTGAGCTTCGTAGAAATTTCTGGTGAAGCTATATGATCCAGAATTTCCTTCGTGTGGAGATTGACTTCTGATTCTTTATTTATTTATTTATTTATTTATTTATTTATTTATTTTTTTTAAAGATTTTATTTATTCGACAGAGATAGAGACAGCCAGCGAGAGAGGGAACACAAGCAGGGGGAGTGGGAGAGGAAGAAGCAGGCTCATAGCGGAGGAGCCTGACGTGGGGCTCCATCCCAGAACGCTGGGATCACGCCCTGAGCCGAAGGCAGACACTTAACCGCTGTGCCACCCAGGCGCCCCTCTGATTCTATTTTTTAAATAATCATACATTTATATAAGTTTTCTCTTACTGATTAATTTTTCATAAGATTATTCCTATGATTTTATCCATTTCATCTAAATTTTAAACTCTGTTGGCAAGTGTCTGATATTGTCTGCTCAACTTCTGATTATCTCCAGTGATTTAGACATCTGGTGATGTCTCTCTTCCTGATATTGGCAGTTTAAGCTTTTTCTCATTTTACTTTTCAAAGAACACAACATTGATCTTCTCTATGCATACTTTTTATTTCCTTAATTATTTCTCCTTTTGAGTTTATTTTACCATTCTTCAAGAATTTTTACTTCTTTATCAGAGAGAGAGAGAGCACGTGTGCATGCTTAACAGCACAAGCAGGGGCAGTGGCAGGCAGAGGGAGAAGCAGACTGCCCGCTGAGCAAGGAGCCCGATGCGGGACTCGATCCCACAACTCTGGGATCATGACCTGAGCCAAAGGCCGATTAACCGACTGAGCCACCCAGGCATCCTTATTTTACTGTTCTTAAATTCTTGAGCTGGATGCTTAGCTCATAAATATTTCCTCCTTTTCCAACACTTACGGGGTGTGACTTTTCCTTCAAATCATTGCATTAACTCCATCCTATAACTGATATATGTAGCATTTGTTATTATTGAGTCTAAAATGTTTACCTTCCCTTATGATATTTTTTCTTCAATCCACTGGTTATTTTAAAGTGTATTCCTCAATTTTCAAACGTAAGAGGAGTTTCTTGTCATCTTTTTATATTTAATCTCTAGCATTGTGGTCTGAGGACATACTGTGCATGATTACAGTTCTTTGAATTTACTTGCTTCGTGACCCAGTCTATAGTCCGTTTTTATATATGTACCATAATGCACTTAATATGAAGAGTTGTTGGTTGCCGTATTGTATATAAGTTAATTAAGATTGTTAATTGTTATTCAAATCATCTATTTTTAGTGATTTTTTTGATAATTCAGTTGTTCTGAAAAGTATGTTAAAATATCCATTATAATTGTAGAATTGTGTCTTTCACTTTGTAGTTCTGTTAGTTTTAGTTTTCTATATTTTGAGACCATTATTAGTGACTGCAAACTTAGAATGATTGTTTCCTGATGAATTCTTGAAATCTTTTATGTCTCATAGTGCCTTTTGCCCTACGGTTTATTTATGTGATATTTATCTTGTGTCATAAATAGTGGGAGTGTTGCTCTACCACATTAATGCCAGTTCTGTGTAGGCAGTAACTTAATTTTTTTTTTTTTCATACTCAGCGCCTATATAGGCACTCAATTGTCGAATGGCTCGGTAAAAAGTGAAAATTAAAATTAGTTGGTTGGCGATATCATCAGGTATAGAAGGTTGAGTTTAACATACTTCTTCAGTTCATGGTATTATTATATTATTATTGGTTTATGCAGGGGTCCTCTAATGACTATTGGTTGGGTAGCTGGTTAATTTATCTCTTTTAACTATTCTCCTTCCCCTGTATAGGCAGCTGGCCTAGTGTGTTTGAAATATGCCATAGAGTTGTGAGTATCCTTGTAAAAGATGTAATTTTTTTTGGTGTATGCATTTTTATTTGCATAAATGGCATGGTGCTAAGAGACCTCATTATATACCTTGCTTTTGAAATACTCAGTATCACATTTCAAAAGTCTACTTAAGTATCTATAATTTTTAATGATGATCAAAGATTCAACGGCTTCAGCTTTTCTTAGTGTGCTTCCCTTTTTATTCCCTGGACTATAATTATGTACTTGCAATTCATGATTTAGGAAGGAATATATTCAGTCTATAAATATCTAGTAATAATGAATATTATAAGTACTTACATTCTTTGAATTTACCCTAATTGTGATCCCCCTCCCAATTTTTTTCTTCTTCTTAAGCTTCTGGAGTCGTCCTACACTCCCAGCCCACAGATCTACATGCTTGCTCTATGGGGTAAATTTAATTTTATCTTCAGTCTCTCTTCCCTTCAGGTTGAAATACTGTGGTTTGACCTCCCTGTGTTGTCAGGATCTCTCCTCTACTCTTAGAAGCAACCAAAACCTGATAAAAATAAACCTGAGACAGAATACATTAGGGCATGAAGGAATGATGAAGTTATGTGAAGTCTTGAGGTCTCCTGAGTGTAAACTGAAAGTTCTAGGGTAAGTCTTCATTGGCTTCTCAGGGCGAACGTTTCTTGTAACAAGGGATTTGGGAAGCCACTGGTTTACTGCAGGCCTAAGGATCAACCTGAGTGGGTCCCTGCTTATTTCTGAGGCCCTTATTTTTTTTCCCATAGGACACAATTTTGAGAGATCTACTGTAGCAACTCTAAAGCCAGACTACCTGAGTTTGAAATCTAGCTGGAACTTACTAGATATTTGAACTTACACTAGTCTCCAACCTCTGTGTTTTGGTTTCCTTACCTATAAATGGGTGAAATGATTGTATCTATCCATGGTTTATTGTGAGGACTGATCAGCTGAGTCAGTAAGGCAGTACACGTGTTCCCCTACTACTGAAGGTAGAGTGTTCCTATGAAACCTTTCATAAGCCAAAATGGTATAAATCAGAGAAGCAATTACCATTAATTTAGCTGGAAAATTTTTTGAGCATTCCGAGACCCCCAGAATAACCTCTTTTAGGCTTTTCTGATACCTTAGGACAATACGCACAAAATAAATTGACATAAAAGCACTGATACCCACAGACACAGTTCAGAGCTGCAGCAGCTTGGTGCTGAGGTGCATTGTAGGTCCTGGGGAAGGAGCTTGGAGGGGCTGCTCTTGCTGCTTGGGTTCCTGCTGCCTCTATAACGGCTTTGCAACCCAAAAGCCAAATGCTGTTTTCCGTGTGTGTGTGTGTGTATGTGTGTATGTGTGTATGTGTATGTTAAAAGCAAAAATCTTTGGACTTCCTTCAGTTATCAAAAGCAGCTGCTAATGTAGGTCTCTCATAAAGGTGAAGTCGTGTAACCACGACCTTTGGAAAAGCAGAGGTAGGATACCTGTATTTAGAACCGTGCATATAACACATAACAGGGTTGTGTGTTAGCTCTTGTCATCATTAGCAGTACTGTTTTGCTTCAGTAGAAAAAGGCTCTTCGAGGATCCTCTTAAATCTTAATCTATTTCTACTCTATATTCCATTTTCCTTCACATGCTGTATCCCCTCAGTGTATCCCTCACACTCCCTTGCCCCACTCCCCATGTTCATTTGTCTCTACTTCAACAGTCTTTCTCTGAGAAACAAATTCTTCAGAGAAATTACCGGACTGTGGGAAGACAGTACAAGAAGAGGTGCTCCCTTGTTTTCTCAGGGTGTGCAAAGACACGTCTGATGAGGAAGCCCAGAAGTTGCTGGACGCTTAAGAGTTAGGAATCCACACCTTATCGTTAAGGGTGATTATAATGATCACAGTGGCGAAGGTGGTTCCTGGTAGTGGTGCCCCTGATTTTAGAAAATGAGATAAGGCCTCAGGGTGACAAGGCCTGGGGCTCTTAGCCTTAGATGCTTTGTGCCCAGACAGTGTTTGGTGTCCGTTGGATGTAGGTGAGTCACTTCTCTGTAAAATGTCTGTTCTACTTCACATGGGGGTTGAGAGGCTAAAATAAAATGAAAAACATAAAGCTCTGTAAAAAGTACAACATGTTTTTAATTGGATGCGAGAAGCCTGGAAATGAGACTGGAGGGCCAGGCCAGGGCAGCTAGAGCGTCTGGCTTCCTTTCTCTCCCTTGCACGGATGGCTTACTTCACAGCCTCACCATCTCTGGCATGTTTTACTGACTACTTCGGTTTGTGTTCCGGGAGCCACTGGGTCTAAATCACTTGGCTGTTTCTTAGAATGCAGATTCTTGAGCCCCATATCGGACTTACTGAATCAGAATATCTGGATGAGGGTCCTAGGAACTGGCGTTTTAAATTATTTCCCAGGCAAATTTTAGATACATTACTATTTGAGAATTGCTGGTCTCAACTGAAATGGGAGTCCACTTTCTCAGGGAACATTTTCTGTAGCCTGTTGTGAAGATATCCGATATAGGATTATTGGGATTAGAGCTAAAGACATGTTCTTCCGTTTGACAGAAACCTGACACAGTAACATTTTCTGTGAAAGACTAACTAAACCATTTCAGAGCATCATTGAGGAGGGTAACTTCACCATTTTCTTTTATAAAGTTATGCAACTTTGATAGTAGAACCTGAAAAAGGTAGCACTATAAGGAAATTCACAGTCAGATGTTACTTATAAATATATATGCAAAGACTAAATATAAATATTTGAAAATTCCAAGATTCAATTTAAATATACCATGAATTAGGGATGCCTGGCTGGCTCAGTTGATAGAGCATGTGACTCTTGATCTCAGGGTTGTGTTTGAGTCCCATGTTGGGTGTAGAGATAACTTAAATATAAAATCTTAAAAAATATATACCATGAATATATTATGATTTAGAACAGAAGGACAAGAAGACAAATAATAGGAGGAATGTTATAATTTATGATACCAATTGATTGATGGAAAAAGACTAAATAATCACTTCATTATATGCTGATGAGGCATTTAATAAAATTCAGTCTTGTTTTTTGGTCAGGTACTTATTTCAAAAAATGATATGGAATTTTTACCTTGCACTATAACAGCATACTAGAAGCACAGTCATTTAAATTTTGGAAACATACCTGGTGTCCCTGCGATCATATAATCCACAGGCCAGGATTAGGGTGAGGGGAGTGAAGTACTTACTGGAGGTGGGTGTGGGCTGGGGCCAACCTTGTGCAAGTGCAGGGTCAGACTCTGTCTTTAATTTTTTGTATTCAGTTATCATGGATATTTTGCATTAATTTTGACTTACAAAATATTCCACTAAAATGTTTATCTTGATTAGAGTCTTTCCATATCTTCTTAAAGTTGTGCATCACCCAAGTTACTCCCCTCATCCTAAATCCAGCCCTGGAGAAGGAGGGGTTTGCAATTTCAAATAGTGTAGTTATGGAGTCAAAAAGGATAGTCAAAGAATCAAACGGTGATCAAAATAAACTTTAGATTTGTTGGATCTTTTTTTTTTCTTTGATTCTTTACATTTTCTTTTAAATAAATTTATTTTGTAAATTCTTGTTACATTTGAATTTATTCTGTCAGTATGTTACCTTCTTAAGTTAGATTCTTACTGATTTCTAGCTTTTTTACTATAAGCATTAAGGTAAAAATTTCCCTTAATACATATTTTAGCTGAATTCCCATGCTTGAATATGGAGTATTTTCGGTAGCATTCATGTCCAGATATTTCCTTACACTGGGTTTTTTTTTTTTTCTATGACCCATATGTCAAACAGAAGTGTTTGTAATTTCCAGACTTCAGGGTTTTTAAAGTTACCTTTATTATTTTTAACCTAATTGAGTTATAAGATAATGTGTTCTGTTGGAAAATATTTTTTTGAAATTAGGTAAAACAGACTTTATGGCCTGCTGTCTAATCAGTTTTCTGTGTGTTTCAAAAGAATGTACACTTTCCTTACCTGAGTGGCCTACACATACATATACACGTAAACACCCATTAAATCCAGCTTTTTAATTATGCAGTTCAAATCTTCCTGTACTAATTTTTGCTGTTTAATCAATTATTGAGAATGTTTGCTTTAAATCCTCTAATATGATGGAATTTTCTTTTTTTTTTCTGTACTTTAAATTTTTGCTTTAGATATTTTGACGCCATGGTTATCCAGTAACTATGACAGAATTATGTCTCAGGCAGATTTGAACTTGCCTTTTGTCAGTTTAGCAACCAAGGAGAAACGATGTCTTTTATTATACTGCTTTAGTTTAAAATGTCTTTCAAAGACTCTAATTGGTTCACTATGGTTCCAGTGGTGGAGTAAAACACACTTTTTAGGGATTTAAAATCATGGCTCTTACATAAGTGCAGAATGAGCACTTGTCAAAGACTTCTCAATGCATTAGTAGGGGAACCAGTGGGGTGTTGCTCTAAAAAGCATTTAAGGAACGAAGGTGTATATGTCCGTCAGAAATGGCATTTTTAAAAAAGTCAGAATAACATTTCAAGGTAAATATAAAACTGGTAAATGTCCGGGGTGCTTCGGTGGCTGAGTTGGTTGGGCCTCTGACTTTGACTCCAGGGTCCATCATATCCCCAGGTCCTGGGCTAGAGCTCAGGGGTTAGTCAGCTTGTCCCTCTGCCCCTCCCCCAGTTCGTTCTCTCTCTCTCTCTCTCTCTCTCTCTCTCTCTAAATCTTTAACTACTTTTTTTCTTTTGAAATGGCCTACAATGTAACAAGTGAGCTTTGGGATTATCTTTCAGTCACACAGAAGTCCTTTGCACTGCTAGCTCATAAGAATTATTTACATTGCTATCAGGTTTCTACAAAATAATCTCTACACCCTTAGCTGTGAATCTCCTGATCAGATAGCAGATTGAGAGTCAAAGAACTGTTAGATTTTTTAGTATGCCTCAGTTTATCTTTTTAAGAGCTTATTTGAGGGAAATCAGTTTCAACTGCGCAGCATCAAAGGAAGTGGCAAGAAGGGCTCCACCCAAAAACAGCGAGGAAAAAGTCTTTTAATAGAGGTGTGAGAGCAGAACAAATTATTTGAATGGCGATAGCTTATGCGTCATAAGCTTTCTTTGGAAAAGGCTAGTTGGCTGTTTGTGATTGGTTGTCCTTAGGTTTCTGTTTACCTTGAGGCATTTACAGGTTTATGTTTTGATCTGCTTGGCTAGTGTCAGCACGCTATGAAGGCGCACACGGGAGTGTCCTTCCGCAACGTCAGCTTCATTCAGTCATAAAGCAAAGTTAGCATAATTATAAAGCACCATGTGATTAACGGGGCTTCTTATAAGACACACAAAGCAATGCACAAGACAAGTCCTACAACAAACAACCTCTGTAACAAACCGAACGTGTTCTGTCTTCACAAACCAAACGTCAAGTCAGCGCATTGTTAAGTTCCTGGCCCCGTGTAGGTTGGCTCTCAGCACTTACTGCTTGTTATGTTCAAGTGGTGAAGGATCGCTGTTCTTTGCAGAGATCAGAGCCTACAGCAGCTAACTTTTTGAAGTGGTCAGACATAAAGGGGTTAGTGCTTGGAGAGTCTAACAGTTGCTGCAAAAATCCTGCCTTGTTGAAGGTATTAGTCAGTCTTGGGCCCTCGCAGACCTGCTCTGTTTCTGCTGGTTCTAAGTTCTGAGGGTGTCATCAGCCGGTGCTGGTCTTTGCAATATCTGGTCTCAGCTGAAATGCCCTAGTTGCTTGTGTCACTGCTTGATGCCGTCTTGCTCGCTACAATTGACTACAACAGGCTGCTACGATTTTAGAAGCATTATGATTTTCATACCTCAATTGAGTTATCTTTTAAAATGGAGGCTAAAAGATATTTATGTCTCACTAACCCCTCTGAATCTTAGTCTAGGAGCAAATGAACTTTAGGGTGAGGGAGGTGTAGAAAAAGGCAGGACAACCGTCTTCACCCAACTGTGCTACTGTGATTTATGATAAATATATTTCGGTCTTCAAGCTTCCTGGCTCACAGCTCTAGAAATTTCCTAAGAAAACCCTTGGAATTTCCTAAGCCATAAGAGCAAAGGGTGCATCTTTTGTTATAATATTTGGACTTTCATCCTCAGTTCCTGAAATTGCCCCAGAGCCATGAAGGTGATATCAGTGTCTTGTTATTCGTAATGAGCCCCTTCCAATGATGAGTTTTTGTTAATGAGGTGACCTTTGGAAATCCCCTGAGGATGAGGGGCTGGCTGGGGGGGGGGGGTGGACCAACCTTGATTTGGAGCTTAGAATTTTCAGTCGCAGCCCCTGATGGGGGCGGGGTGGGGGGGGGAGTGTTGGAGGTTGAATTCCAATAGCCAGTGGTTTTATCAGTCCTATGTAATGGAGCCTCCATAAAAACCCAAGAGTGTTTGGAGAACTTCCAGGATGGTGAACCTGAATGTATGATCCTGCTAGTCCCCAACTCCATGGGAACAGAAGCTCCTGCTCTTAGGGACCTTGCCCTACATCTCTCTTCATCTGGCTGTTCATATACTACTTCTATAGTATTGTAATAATCCAGTAATAGTGAGGTGGCGAACAAAGGTAAAAGAAAAATTAGACCTCCTTACAACTTAACAGCCCATTGACAAGTACTTAAGACCAGCAGAGTGACCTTCCTCATTGCTTGGCTGCCTCAATGTCAATACTTTGTTAGAGGCAAAAGGCAACCACTGCTTGATGCGTGACATTAGCCTGACCTCCAGGATCCTGTAAAAATCCCTTTGGAAACTTACTTTATCTCTACCCTGCCCCCCCCACCCCCAAGATAGATGTTAGCAGTCATCCTCCAAGCATATGGCCCACCGATCAACTTCTGAAGGATCTCATGATTAGTTTCACTAGACAGTAGTAAATGACCTTTTCCTAACAGCAGCTGGGCCCTTCAAGGTCCTAGAAACCTTGCTTCGAAATTCGTTAGATTTATGCTATCCCCAGCCCCCTCCCAACTTGACAGTATATAATTGGCCACTCCTCACAACCCCAATGCAGCTCTCTTTGCCCACAGGTCCTGTCTTCATGCTTTAATAAAAACACCCTTTTTGCACCAAAGATATCTCAAGAATTCTTTCTTACTGTTCAGTCCCGAACCCCAGCATTTCGTATCAGTAAGTATACTGCTTTCCTGAGTCTGTGAGCCACTCTAGCAAGTTAATCGACCCCAAGGAGGGGGCCATGGTGTCACCAAACTATCACAGGTGCTAAAAAAGAATGGCTGAGCCTCGGCCCACTGCCACAGCCAACTGCTCCCTTCCAGGGAATCCCAAGGGGGCTGCACACATTGAAAGCATAGTTCCTGGCTGGGTCTGCCAACACTGCTGCTGAACAAACTGATAAACTTGTCATAAGAGAAGTCAGTAACTCAAGAAACAAGAGTTAGGAAGAGAAAGGAAGAAATTTATTTTGGGTGCTGGTAGCTGAGGGAGGTGAGGCTCAGGCCTGAACAGCCTCTCCAACAGCAGGATGGACACCCAGAGTTTTGCAGACAGGTTCAAGGTTGGAGGGGGGTGGTACCTGTGAGACAGCAGGCAGAGAGCACGTGATGGGGGGGGTCGGTATGTGTTCAGCACATGATCTTGGGCAGGGAAGGGGACTTCTGGGGTGTGGTCTCCTAGGCATTCCATTGCTATCAGGGCTTTTCTGGTCTGGCCACTGGAATGTTCCAGTTATCCTCAATGCCTCAGGAAAGTGCAATAAATAACTGTTGGGTGTTGAGGAAGAGGGGTCGCTGACCGACTGTGACTTATGAATAGCCAGTTCGAAGCACAGATTAACAACCGGGACTTCCAATCGGCATCTGATGTGGGGGCAGGCTTGTGGGACTCAGTTCTTCCTAACCTGTGGAATGTGATGCTATTTCTAGGTAGGTGGTGTCTGAATTGAGTGAATTTGTAGGATATTCAGTCAGTGTCTCAGGAGAATTAATTGGTGGGAAAAATACATGGTACCTTAACATGGTCAATATACTTCTTTAAGAGTGAAAGAGAGAAGGGAAAACTAGATTGAAAAGGTATGTTCTTTCCAGTCTACTTAGTCCAGCTTATTTTAGGTCATCATTTCCTGTCTGGTCTCCTGGCTTCTCCCTTATTGCATTCTACTCTGTTCTCCACACCAAAGTAGTTTTTTTAAAAACAAAATAGAAAACTATATTGAGGTCTTTTTTCCCTTTCCTTCCACCTCTAATGCTTTACATTCAGCTTTGTCTCTTGACCCCCTCCAACAGTGTAAACCTTTGACAGTGTTATTTCAAACAGAATACTGTGTCCAGCTTATCATTTTGTCCCCATTTCCTTTTGCACATGATGTTCCCTCTAATATTTTTGTCTTCATTCCTTTATTTTTTAATCATAGGTCCTTTACCAGAAGATAAGTAAGGTCTAAGAGCAGATTAAAGGGTGGGAACTAGCAGGTTCCTTTATAGCAATAGGAGGAAGAAAGACTATGAACTCACATATTGTTAATATTTTTGTCTTTCAGATGAAATTAGTTGTTTAAGCAGCGCCCTCTCCTATTTGTCTTTACCTCAGAATCTCCAATACCTAGTACAGTGCCTGACTTATCATAGGTGCCCAATAAATATTTTTTGAATGAATGGAAGAGTATGTGAATGATGTGAGAGCTGGATCAAATTCTCCTTATTTAAAAGGCAGCATAATTTGGGCACCTAGGTGGCTCAGTCGGTCAAATGTCTGATTCTTGGTTTTGGCTCAGGTCATGATTTCAGGGGTCCTGGGTTGAGACCCGCATCGGGTTGGGTTCTCTGCTTGAAGATTCTTTCTCTCTGCCCCTCCCCCCACTTGCATGCTTGAGCATGCTCTCAAAAATTTTAATAACAAAAAGAATTTTGTTCCACTTTCCAATATGTCACTCTCCCCTCTCACCGAACAACATGGTGATTTCTTCTCAATATCTTGAATGTTGCAAGTTTTTCACCACCAGTCCTTTGCATCGGTGATCTTCTCTGTCCACTGTGCGTTTCCACAGAGCTGACTCTTGACCATCCTTCACACGGCAGTTTAAATATCCCTTGTCAAAAATTTGGTTGAGCACTGTTCTCTGAAATACCACTGCCCCCCCTTTCCTAACAGAGCATAGGTGTTTCTTTCCTACAGCTGCTCAAAGATTTCCTTATTGTCTATTTTCATCGACACAGTGTAAGTTCAGTGAGTGCAGGAACCATGGCTTTTTTTTTCCTTCACTGTTCTATTTCCAGCCCACAGCACAGTGTCTTGTGCAATGTGGGCTTTCATTGAATGACTGAATGAAAGCAAAAATATCCCACTCCTCCTGGAGGCATCTGTATTACTTCCCAACTTACTAGCAACTCAGTGAAGTTGTGACTCCCACAGCTTGGGAATGCCCAACTTTTAGGAAACTCCTGGATTTGCATCCTCTGCATTCTGCTGTTGTCCCTGGATTCCAACTCTGGTGGGGAGGAGGACGCTTATTTCCATTTCGCTTTTGTGAATCATTAAGTGCGGGAATCTGCCCTTGGGACCTGGACGAAGCCTGGAAGGAAGGCGGGCCAGGAGATTCATGCGGAGCTTCCGGGTTGATGTGGAGGGGGAGAAGGCAAGCTCAGCAGGCTGGGGAGGGCAGAGCAGGGTGCACAGATGCGTCGGGGGCGCGGTGCTGCTGGCGGGCCTAGCTTTTGGCAGGTGGGGGCGAGGTCTGTCCTGACCAGGCTTGCGGGGAGCAGGAGTCACAGGTCATGTAGTCTTCTCCTGGAGCTTGTGTCCCTAAGGCAGGCACCCTCAGAACTCGGCTTGGGGCGCCATTCATGGCATGGAAGTGCTTGGAAAGGAAGGAACCTCAACCCTGGTCTCCAAAGCCAGAGAAAGCAGGACCCTGGACAGCGCTTAGAGGCTGCTGGGGCAATTTCGGCACTCCTAATAAAGCTGAGATCCCAATCTGTGGGGCCACTCTCCTAAAGTTGGGCAGAAATGGATTTCCTAAAAATGGACACCTGTTATCATTCACCAAAATAATATAAATATCTTTGAATCAAGAGGAACATTAAAAAAACAGTCTTTTGGTTCATATTATTTGAATAAATGAGGGAGTATTAATAGATTCATAGAGAAGTACAAACGTGGTAGCCAGGGGCTGGAGGGAATGTGGAGTTGTTTAATGGGTACAGGCTTAGTTTTGCTAGATGAAAAGAATTCTGAGATTGGTTTCACGAAGTGAATGTACTTAATGCTACTGTAAAGAGAAACTCTTATTTTCATTTACATTAAACACAATACTCTGAATACTGCACTACCTCTGACACTTCAGGTCACCACATGTGTACACATCCAGAAATTCTCCAACACCAGCTGGGTGTCCTGCAGTTCACCTCAGCTCTGACACCTGGAGAGAGCCTCAGATCCCACAGGTTGAAAGCTCAGTCCTGCAACACTGCCCCTCCTCCCGGCTCTTTAGATGCCTATCACAAGTCCAGATTGTACCTGTGCTTCTGACCCACCAGCTATGAAGCAGAGATTCCCAGGACCCCCTCTTCAGGTTTGATTAATTTGTTAGAGTGGTTCACAAAACTGAGGAAAACATTTTACTTAAGAATACCAGTTTGTTACAAATGGTATAACTCAGAAACAACCAGATGGAAGACATGCTTAGGGCAAGGTATGGGGAAAGGGTGCAGAGCTTCCATGCTCTTCCTGAGCAAGACTGCCACTCTCCCAGCATCTCCTCATTCACCAGCCTGGAAGCTCTCCAAACCCAATGCTTTTGGATTTTTATGGAGGCTTTGTTACGTATGTGTGATTGATTAAATCACTGGCCATGGTGATTGAGTTCAATCTCCTGCCCCTCTCCTCTCCAGAGATGTGGGGGCGGGTGGGGCTGAAAGTTCCAACCCTCTAATCATGAGGTTGGTTCCCTTGGCAACCAGCCACCATCCTCAGGTGCTTTCCAAAAGTTACTACATTAACATAAACTTAGGTGTGACTATAAGGGGCTTGCTATGGTTAACAAGACACTCCTTTCACCGTTATGGCCCTGGAGCTATTTCAGGAATCTATGACAAAAGACTAAATATTAAGAGATGCTCCCATTGTTCTTATTCCTCAGGAAATGCCAAGGGTTTTAGGAGCTATGAACCAGAAATCATGGACCAACACCAAAATATAGAATAAACCACAACATCACAGCTACTCAACTGTATACCTAAAAATGGTTAAGGTGGCAAATTTTATGTTAGGTGTATTTACCACAATTTTAAAAAATTAAAATTTAAAAAAGGCAGTGCCCAAGCTGCAGAGTGACTGGGAGGCTCCCTCCTCACTGTCACGGAGCTTGTGGCATGGTATAGTGCCATGGGATCATTCCATGTGTCTGGATAGCTGGACCGGAACTCAGTCCCTGAAGATACTGGAAACAGACTCAGGGTCCCAGTCCACAAGCGTTAGTGCTGCTTCCACAGATACTCCCCTGACCTTCCTATTAGGAAGGACAGGGATCTCATTCAGTTGACTCTCCTTTCTACGCTGAGGAAATGGGGACCTTCATGGCAGTACCTTTGTTCTCTCCAGCTCTTCCTTGTCAGGGCTTAGCCCTTTGCAGAGATTATTATTGTTACTAGAGAAGGGTGATTCTTCTTTTTCTTGAAATGTCATCTTTATTCCCTGATAGTGGATAGATTTCTTTTTTCGTCTTGGAGCTTCTCTACCCGCTAAGTCCCCATACTGTAGCTGGTGCGGTACTCCATAGGGAATGCCTCTGCACCCCCTTGCCTGGCTCTCCGTCCTTTGATGTACCCTTCCCCATCCACCAGTATTCACATCTTCGTTAATTATTAAGATCTACAGTTTGCTGCCAGTAGTTGTAAAAGGAGTGGCAAATAGTATTCTTTTTCATGGACACCTGGGGGACAGCTGTAAACATATAAAATGCTTATCCATTATCATTTTGCAATTTCAGGTATTGTAATTATTACTTAAAAATATTTCAAAATGAGGGGTACCTGGCTAGCTCAGTCAATTAAGCCTCCAACTCTTGATCTCAGCTTAGGTCTTGATCTCAGGGTCTTGAGTTCAAGCCCTGTGGTTGGGCTCCACGCTGGGTGTGGAACCTGCTTAGAAAACAAAATTCAAAATCAGTGGCCCAGACCATGAGTGTTAGAACTTAAAACAACCATGTATGTTAGAACCTCTTCATTGTAATTTAGCAGGGCAGAAATTCAGGTGGCCTGGGGCTCCCATGTGCAACTGGCAGTTTTGTTGGGACTGAGCCCTTAATCTGTGGGGTCTGTGATAACTCCAGGGAATTAGTGTCAGAAGTGAGTTGAGTTGTATGACACCCCACTGGTGTCAAAGAATTGAGAACTGTTGTTAGAAAATGACACACCACCTCCCCCTTGATTACTAAAATAGCCTCCTGGCCACCTACAAATTTAGGAATAACCACAACCTCCTCAGTTTCCATAATTCACTAGAAAGACCCACAGAACTCAGTGAAGTGCTACAGTTAACGATTACAGTTTATTATAAAGGACGCAAATAAACAACCAAATGAAGAGGTACGTAAGGCAAGTTCAGGGAGTGGGTCTGCAGCTGCCACACCCCCTCCTGGCAAGTGACCCTCCCAGCACATCCGTGTGGTCACTGAACAGGAAGCTCCCTGAACTCTGTTGTTTAATGTTTTCATATGACCTTTCACTGCAGAGGCATGATTGATTAAATCATTGGCCATGGTGAATGAACCCAATCTTCAGGCCCTTTCCCCTTTTCAGAGTCAGGTTCTAACCCTCTGATCACATGGCTGGTTCCTCTAGTGACCAGCTACCATCCTGAAGCTATTTAGGGGCCCCCTAGGAGTTACCCCATTAGCATAAACTCAGATATGGTGGAAAGAGTTTATGGGTAACAAAAGACACCTCTATTGCTTAGGAAATACCAAGGGTTTTAGACAAAGATTAAGTATGTTTTTTTATTGTGCCCCAGGCCACCTCTGGTCTTTGACCATAAATCCCTTATAGCAAAAAGATCCTATCTGTCTGAACATAACAGATAACAGCAACATTTGGAGGAGTCAATGTGGGGTAGAGATAGGAGGCTTTTAACTCAATTTCCCAATACATCTGACCATCAATATCAGTATTACAATTTTACCAACAATGTAGGTATAAGACCATATTTCATTATGGTAAACATAATATGAAAAATAAAAGTCAAAAGATACTGGCCTATTACAAAAGTCCCATTCAGTCCAGGCCTTCATCATATTGTATGAAAATATCTCCCAGAATGAGGTCACTCATGTTCACAGGCTTCCATTTGATCTTGGCATGTTCCAAAAGCAGGAGTGGCCTCAGTACTACATAGTTTCACTCTTTCAGGCATCTGGTATAATTGAGCTAAGAGATAGTATCATCTCCTGCTTTGAGCCTCTTTCTAAGTGTTAATGAATTTGAGTTTCCCTCATTATGTAACTTATTAATCTGTTTGTTTTCTCTCCATTTATACCCAAACGTTTCCACCTTTCGAAGGGACATTAAATTCACTCACTGTGCAGATCTAGATTGCAGACAGCAATATTAGTCTAGCAGATACCTCCCCCTCAGTCCACTCCCATTTATTTAGAGTAGGGTTACACAGATACAGAATTAGTGGGCTATTTTTACTATTAGACATAGCTGCATTCACTGTTAATTACAGTTTTCCCAAATAGGGTAAAGGTACACTCCATCAGGTCCTTAGGAATTCTGACATAAGGATTTAAAATATAGTTTCTTACTTAGGAGTCATCCCTGCTTCTGGAACTTATAGCTGAAGCCTTGGTCCTGTGACCATTAGGTAAGAAAAAGAAAGTTGGGTGATAAGGGGAAGAAAGAAAATTTATAATGATTAGTCATCTTCCCACGGGAAGATGAATAGTCGTGCTACCATCCTCTTCCAGTCGTCTTTCCCAGATCCACCAGGAAAAAAAAAAAAAGGAGTCTGTTTAGTGAGGACAATACTTTAGCCCTGCTTATGCTGACTGTGAGCACATACTCAGGAGGACATGTAAGCCAGCCGTCATGTCTTTATCTCCCCATTTCAGATGAACAATGTTTAATTGCCCATTCCAATTCTCTATCAAACTATTACTATGAGGAAGATACATCTCTACTCTTTTTTGGACATTATGGGCTATAAAGCATGTTCCTTGGTCTGAAGAAATATGACTTGGTGATCCAAATTGATGCAGTCTCTTCTGTCATGGTTCTTTTATAATACTCTGAATATTTGCATCTTCCACTGGGCTTACCCAAAGTCTACTTCAAAGTCAATAACTATTCTTATTAAGACCCCTTGGCTACCAGTATCAGTTTCACTTGCTAGCTGTGTTCCCCCAGGGAACTTGCCATATATCATCTGTAGTCTGTCTCTTTTGTTGGCAGAAAGAACAGTTGTTCGTGGCATTTTGTGCTCTAGGGGTGCAAGAGGAGTATGTCTAGATTCGGGCCATATCCGCATTGCTCCAATGTCTCTTCATTTCATACACGCAGGTAGCCGCCTCACACAAGTACATCGGCCTGTCCACTAGTGAATTCCAATCACCTTGGCAACCTGCGAAGTGGTTCTTGTGATGGGCATCAACATGTTCTACTGTAACACATCCCTCACATTCTCACAGTGATTTCAATAGGGCCATGCCTCATAGGGACATCTTTTTTAAATCTTTTATTTATTAAATAATCTCTACCCCCCACATGGGGTTCAAACTTATGACCCCAAGATCAAGAGTCACATGCTTTGTCTACTGAGCCAGCCAGGTGCTCCAAGGGTATCTCTTTAATAGGTAAGCTTTCCATTGCTTTTCTGTCTGACCATATGGCCAGGCCAATGGACACCACCCACAAGTCAGTAAAAGCTCAAACCTAGGGGCTTTTATCATTGTTCAGTTCTTCAGTCACCACTAGGAAAACAGCATGTAATTCAGCCAACCACACTGATTTGTTTTTACCCTCAAACACAGTTTTTAGCCTTCTAAACAGGATGCTGTCTGTTCACCTTGGAACCGCCATCCATAAACCAAGCAGCTACTTGTTGGTCAGTTAAAAAGCTGTTTACAGGGCACTGTTAATAAAACAGAATCTTGCAGCTCCTCATGTGGCTCCAAAGTCAGTCCAGGGGGCAGAGTCTGCTTGCCTTGCTTGTAAATCCACTGGGTAACTTTCTGTGTTCCTCTGAGAGCATATTCCTATACAAACTGTTTCCACTTTATTATAGAAGTCTTCTGGGCACTGCCTTCCCCAGTAGTGTGTTGCTGTGACCTCACCCAATTATCAGTGATATTTCTGGGCTAAAGATTATTATTTTTCATTTAAAAATTTTTAATTATGGTTAAATACACTTAACATGAGGTCTACCATCAGCCGTTTTTACGTGTACAGTTCAGTAGTGTTAAGTATATTTACATCATTGTGCAACCAATCCCTGGAATTTTTTCATCTTGCAAAATTGAAGCTCTGTACCAATTAAACAACAACTCATCACCCTCAGCCCCTAGCAACCACTGCTCTACTTTCTCTTCCTATGAACTTGACCATTCTAGATACTTCGTATAAGTGCAATCATTATTCATTATCTTTTTGTGACTGGCATGTTTCACATAGCATACTGTCCTCAAGGTTCCTCCATATTGTAGCAGGTGTCAGGATTTCCTTCCTTTTTCAGGCTAATATTATATGTACATATACACTACATTTTGTTTATCCAGTCATCTGTGCATGGACAGTTGAGTTGCTTCCACCTCTTGGCTATTCACCTCTTGTGAATAATGTTGCTATGAATATGGGTGGGTGTACAAATACCCGAGACCCTGCTTTCAATTTTTTTGGATATATACCCAGAAGTAGATTGCTAGATCATATGATAATTCAGTTTTTTTTTTTTTTTTTAAGAACCACCATACTGTTTCCCATAGTGGCTGCACCATTTTACATTCCTACCAGCATTGTACAAGTGTTCCAATTTCCCAATGTCCTTGCCAACATTTGTTATTTTCTGGGGGTTTGTTTGTTTTGGTTCTTTGATAGTAACCTTCCTAATGGGTGTGAGGTTATATGATCATTTATATCCTTTAGTCATAGGGCAGTTTCAGTTAATATCTAATAGCAAGCTAGTAACTGCCTCTCAAATGGAAACTCTCTAGTTCAAAGTCCCGGTAGTCATCACTGTGGGGCATTCACAGGCTTTGCCATAAGCTCCAGTTTATATTCCATATGGGTCTTTGGTACAGAGAATTTGCCCATACCAGCACTCCCGTTTTTATTTTATACTGTGTGGGCTTGGGAGTCTTATTTGTTCCCATTTAGCATGTCTCACTAATATTGCTTGAAGGGTGGATTTACATGCTTGGAGTTTTACAATACTAGGTAGGGGAAACATTACCAAACACAATATCCATCCACGTAATATACCCAGGTAAAAGAGAAATAGAGACCCAATCACTTCATGTAAACATTCTAGTTTTCACCCAAATCTCTACTTTAATCCTATCAATGCTTAACATTTCTATATTCTCTTGATCTGATTACAGCTCCTGTTAGGGAGACACCAATGGGTTTTTTTTTTAATAATATTTTATTATATTATTTTAGTCACCATACAGTACATCCCTGGTTTTTGATGTAAAGTTCCATGATTCATTAGTTGCGTATAACACCCAGTGCACCATGCAATACGTGCCCAATGGGTTTTGATATTGCAGTGCACAAGGTTCCCTTGTCTAGGAGTCCCGGAAACTACTCTTTTTTTTTTTTTTTTTTAAAGATTTTATTTATTTATTTGACAGAGACAGCCAGCGAGAGAGGGAACACAGCAGGGGGAGTGGGAGAGGAAGAAGCAGGCTCACAACGGAGGAGCCTGATGTGGGACTTGATCCCGGTACGCCGGGATCACGCCCTGAGCCGAAGGCAGACGCTTTAACGACTGCGCTACCCAGGCGCCCCCCGGAAACTACTCTTGTCCACTGCTGCCCATATGTAAAAATTAATCAGGCAGTAAATATAAGATTCTATAAATAAACTTACAAACTTAGTGATTATAAGTTAGCCCTAAATAAAAACTTTCAAGGTAAACATTCGAAGAATAGAAATTGAAGGCAAAACTCCCATGTTAGTAGAAGAAAAAGAAAGAAGGAAAGACAAATCATTTGATACAAGAGAATGCAAGAAAGTTGGAAAAAAAGAGGCAAGAAAGGTGTGGTTAACAGCACACAATAAGCTGGCAGAAAGAAATCTGAAAAATATTGAGCTATATAAGTATTAGTTTAAAATAAAAATAGATAATGAGGATCATTACATAATAAAGACATTTATCAGAAATACATAGCAGTTCTCAATTTATATATCCAACAATATAATCTTATATGGAGCAAAAATGTACATAAAAATAAAGAGAAATTGCCAAATCCACAATTATGGGAAATTTTAAAAGCATTCTCAGTGATTGATAATTCTATCAGATAAAAATAGGATAAGCTAGATTTAAATATCTAAGGAAAGAATTCTACCCCAGTATTTAGAGAATACACTTTCCTCTCAAGCATATATGGAACATTACACAGACAGACACAGATGCACAGCAGGTCACAAAACATGTCTCAATAAGAACCAAAGAATGGAGATCATACAAAGCATTTTAAGAAATTACCTCCAAAATCTGTAGGTTTGAAAATTTGAAAACATACTTCTTTGTAATTCATGAGTCAAGAAAGAATGATGTGAAAATGAGAAAATGTTAGGAACTGAACAACAGTGAAAACACCATTATCACAGCTCAGGACGTGATGTTAACTAGTACACAGAGAATAAGTTTTAAACTTAGATACAGCAATTAGAAGAAACATATTTTAAAACTCTTAATGCACTGTCTTACCTAAAAATTTAGAACAAAAATAATACAAACTGTAAATCCAAAGAATGTGGAAAAAAGAAAAGAAACACAATAATAGCAAAATCAAAACAGAGTATCAATGAAGAAAAAGGGTGCTTCTTTGAAAAGATAAAAACTTCTCGTGAGACTGGTTACAAAACACAGCAAAACAGAACACAGCTATCCATAAAATAAAATTTTAAATTAAAGAAAAATTAATAACTTAGAAAAGCGTATCCTACAAAAACCAAATCAAGAAGAAATTTTTAAAAATCTGAATAGACTTAAAACTAAAAGAAATTTAGGAAAAAATCTTCCCAGCTCAATAAAGGAATGAAAATTATAGGCCAATGCCCTTTATGCTGAGAAAGGTAAAATTTCTAAGTAAAGTATATGCAAACAAAAATAAATTTCTTTAAAAATAAATACATCCTGACCAGGTAGGCTTACCTTAGAAATAAAATGATTTAATAAAATCTGTTACAGCAACTCATCTCATGAACTGATGTGACGCATTTAACTTCCATTCATGCACATTAAAAAAATATTAAAACCTTAAAAATGTATGCAGTAAAGTCAGAAACATAAAAATGCCTGCTTTCACCACCTCTTTCAACATTATGGAGCTGCTGCGGTAAAGCAGTGTAACACGTGCACATGTATATGTACACACATCACATACACAAATACTCAGGACTATTCAGTTAACTTTTCACATAGCAGCCTTTGGAAAAAATCTATTATTTTAAAAAGCCCCCAAACACACTATAGTATTTTTTTTTTTAGAAAGTAGAGGATGTCAGAATCTCAAGCAAAGCTATGTTCACCAAGTTACTCTTCACACTTAGTTCCATTCAGAGAATATTAAGGAACAAATGTGAATTGTGTAATTTGAACCCGAAATGTTTTGTTTCCCTGAAATGTACCTCCTCTTCGGAGAGTAAGAGGCAAAGGCTTTAGCTTGTTTTGCTTGCTCAGGTGCGACTGTGAGAAATGTTCAAGATTATAAAGTCCTTTTATTCCCTAAAGGTGACTTTCTGTGGAATACCTTTATTTTAAAGGGCAGCGCTACGGAAAACTGTGAGCCCTTTGAAGGTTGGCAAACGGAAGAAAATGGCGCCGAACAGGAAAATGGTGCATCCAAAGAATGACTCCCTCTTTTTTTGTTTTCCAGCAACCAACACCTTCCCCCACCAGGTCGTCTTCTCTTCCCCATTGACAAGTGCAAAAATTCTTAATACATTTTACGTACAAACTGCATTTTTAAACTTAAAATTTTTATTTCATTCTTCAGTGGATTTTTTTCCTGTTTAAAAATGGTTTGGCTAACTTGGATTAGAATGCATTATAATTTTTCTCATTAAGACTAATAGGGAATTTTTTTTTTTTTTTTTTTTTTAACCTAACGGCTTTTCGTTACGCAACTGAGCTTTCAGGAGTGACTTAAAGACAGTAAGCCAGGGACAGGCTGTCAAGCCGAAGTGGAAAGACTTTCCCCGAAGGCGCCCCCGGCCGGCCAATCACGACCAGAAAGAGCCCGGCCGGCTGCGCGCCCAGCCCCGAAGGCACCCACCCTGGCGTTCCGCCTGCGCAGCGGGGACGCCGACCGCGGTTCCGGGGCTCTGCGACGACGCGCTGCCCGACCGGTAGGAGCCGCCGTCGTCGAGCGGGCTCCCAGGCCACGACGGCTGCCGTCCCTTCGCCTACCCCCGCCACCGAGCCCTCGACCAGCAGACATGGTTGAGGCGGATCGCCCCGGGAAGCTTTTCATTGGCGGGCTCAACCCCGAAACCGATGAGAAAGGCCTCGAGGCCGCGTTTGGCAAGTATGGCCGCATCAGCGAGGTTCTCTTGATGAAAGATAGAGAAACCAGCAAGTCCAGGGGCTTCGCGTTCGTCACCTTCGAAAGCCCCGCAGACGCCAAGGCCGCCGCCAGAGACATGAACGGCAAGTCCCTGGATGGTAAGGCCATCAAGGTGGCCCAGGCCACCAAGCCGGCGTTTGAGAGCGGGCGGCGGGGCGGGCCGCCGCCGTCCCGCAGCCGCGGTCGCCCGAGGGGCCTGCGCGGGACCCGCGGGGGCGGCGGCGCGGCGGCGCCGCGCGACCCCGTCCGGGGCGGGCCGCGGATAGCGGCAGCTACGCGGGGGATTTCGACCCGCGGCCCTCCAGGGCCCCACTGCCCATGAAGCGCGGGCCGCCGCCGCGCAGGCCCGGGCCGCCCCCCAAGAGGGCCGCGCCGTCGGGCCCGGCTCGCAGCGGCGGCGGAATGCGCGGGCGGGTGCCGGCCGCGCGGGGGCGAGATGGCTATGCGGGCCCGCCGCGCCGGGAACCGCCGCCCCCGCGCCGCGACCCCTACTTGGGCCCCCGGGAGGAGGGCTACTCGCCCAGAGACGGCTACTCGAGCCGAGACTACCCGAGCGCCCGCGACCCCCGCGAGTTTGCTCCCTCGCCGCGCGAGTACACCTACCGCGATTACGGCCACTCCAGTGCCCGGGACGACTGCCCGTCGAGAGGCTACGGCGACCGAGACGGCTATGGGGGGCGCGACCGCGACTACGCGGACCATCCGAGTGGAGGCTCCTACCGAGACCCCTTCGAGAGCTACGGGGACCCGCGCAGCGTCGGCGCAGCGCGGGGGCCCCCGCCTTCTTACGGCGGAGGAGGCCGCTACGACGACTACCGCGGCTGCTCGCCTGACGTCTACGGCGGCGGCCGCGACGGTTACGGCGGCGGCCGAAGCGACCGCTACTCGAGGGGCCGCGACCGGGTAGGCAGAGCCGACCGCGGGCTCTCCCCGTCCTTGGAAAGGGGGTGCCCTCCCCCGCGCGATTCTTACAGCCGCTCAGGCCGCAGGGTCCCCCGGGGCGGAGGCCGCCTGGGAAGCCGCTCGGAGAGAGGGGGAGGCCGAAGATACTAAGTACCAACAGACTTGGGACCAAAATTCCGTTTTCAAAGAAACTAACGAAGAGAAGAGTCTGTGCTCTGGTAAACTACCCAAGGACTAGTACAAGAAAGAGTTGTTTTTACCTTTTAAGAATTTTCTGTTAACTTCCTCTCCATAATTTTTGTGCTTTTGGGAGGAAAAAGTTAAAACTCGTTTAATTGCGTTTTGGAATTGTTAACGTTTCTTTCAACAAGCTCATGTTAAAAGTATAAGACTTGAACCTGCGTACTAGTCTTCTTATATTTTCAAGTAAAAATTCTTCTAAAGGCTTCCTCCCTTCTCAGTTTTCCTGATAAATGAGACAAACAGTTCTAAGATCTTTTACAAACATCTGCCCACCAAAAATGGAAAAACGGATCATTCTGTTATTTCAAACCAACTAGATTTTTTGGGGGGAAGAGTGAGAGGGAATTGGTGAATGCTACTCTTAAGATTTCAGGGTATCTTTCAAACCCAGGCTCAGTATTCCCAATATTTTTTTAAATGACCGGCAGCAACAACAGAAATCACTTAGATGCTTATTTAAAGGAAGTTCTAGTCACTCTGTAAGTCTTAAAAAAGCAGGTGGACAATACTGGCCACATTTTGGTTTTTTTGCCTTTACTTTGGGAATCTGCAGGACCTCCTGTCCCCTTTCTCCCAAAAATACTGTTCATATGTGTTGAACAAGGATGGAATACTAAAAGGTTTGGCGAACCAACCACAGAGCTGCAAAAATTCCAGATAAACATCAATTAATAGCATTTATTTTCACCACCAACAAATAACTAAGAAATAAGTAGAAAATACACCAATAGTGGATTTGGGGATCATATGGCTTCCATTTCTAACTCCAAGCTACTTGCCCTTGGCTCTAGAGCCAGCCACTGGCTCCTGTGGAGAGAATTAGGCTTCTACCCCAGGGGTGGAAGAATCAAATGTGAGCTGCATCAGTGCTCAGAAGCTCAGAGAATTCCTGAGAGAGATTGGCATTTCAACATCTGAGGATTTCTTCCTGGTATGAGGGACCTGGGTCTACCTGTTCACAAAAGGCAAGGGGATGGGTTGAGTGTTCTGTACTGTTAACTTGGGGAGAAGGGCTTGAGCAGACCGAGATCAGAGAGGCTCCCTCCAGAGTGCCTCAGGAGGGATGTAATAGTCTTCTCTTTAAACCCCAAGCTCAGGGCAAGAAACACCTTTTCCAGTCAGCACCTGTGGAATTTCCCGGTTTATTTGAGAGAAAGGTAATTGCACAGTCAAGGAGCTCTAGTAGCCGCCAGAGAGAAAGGATCAGGTTAAAATAGTAGGATTCATGTTCTGCGTAATAATTGCTGGAGGAAACAGATGAGCACCTGAACAACAACAACAACAACAACAACAAGGTACTTAAAGAGATCTGAATGTACCACACCCACATACACAACTCTAAAAATACGGTTTTTTGACAAAATAATAAAGTAGGTGAATTACAGGAGGGGCTGCATTAGTGGCCCAGAAGATCAAATGCAAAAAATAGCTTAAAAAAAAAAGTCCAGGAATCAATCTGGTAAAAATGTGTAATAGCTTCGTGGAAAAATTGTTAATGTTTATTAAAGGACCTAAAAGAATAAATAAATGGGAGGTTTGTATCATGTCATGGTTGGGAACACTTTTTATTGTAACCATTCTCATTCTTACCAAATTAATTTGGAAAATCAATACAACTTCAGATGAAGTTACAACATGACTTTTCCACACAGCTCTCTTCTCTTTCTCAATAATACCCATTTATTTGTGTGATCAACAATGGAATACTGAATAAAAGATTGGGCCAACCAGCCACAGAACGAAAAAAAAGATAGCTTCAATTCACTACAAACAAATGATTAAGAAACAGGTAAGAAAAAGACACTAATGGGAGATTTAACTAATAATCCTAAAGCTTATATGGTGGACTAAAGAGCAAGAAGAGCCAAAGCAATTCTGGAAAAAAACAGTAATTAGAAAAGACTCACCCTACCAGATATCAAAACTTGTTACAAAGTTAGAGTAATGTAAGCTGTGTGGTATCAACAGAAAAGGATAGACAGACCAACAGAGCCAAAATAGTGAGCCTAGAAACAGGCCCACTTGCAAAAAAAAACATGGTATATGACAGAGGTAGCTTTGAAAGTCTCTGATGAAAGGATGGACTTTTTATTTTTGATGGCATTCTCTGCAAAAAGGTAAAATGAGATTCCATAACCCAGCATACACAAAAATACATTCCTGATGGTTTGAAGATACAAACCTGAAGAGGAAGTTTTTTTAAATACTTAGAAGAAAATAAAGAAGAAATGTATCACACTGGGGTAGAGAACTTTTTAAGACATAAAACAATACTAGAAGGAAAATGTTGATAGAATTTTCCACGTTATTAAGATATGTTTTTATGATAGGATACTTAACAGTGAAATATGAAACCATAGATTGGAAGAATTTATTTGCATTGAAATGACTTCCAAAAGAATGCTTAGGAACCGGTAAGAAAGAAAAACAAGGAAAAAAAAAGGGGGCGAAAGGACTGATACCTTTCTGATAGAGGTATAAATTGACATAATCACTGGAAATAATTTTGGCAATGCCTAGTAAAGTTGGAGGGTGCATACCTTATGACCCAGAAATTCCACTTCAAGGAGAGGACCTAGAGAAACGTGCACATGCACACGTGAGGTTTGCTCGAGATTGAGCCTTACTGCACTCCTGGAATGTTAAAGTAGAACCGGTCTGCCTGGAGTGGATCAACGTGAGGTTTATTCTTATGATGAAGTTCAATGTAGAAGCCAGTGTGAATCAACCAGATCCACATGTAACAACATAGGTAAATATCTCAATATTTGTTGGGTGGAAAAGGCAAATTGCATAAATACAAGTGTATTAAAAAAATATGTGATGGGAGTGACACAAGAAATCGGGAAGTTTAGTGTGAGGAAAGGATGGTGGGATGAAGAATGGGCTTTAGCTGAAACTGTAGTGTTTTGTTTCTTTAACAGGTGGGTTTTAAGCAAAAATGACAGTGTTAACATCTTAAATTTGTGTCTGTACATTCGCATCTCTTTGGTATTCTATAAATTTGATACATTTCATACTATAAACTTTAACGTGAAAAATAGAGCTTAGCACAGCACCAGCATATAATAGCTATTCAAAAATGTTAGCTATTACACTGAAACTGTCTTGCAGATATAACACTCTTGACAATGACTGTCCCTCTTGGCTTTGTTTATGGGTGGTGCCTTATTCTATTTGACTCCGTTTATAGAGCCCCCTGTCCTAGACTGTGGTCACAGCTAGCTCACCATAACCTCAAGGGTGGAACTTGCGTATCTGAGAACCAGATCTTAGAGGAAAGTGTAGGTTTTCCCTTTGACATTCTTTCTGAAGTATAATAGTGATGAAAACCTTTTTCCAATTAACAAAATGCCAATTTCTGAAGAGTAATCTCCTGAATTTTGAACTATTAATAACTTTTAAAAAAAAGTGAGGTGTAAACACTTGGAGATAAAGTCTCCTGCAGAGCTTAGATGAGTTCAAGAGGCCATAGCATACAAAGGCTGTGGATTTCTCATGTACATATACAGTAGAGAGGCTACAAAGCTTCTTTACTGGAAATTAATGTATAAAGCTATTTTTGTAGGAAGATACGTAAGAGAGCAATTGAGAACTCTTGTTTATAATTGCTTTCATAATGATGAGAGAAAAAGCAGGTATTTCACAGGACTTAACTACTGGGTATAATAGAATGTGCATCTCATATCCAGAGCCTTTATGTTCTCTATCTTGAGCTTGGCTTAGTCTCCTCCTGAGACCCTTATCTCCACATCCTTCTGTCCAGAACAGGATTCCAGGAGCATCCAGAGTATCCATGTGGTACCTGACAGCTTTACTGAGTGTTCCATGGAACATCTTCCATCTCGGGTTGCAACCTGAATCTTGTTGTGGGTCCTGGGGCTCTCCTAGAGTGTTGGAGGTAGACCTCTTTCCTAGAGAGCAGTAGCTTCCCCTTTTCCCTTGCCTCAAGCCAGGTAAGATGGGGAAGAATTTTCTGCTTATATTCCTTCCACCTGGAATCTCTAACATTTCTCAGCCTTTAGATTATTGGGGTTCGTGCTGCCACCCTTTTAGGTGCTACCTTAAAAAAGGTGATACGATTTCCCTTCTCTTCTTGCACAGAAATTTCCTTTTTGGGGACAGTTACTCTGTTCTTGACTCTTGAGCATATTTAAGAACTCCCCAAGCAGAATCGAATTGTGTTTTTCTGTGCACACAGAATCCAGTGGTAGTGGGAATTCTTTTTAGAATTCAAATATTATGTTTGTCGTGACGTTGTTTCTGAAGCTAATTTCTCATACAGTATGGCACATCTAAAAACTCTTCAAAAATTATTCTGAGTGTAAATATTTTGAGGGTGACATTTAATATGGGTATCAAGTGCAAAAATAAACTAGCAACTACAAAGCAGCGATGACTCAGTGGAATGCATTCCACTATCATGTTTACTAAAATGCTCTAGGAGAATGAAGAAAATCTGAGGATGTATTATGAAATTCTTAGGGAGAGCATTAGGAAAAAATAGTGAATCGCTTCCTTGTTATGTTTGGAGGCTGCTTGTTACAGTAAAAGGGTAATCTTGGTCATATGTGTGAGTCTTCATTCTGTTATTGAGGTGACTTGGGAAATTTTTTTTTTTAAAGATTTTATTTGAGAGAGAGACAGAGAGTACAAGAGGTGGGGGGGCAGCTGAAGAGAGGGAGGGAGAAGCAGACTCCCTGCTGAGCGGGGAGCCCCACATGCGGCTTGATCCCAGGACCCTCAGATCATGACCTGAGCGGAGATCTGATGCTTAACCGGCCGAGCCACCCAGGTACCCCTGGGCAATTTTCTTAAAAATTTTGGCCTTCAGTTTTTTTCATGTGCAAATGGCAATGATAGAACTATTTTGCAAGTTTAAAATAGAATAATGCACGTCAAGCAGGCAGCACAGTGAGTGGACTTGGGGGGCCTCATTACAGTCGCGCCACTGTGCTGGGCACAGAGCCGTAGCACAGACTTCCCCTTGCAGTTACCATTCCATTGACCAGTAAAACTGCTTATGTACTAGAAGTCTTCAGAAAGTTCAACTTTAGAGTTTTATTGTATTTATATTCCAGCTGGAAATCTTGGAAACATCTTTGACTCTTTGCAGCCCCCACTCTGCCTCTGCCTTCTGTACTTCCTGACAGCTTGGGTGACCAAAAACTTCTGCTGGCCGGCTGTGCCCCATTCCTAACCAGTCTGAAGGGACAGATGTCATCAAGACCTTTTTTCCCTCAAATCCACTAGGGTTTAGAATTCTTACTCTGGTATAATTGTCTTAGACTTCACTTCACCTCATAACTAAAACAGCTAATACCATGCCTGAATTTTAAAGGGCATGGCTGTTGTTGTTACTTAAAACTGACCCGGGGCCCAGTGCACCTCAGGAAGGCCCTGAGTTGCCGTAGAGTGTAGTGATCTCAAATAAGTAGCACGGAATCTGGTAGACCTGGATTCAGATCCCGTATTCACCTCCTAACTAACTGTGTGATCCTGGTCAGGCTTCTTTCTAACTCTGCTTTGCTTCCCTTACCTATGAAACAGAGACAAGAGTGCTCACCTGGTGAGGTTGTCCAGCTATCTGTGTACTCATTAAATCCAATGACGAGCAGACACTTATGTGGTACCCACGCTGTGTCAAGCACCTTGTTAATATGGGGACAAGGCAGACGACACAGTGGCACATATACTTGGCTGCTGGATTCATGTTCGTTAAGGAAGAATCACAGAGCATTAGCAGTTGGTGGTTGCCCAGATGCATACTAGGGGAATGCATAGGGATCTAACAGGACTAGACGTCAGGGTCCTCCCACCCCCCTCCCCCACCTGGGACTCCAGTTTCCTTTTACTTCTTTGCTTTTTGTTCTTTGAGTATAGTTGACACACAGTGTTACATTAGTTTTAGGTGTACAACTTACTGATTTGACAAGCGTATGCATTATGCTGTGTGCACAAGTGTAGCTGCCATCTGTCACCATACAATGCTCTTGCAATATCATTGACTCTATTCCTTATGCTGCGATGTTTATTCCTGTGACTTGTTCATCCTGTATCCGTCCCTCCCCTTCACTTATTTTGCCCAACAACCCCCTCTCCCCTCTAGAAACCACGTGTTCCCTGTATTTATAGGTCTGATTCTGCTTTTTGTTTGTTTATTCATTTGGGTTTTTTGGTTTTTGGTTTTTTAGATTCCACTTATGAGTGGGATCTTACGGTATTTGTCTTTCTCAGTCTGAGTTATTTCAGTTAACACAATATCCTCTAGATCCATCCATGTTGTTTCAAATGGCACGGACATACCTTTTTTTTTATGGCTGTATAGTGCTCCTCTGTGCTCGTGTGTGTGTGTGTGTGTGTGTGTGTGTGTGTGTGCGCGCGCACACATGCATGCGTGTGTATGTGTGTGTATTCCTCATCCATTTGTCTGTTGATGAACACTTAGATTGTTTCCATATCTTGGCTATAAACATAAGGGTGTGTATATCTATTCAAATTATTGTTTTCCTTTTCTTTGGGTAAATACCCAATAGTGAAATTTTTGGATCATATGATATTTCTTAATATTTTCAGAAATCTTTTTTAAAAATATTTTATTTATTCGAGAGAGAGCGCACAAGGAGGGGGAGGGGCAGAGGGAAAGGGAGAGGGAGACACAGACTCCTCACTGAGCAGGGAGGCCGATGTGGGACTCGATCCCAGGACCCTGGGATCATAACCTGAGCTGAAGGCAGACGCTTAACCGACTGAGCCACCCAGGCGCCCTATTTTCAGAAATCTTAGTACTGTTTTCCACAGTGGCTATACCAATTTACATTCCCACCAGCAGTGCATAAGGGTTCCTTTTTCTTCACATCCTCACCAGCAACTTGTTGTTTCTTGTCATTTTGTTTTTGCCATTCTAACTGGTATAAGCTGATACCTCGTTGCAGTTTTGATTTGCATTTCCCTGATGATTAATGTGATGTTGAGCGTCTTTTCATGTGTCTGGTGGCCATCTGGATGTCTTCTATGGAGAAATGTCTGTTCAAGTCCTTCGCCTATATTTCAATCAAATTGTTTTTTGGTGTCAAGTCACAGAAGTTCTTTATATATTTTGGATATTAAGCCCTTATTGGATATCTTTTGCAAATCTGCAAATATCTTCTCCCATTCAGTACATTGTCTTTTAGTTTTGTTAATGGTTTCCTTTGCTGTGCAGAAGCTTCTTATTTTAATGTAGTTCTGATAGTTTATTTTTGTTTTTGTTTCCCTTGCCTCAGTGAGACATATCTAGAAAAACGTGGCTACGACTGATAGAGAAATTATTGCCTGTGCTCTCTCCTAGGATTTTTATGGTTTCAGGTCTCACATTTAGGTCTTTAATGAACTGTTTTGAGTTTATTTTTGTGTTTGGTGTTAGAAAAATGGCCCATTTTCATTCTTTTACATGTAGCTGTCCAGTTTTCCCAGCACCATTTATTAAGAGAGTGTCTTTTCCCCATTATATAGAAATTAGTTGACCATAAATTGTGGGTTTATTTTTGGAGTCTCTGTTCTGTCCCGTTGATCTGTGTGTCTGTTCTTGTGCCAGTACCATACTGTTTAGATTACTGCAGCTTTGTAATACATCTAGAAATCTGGGGTTGTTGTACCTACCACTTTGTTCTTCTTTCTCAAGATCACTTTGGCTATTCAGGGTCTTCTCTGGTTCCATACAAATTTTAGTATTATTTGTCATAGGTCTGTGAAAAATGCAGTTGATATTTTATAGGGACTGCACTGAGTCTGTTTGTCCACGTAGTGTGGACATTTTAACAATATCAGGTCCTCCAATCAGACATCAGCTTTGGGAGAGGAACTTCTATGTTTGGGCTCTGGGGCTTTTGCATAATAGAGAAAGTGCCAGCTGGAATGAGGTACCAGGATTAAGGTACCACCGTGGCATTATGTCATGACAGAACTTTATCTCTAACCCTGCCCCCACTCATTGCTTGTGGATGGGGTTAGAAGGAGTCGAGGTCTTGATAATAAAACCTCTGCCTACCTCAGACCGATTAAAAAATGGGACACGGAGACTCCTGGTAAGGGTTTTGACCAGCCCAGATGTCAAGAACTGGAGAAGGCAGGGACAGTGGAACATAAATGGTGTTGTAACATAATGGCTGTGAAGGCATTACTCTGCATAACACCTCTTCTGAGATGTTGGGGGGATGGGACCAAGGTCTTGCAATTGAATCCATATGACATAGCCAGCTAGCAGTAGCATTTGCTACCTCAGCTGTCATGATTGTGAAAGGATTAGCCCTTTCCTAACATCATAGCTGTAGGGGCAACTGTGGTCCAAGCTGTGCCGCTGACCGTGATTGATTGCCTTAAAACCAGGTCTCCCCAGTTTCCCCTGATACTCTGCATAAGGCCAATCTCTTTCCAGGAGGCCAATCTGCTGGGGATTAGTTTTGGACAAGTTAATCCTTATCTCTTAGCTAAGCAATGGAGACACTGTATGAACAAAAGTAGACATCATAAATCCTCAAAGGGATTAGTTCAAAAGAGATAGACTTTGGTTAAGAAACGCAAAATTTTAACTGTGATACGCGTTATGAGAGAGCTGCCTAGTGCTACGAGATACTATAGTGATGAAGGTGTAGTGTGTACAGGATGTTGGAGGACGCATCCTTAAGGAAGCGATTGAATTCAGACGTGAAGGATGAGTAAGAGCTACGTTGCTGGGAAATTAAATGAGACAATATGTAAAGCACGTAGCACATAGGAAGCTCTCCTTAAATAGAGACTGGTTTTCTTACTGCTGTTCTTTTTGGACATCGAGATAGTTTTTGCTGGAAGTTTAAGCTACATGGATAAGGGTGAAGGAACACAGATAAATCACTAACATATTAATTTAAGAAGGCACACCTTGAGGTTGGTTCCCAGGAGAGCACAAAAGAAGGATGCCCAGCTGTGAATCAACAGAGGCAGAAAGTATGAGATCAGTTTGAGGTCAAACTAATAAGAAAATTAACAGGGAGAATGTAGAGACTGGGAAATAGGCATGGACTATTGGGAATTGCATTTGTATGACTACCCTTTAAAGTCTGAATCACCTTCCTGGAGAATGTCACTTTTCTTCTTTTTCTTTTTTTTTTTATTTATAGAGAGCACGAGCAGAGGCGGGGTGGGGGGGTTGCAGAGGGAGAGGGAGAAGCAGATTCCCCACTGAGTAGGGAGCCCAACACAGGGCTCCATCCCAGGACCCTGGGATCATGACCTGAGCTGACCTGAGTGGAAGACGCCCAACCAACTGAGCCATCCTGGCACCCCTAATTTTTTTTTTTTTTAGTAAAATTTTTTATTACTTCACTTGAGAGCGAGTGAGAGAGCCAGAGCAGAAGCAGGGTGGAGGGTCAGAGGGAGAGGCAGACTCTCCACCAAGTGGGGAGCCAGACTCCGGTCTGGATTCCAGGACCGGGGGTTCATAACCTGAGGTAAAGGCTGATACTTAACTGAATGAGCCACCCAGGCACCCCAGAAAGTCACTTTCTTAAAGGTGTCCGGGCTGTTTGAGTCTGGGACGAACCAGATCCTGTCTTTATCCTTAAGGCGCTCACGGTCTAGTGTGGTTGGCAGATTTTTCTGCATCAAATTACCTTCAGCGCAAAGCAGAGAGAGACTAAGCGCTGTGAGATAGGTGTGGGCCACGTGCTAAGGGAGGAAAGGAATTCTGAGAGAGTGTGAATTTCAAGGTTTTCCCTGAAACAGGGAAGCTTCTCCTCAGTGTGTGCATATTGTATGTTTTAGAGACAGCTGGGTCCATTTTTTTCCAATTTGCACTTAATTTTAGGATTGTTCTCATCTTTGTTGATTTAATTTCCCTCTCTGCTAATTTACATCTACTTTATTTTATTGCCAATTGAAAGCCATTGGAACTTCTGAAGTCAGGAGTAGTGATCTGAGCTGCCCTTGACTGTTATATCCCTGGCATCTGAAAGATGGACCGCAGAGAAAGGCTGGAGGCAGAGGGCCCTCCTGTACATGATAAGGCTTACATTTTTTATATTAAAATTGCCCTAGTGGGTTAAGAAACTGGGTGGTGGAGAATGTTTCCGGACTCTGAACAGAGGTTAACCCATGAAAACAGTCCACTAGGTGGCACCAAAAGCTTAAGGATTGTGGCTTCACGGTTCCTTGTACTTGGCACCTAGAATTTGAGCTCCAGGGCCCGCAGCTATGTGGCTGAGTGGTATCTTCCTTCTGGGTATGAGGAAAATGAAATAAGGACAACTGGAAATCCTCCCTGACTCAGATACTGAGCATTGGGTACGGTTGGAAAGGCCAGAAATACATCCAAGTGTATCCAAGTATTCAAACTGGTAGGGAAAGACAAATAAAGCAGTAAATCATGCTGATTTAATTGGATAAGTATTGTGGGGGGGGGGATACACTTTTATACTCCCACATAAATTCCAAGTGGATTAACTTGTATTTTAGGTATTTTTTTCTAAAAAAGTTCCCAGTTTTCTTGAGATACAATTGACATATATCACTGTACGTTTAAGGTGTACAGCATAATGGTTTGACTTACGTGTTGTGGAACGTTCACCAAAATAAGCTTAGTAAGCATCATCTCCTATAGATACAATAAGAAAAAAAAAAAGGAGAAACATTTTTTTTCCTTGTGTAAGAACTCTCAAGATGTCCTCTCTTAGCAACTTTCCTGTATGTCGTACAGTGGTGTTAGCTGTGCTCGTGAGGTATTTATGTCCCTAGTGCTTACTTACAACTGGAAATTTATACCTTTGACCACTTTCCTTCCATTTTCCCTCCCCTCACCCCCCCCCCACTCCTGGTAACCACAAATCTGAGATCGTTTTCTAGGGTTTAAAATCATTTTATTGTGGTTTAATACACATGCAAGTTACCATTTTTAAGTGTATAGCTCGGTGACATGAAGCCCATTCACAGTCTTGTGCTGGCATCACCACCGCCCAGCCACAGAACTCTTTTCATCTTGTAAAATGGTAAATTAACTTTTCAAGTATAAAAACCAGAGACTACAAAAAGCTTAGGTGTGTTTTAGATAATCTTGAGTTGGGTAAGATTTTTTGAAGCCCAACAGCAGAAGTATTAAAAGTTAAATAATGATACATTTGATTGCATAAATTTTAATTTAGTTTCCATATATATAAGCCTCAGAATTTATCAATTTATCATACATATTTATTCTGTTTTTGCCGAATTTATCTTCATGTGGTCAGAGGACTGTAAGACCGAGGTCCCTATTTCTTGCTGGCTGTCAGCAGGTGCTGCTCTCGGCTCCTAGGGCTACCCCCCAATTCCTGGCCACGTGACCCTCTCACAGGCCCTTTCAGAACATGGCAGCTTATTTCTTCAAAGCCTGCAAGAGAGAGTCTGTCCAGTCCGCTAATGTAGACTCTTGTATATAACAACAGAACAGAACATTAGTTTTACATAACATCTGTATAGCACCTCCATAATCACAGTAGTGATATCCCATCACCTGTGCCATGTAATGTAACCTCATCAAGGGAGTAGCCCCTGCATGTATGTTTATCATATGGAGGAAACATGAAATATGAGTCTTTTTTTTTTTTTTTAAGATTTCATTTATTTATTTGACAGAGAGAGACAGCCAGCGAGAGAGGGAACACAAGCAGGGGGAGTGGGAGAGGGAGAAGCAGGCTTCCCGCTGAGCAGGGATCCCGATGTGGGGCTCCATCCCAGGACCCTGGGATCATGCCCTGGGCCGAAGGCAGACGCTTAACCACTGAGTCACCCAGGCGCCCCATGAAATATGAGTCTTAAGAAGATACTAAAAAATCGAATAAGAATATGGGTTTTGTGGGGCTTTCAGAATGTATAGATTATAATTCTATTTCATTTTTAATAAATTTAAAGTCTAAATTCATATTGGAACTTATTGCTATAAAGAAACTATACAATTAAAGAAAAGAGGTTTATGTACTTAGGATAAATATTAGAATATTAATGGAAATAATGCAGTCATTTAGCCACTTAGCCTAATATTGTCCAAATTAAAAAATAAGAAATGGAAAGAGGTTAAGATAATTTTGATCTATATGATTTCTAAGTTTTCTTGCTGGTTCTACTGATAATAACAGAAACAACTAATATTTTTGAGTGATTCTTCTGAACAGGCACTGAGATAATTTACCTCATTTACTCTTCACAGTGATCCTAGGAAGTAGATAACTTTTTTTTTTTTTAAGATTTTATTTATTTATTTGTCCGAAGAGAGAGAGAGAGCACAAGCAGGGGGAGAGGCAAAGGGAGAGAGAGAAGCAAACTCCCCACTGAGCAGGGAGCCCGATGCAGGACTCGATCCCGGGACCCTGGGATCATGACCTGAGCCGAAGGCAGACATTTAACTGACTGAGCCATGCAGGTGTCCCAGTAACTACCTTTTTATATCCATTTTACAGATGAGAAAAGCAAGGCCCAGAGAAGGTGGTAGATTTCTATGATGTCAATCCAAGTGGCTCGTTTCTCAGCTTGAAGTTCTAGGAAAAGTTACTAAATGGGCAATGTTCTTTTCCTACTTAATAAGCACTCATATTTCAAAATTACAGAAAATATTTAATGAGAAGGAATATATTAAAAATTAGCATGTAGATTACTTAACAGAGATAAAGCTCCACTGATCCCTAGTTTCTCCGATGTGTATCTTTTGTAAATCACACTCCATTCTTCTCCAAGGACGGGATGATAAGGATAGAACAGGAGGACACCTTGGGTGGCAGCAGTGGCATTGTGCTGTGCAAATTGTAATTTCTTTACAGTTAGCATCTTATCCCTCCATCGTGACAGCTGTTCTGAATTAAGAAATCTCACAATGAATCTTGAATGGTAATTGATATGTTCTTTAAAGATCCTATAGTGATTTTTGGTATCACATCCAGAGAAGCTTAGCTTTGTCAGAATTTTGGGACGCCACTAGCTTTAAATTGACCACTTTTTGGTCGCAGTTGTCTGGATGGAAATTGAAATCACTCCTCTCAGTATTCGATTCCCTATCATGTCTAAGTTCAGTCGTGTCCTCACCTGAATCCTCCAGTTACCTCACAGGCAGCAACTCATTGACTCTTGTCTGGTTTGAGATTGTAAACTCAAAGATGCCCTACTTTCCCCATTATATTATGATACCATTTGCTTTTATTTTTCCAATAACCTCAAGATACATAATAGGATTCTGTCTCCAGACTTGAATTTGTGCCAGAGAACTCAATCATTACAACATTCTTATTTTCATTTGTGTTTTATTTCATTATTGAGGCCACATGTACCGGTGTATGGGTTAGCCTTCCTTTCAGTCTGAAAATTTAATTGTTACAAGCTTTTTCCTGCAGACCTCATTCTGGTTTTGGGTGAGATTCTAAACCTTCTGAAGTTGATATTATGGTGGGTGATTCTACCAAAATTAGAGACCTGAAAAAGGGAACCATCTGTATATTTAATTATGGGGGAAATGTTCCTGGGGTCGTTTGTAATCAGTCTGGGCATTTAGACGGGATGGACATGTAGTTCCGCTTTTCAGATGCTCAGTGGTTTCCAAGAAAATGTCCAGCCAGCTGGTGAGGAATGAAGGGGCACGGAGCGTGTGAGAAGGAGCCTCTTCGTGCTTGTGGCTGTCCTCAGCCTTCTGCTCATTTGTTAGTAAAGATTGATTCCACACTTAGGACTGGCCGAGCATGATTCTGAAAGGTGGATGTGAAGATTGGGACCCCAGCGACGATCTCTCTCTTGGTCCAGGGGGGGAAGAAAACCACAAACTAGCAGTTGTAACCCAGCTCCTGTAATAAGGGTACCCATGAAAACATTTCATCTCAGGAGGAGAAAACAGACTGTTGCTTTAGAACCAAAGGAAAATTGAAGACCAGAAATGAAGCTAAGTAAAAGGCTGAAGTGAAGCAGGGTCTGGGTAAAGCTGTTGTGTGTTTCCTCTTCTACGTCTGGTGAAATATTTTTGACACTGGAACTCCAAAAATACTATATAACAAAGTGAATTGAAAAATTGCTTTCTAGAAGCTTTGCGGATGCATCATTACTCTGATGTAAGGGAGTCGTAAGTACTATGAACATTTTGATACGCTAAAATAGCAAACTAAGAAGATTAGCTTTTGCCAAATGGATTTGATGGCCTCGGTAATAACACTGCTTCATTTATTTTCATTATTTCCAGTGGAGTAAAGACTCCACATGTAACTAATATATTTGGATTAACTCCTCTGTGCTTCAATTTTCCTGGGAAGGATTAACAACAAAGCTAGCTTTACGAACCTTGGGGGAGGGAGGTACTTTGTTGAACCCCTCATCTGATTTTATGTGTGTTTTTAAACAGCCGTGTTCACAGGCCTCCAGTGGTGCCCAGGAGAGATGATTACCCAGGCCTCGGCTCCCTAAGGGTGTAACTGCTGGCTGACCTGGACAACTACATAATTAGGGGTGGCTGTGGAGCAGCGCTCAGCTGGGGCTAATCCACTCCTGTGGCAAAAAAGCACGATTCCTGGCCTGGTGCGTGGGCCGGGCACTCTTCCTTCCTAATCCTTTTGGATGGTGCTTTCTCAGCCTCAGACTGTTTCCTCAGACACATGCGCCGGTCAGCGCTTGGCTGAACCCCCAAGCGGATCATCCGCAGATGTCCGGAGTTCTTTGTGCTGCTGGCTCTCTGGTCCTTGGGTGTGTGTGTGGCGGAGGCCTTGGTCTCCTCTGGACTCCTGTCCCTGGATCCTCAACTAAGGGCTTCTTACTTAGGTCAGGCTCAGCCTGGGTTCCTTCCCTGCTCTCACTGGAAGTGGGCATTGCATAAGAAAATATGAATTGTAGAAATAGATCCAAGAATACACAGAATATATAAATAGGATAATGATCATGGAAGTAATCTAAAATGTGAAAGAATTCTCTAAAACCACACTTGTTTTGTTCAGATTTCAAAGAAAGAAGTAATTCCCGTGCCATATAAAGTATTGAAGAACATTTTAAAAGACAGTGTCTAAGTTCGTTTTAAGCCAGTATATAAACTTGTTACCAAAACCTGGCAAAAATATAAAAATACGAAAATTATAGGTGCCTTTCACCTATATAGATTAAAAATATTCTCAATAATATAATAGTAATGAGTCACATAACATTGAAAGAATAATATAGCGTGAATAAGTAGGAATGTGGTTTTATAAAATCTAATATTTTATACAGTAGATCAAAGGAGAAAAAAAGTCACAACTGTCTCCATAGTTTCCAATGAAGCATTAATAAAAATTCAGTATCCATTTTTGATACAGACTCAGGAAACCAAAAATATAACATGATAAAATGTATCTATTTTAAGTTATCAACTGACAGCATTCTTTTTTTATTTAAAGATTTATTTATTCATTTTAGAGAGAGAGAGCATGCGTGCATGTGGGGAGGGGCAGAGGGAGAGAGAGAAGCAGATTCCCTGCTGAGCACGGAGCCCAACTCAGGGCTCCATCCCAAGACCCTGGGATCATGACCTGAGCCAAATCAAGAGTCGGAGACTTAACCAACTGAGCCACTCAGGTATCCCTCAACTGACAGCATTCTTAATACCAGAGCAGAAGGAAACTGATTGGAGTAAGACATAGAGATATTGCCATCATAATTATTCAGTATTGCTCTATGGTGTCAGCATATGAAAAAAGGCAAAAGGAATTAAATAAGGAGACGAAATATAATGATGTGCTGATAACATGATTATTTACTTTTAACTGCTTATAAATGAGGAAGGAGCTATTGCTTTTACTGTCAAGAATGAAACCGTATTTTTCACCCTCCCTCATTTTTCAAAAAGAGAAGATTAGAATGTTCCTACATTCTAATTTCTCCCATCGCCCTTCACAGTTTAGAATCATTGGGATTTTAGACATTTATTGTTTTCATGTAGCTTCTCTGGCAAAAATAATTAGTGACCTGAAACTAAAACATTGTATGTTAATTATAGTTCAATAAAAAAAAAAGAAAAAAATCAGTGACAAGTATTTAACTCCATTAGGATATTTTTTTTTATTTATTTTTTATTTTTTTATTTTTTTTTAAGATTTTATTTATTTATTCGACAGAGATAGAGACAGCCAGCGAGAGAGGGAACACAAGCAGGGGGAGTGGGAGAGGAAGAAGCAGGCTCATAGCGGAGGAGCCTGACGTGGGGCTCGATCCCAGAACGCCGGGCTCACGCCCTGAGCCGAAGGCAGTCGCTCCACCGCGGTGCCACCCGGCGCCCCGCGTTAGCATATTTTACAATTACGTAGCAGAAGCTTTGTTTTCGATACTTACTGCCGATTGTTTATACCATCTTCGTTTTCATTAAGTTTAAAAAAATTTTAAAGTTATATGATAGTCAGCAAAAGTAGAATCTGGAATAGCTTTTAAGGACAGAAATGTGGTTGTTAGATTTTAAGTTCTTCTGCGGTTGGGAATGTTTTTCAGCAGATTCTGGAAGGGATGCTTGCAAGACCAGACAGAAAATGTGGGTGAGTCTATCGTTTTCAAGGTTCTGCAGTTAACGCTAAACTGTTTTCTGGCATTTATTATCCTAAAGCAGGCATCTGAGGCCACCAGGACTCTGTCTTTTCCTCTGTGGTCCATCGTTTCTTTTTGCTTGAATGCTGGGTTGAATTTGTTTTTTCATCCTTGGAATTACAGGTTTTATGAGGTTATACCTTCCCCTCCCCCATTACATTTGCTGTGAAACGTTTCAACCTAAAAATTCAGCCGGTGCTTTATTTAGTTCAAGGCATGTTTTTCTTTTACTTAATTGATTTTGAACCACACAACATATTTAAAGAATAATATGCCATGAGCAAATAAGAATGTGGTTTTTAAAATCTATTAATGTAGTCTTTTATATCAGTAGACCAGAAGAAAAAAGATCACACAGTCATACCCATAGTTCTCAATGAAGCATTAATGAAAATTCAATATCCATTTTGATACAAGCTCTTAGTAAACCAAAAATAGAATGTGTTTCTATTTCTCTTTTAAGGATACTTCTTGTATGTGTATTTCACACGCCTGATTTGTCTTCTGTGTCTCTAGTATTTTCTCCTATCAGTTCTGTCCATACGGGGTCATTTGTTTTGAGGTTCAAGAGTTGTTTTTTGAGTATGTATTTACTTTGTTATCTCAGTTTTTTTTTTTTAAATCTCCATTTAAAAAATTTACCTGTCATGCTTTTTCAAACCCTGAAAAATATCTCCTAATCTCACATTGTGCTTTTCTTGTAATTTTGTATTCTGTTTTCATAAATCATAATGTACTCCCAAATCTGGTTAGGTGGGTGAATTGTGGATTTTCTAATTTTTCTTTTTAGGGCAAGAAGTCAGTTTACTTGGGGTGGCCAGAAGATGGGACATGCTCAGATCTGGCAGCTTGGTCCCTCTTTTTCAAGGCTGTTTCCATAGTAAAATTATCTTTGTTCCTTTTCATTTTATCTGCCGAGGGGTATCTCTTTTAGTGGAGGGGAAGCAAGGTGGCCTTAGTCAGAGACCGTGTTGGTCCCTTTTAGATACTTGAAGCACCAGCACGTACAAGGAGACATTCTAGATTTTCTCAAGTTTTACTTTGCCATTGTAAAGATGCAAACACCTGTAAGGGAAATTAAAATTGTAGAGCTAGGCGTGGCCAAAGCCGGAGGCATCGTCTTGGTCCTCAAGATAGGTTTCCGTGTTTGTTCTGACAATCCAAGTTAGCTATGTGCCTTTGGTTTTCCTCCTTTTCTCCCTGCTCCTTTGTTCTCCTCCTCCTTCTCTTAGTTTTGTTTATTTTTGTCCTGGTTTCCTTTTTTTTTTTTTTTTTAAGATTTTTTGTTTATTTGACAGAGACAGAGACAGCCAGCGAGAGAGGGAACACAAGCAGGGGGAGTGGGAGAGGAGGAAGCAGGCTCCTAGCAGAGGAGCCCGATGTGGGGCTCGATCCCGGAATGCTGGGAATGCTGGGATCACGCCCTGAGCCGAAGGCAGACGTCCAACCGCTGTGCCACCCAGGCGCCCTGTCCTGGTTTCCTTTTTAACGTTAATTGCAAAATATATCATATGTGCAGAAGAGAATGGAAATTTCCACATTTAGTTTAAAGAAAAATTGTAAAATGAATTATACTGTATTTTTTCTTTTGTGACTTGACTTTTTCACTCAATATTTTGTGAGATTTATTCATGTTCTTGAATGAAGTAGTAGTTTATTTTCATTATATTGTATGAGTATACCATAATTTATTTGCCCATTTTGTGGTTTAAATATCAGAATCTTTTCCAGTTCGGGACCATTTTGAACAATGTCTCTCTCAACATCCTTGTATCTCTGGGCCTAGAATATTTACTAAATAATGCTTAGCTGCTTTTCAAGCGTCGTGGGCTCTGGATAGAGTTCATCTCGTCATGTTTGTGAGTACCTGTCGTCTTACCTCCTTCCAGCTCGTAAGGTCAGCACCCATTTACTTACCAGTGTGATGGGTACTCAGCTCAGTACCAAAGTAATCCCCTGGGTGTGTGGGGTAGGGGAAGCAGCTGCACGTCTCTCTTGCCCTTACCCTGAGGGCACAGCTCTTGGGAGGGAGGCTCTCCTTCCAGAATCCTCACCTTGATGTACCCTGGATTTGGCTTTCTGTCTCCCAGGCCACCTCGGAAACTCCTGTTAAAGTTCCAAGGATTTGGCAAATGTTGTCCTAGCAAAAATTTCTTCACTTACATTTTTTACTATTGGGCAGATCTTTGATGCATTCAGGATTTATTTTTGTTCTATATACTTTGTCCAAAAGTTTAGTTCTTAAGTTGTTTTTTGAAATCTCTGCAGAGCAGATCAGGTTGGTTCAAATAGCCTTAAGTCTGTATTCTTGGTCCTTTATAATTGGCACGATTGCCTGTTTTAGATACCACCACAGCAGGGCCCTCACCTTCATTCGCTGGTAGTCTGTGCTGTGGGGCTGGATTCTTTCTTTGGACAATGTCATTTTCCCTAAGGTGCCAGTAGGAATTAAATAGGCCTCCTCTCCTGTGAAGGCTCGAGTTTGCCCTCCTTTCAGCCCCAAGTGAAGGTGCAGCGAGGGAGACGAGGGGACTAGCTCTGGCTACGTAGGGATTGACTTGGCATTACTTTCCACTTATTCCTGCACAGGCTTTTCAGTCTCTTGCAGGAAATTATAGTTTGGTATTCCTTTCTCCTGTCTTCTATCTGTTATATCTTTAAATTTTCAATGTAACTGACAGGTAAAATTCAACCTTCCAGAGCCCCTTCAACTGATTGATTTTTTTTCTCCTTTCATTATATCCTTCTAGTCCTTTCAATGAGAATTTGGAAGGGATTGGAGGTAGGATTTTATCTAATATGTTCATGATGCCACCCTGAGCAAGAATTCTTTTTTTTTTTAAGATTTTATTTATTTATTTGACAGAGACAGAGACAGCCAGCGAGAGAGGGAACACAAGCAGGGGGAGTGGGAGAGGAAGCAGCAGGCTCGTAGTGGAGGAGCTTGATGTGGGGCTCGATCCCATAACGCCGGGATCACGCTCTGAGCCGAAGGCAGACGCTTAACCGCTGTGCCACCCAGGCGCCCCCTGAGCAAGAATTCTGTTTTGTGTATTCTGAAACAGTGTTAGCGTGTAAATGTTCATTTTGTTATGACTTTTGGGAATGTACTGTACTCCTCAGCTATTTAGGAAACTTATGCTAATATTTTTTTCTTCAATTTCAGCTTCTTCCCCTCTACTGGATTTTCTCCATCAGGATTTAAATGTGCTCAAGCCTCTGAAAAAGCTCTCTTGATCACCGAACCTCTCTAGCTGTTAGCCTATGACTCTCCTTCCCTTCTCAGCCACGTCTGTCTGTTTCTTTATCCTCAGACTGGTGGGGTTCTTCCCTGAATGAGAAAATGGGAAATCAACCTGTTAAGTCCCTTTAAATTCTATTTTATATTTTAATTGGGAATACATCAAAATTATAGATCAATTTTGTGTGAATTATTTTTTAAAATACTGAGTTTTCTCATTCAAGCATACAGGGTGCTTTTCTATTTAATAAAATTTCTTTCATAGCCTTGGATAAAGTAGAGTCATCTTTTTTATATAGATTTCATTAGGTTTATTGCAACATATTTAACAATTTTTCTTCATACAATGAATGCTTTTCCTTCTCAGTCTGCTCTAATTATCACGGTTGCTGCAGGTTGCTGTAGGAGGCTATTGATCTTTGTAGACTTTTCTCATATGGGGCAACTTACTCAATACTCATTACTTCGGATAGTTATGTAGTTGATTTTATTGTATATTCTAAGGAGGCAATTTGCAAAATAGCACTTTTTGTCTCTTTTTTCTTACTTTCATATCTCTGTGTTTTTCTTGTCTTACTAAAATGGGCATAACTGTCAATAAAGTTTTTATTAGTAGCAGTGATAATGAGAATCCTCATTAACTGTGTTTTGTGGGATTCCTTCTAGTAGTTAACTGAGGCATGGTATTTGCTGTAGGGTTTGTTAAAGGACTTTTCCTTTTTCCTAGTTTGCTACAAGTAGTGAGGTTTTGGTTTGTCTGCTTTAAACTGAGAATAGTTGTTTAACATTAACAACTGCTTACGGGAAATCTATCGGGTCATATGTTTCCCTTTAAACTGAGAGTGTAGAAATATCTTCAGATAAACCCTACATAGCAAGATGTCTCATTTTTTAATGCACTGATGGGTTCGATCTTCTGATACTGATTTATAAGTTTTTCGTCTATATTCATAAGTGAGTCTAGTCTATAGTTTGTGTTTATGTTTGTTTTTCTTTTCTTAAAGTTTAGGTGTTAGGGTTAAGTTGGCCTGTTGGAATTCTGCTATTTTACTGTAAGTCTGTGTATTACTTGCAGATAATATGATGATTTCCATACAGAGAATGGGAATAATCAATAGATGAATTATTAGAACAATTAAGCAAGTAAGCAAGATTGCTGGGTATCAACTTCCAAAAATAGGTACCATTCCTCTATGTGGACAGTTATTATTTCTAGAAAACAGAAAATGAGATAACATTACAGTAATGCAAAAAGCATAACTTATCTGGAAACCAGCCTAACAAAGTCTTCACAAGCCCTTTAAGTAGAAAAATATTAAAAGCTGTATGAGAACCTAACGAAAACTTGATGTGCTGTGTTTTAAGGCAGATTGACTTAACATTGTGGAGGTTAAATTCTTTACATGGGTTAACATATAAAGTGAGATTTGAACAAATATTCTAATAGATTTTTTGAGGAACTCAACACATAGAGTATATATAATGTATATTAATATTTTCTCAATTTTAGATATAAATATCTTCTTCCAGATGAGAATTCATCTGTTATCTTTGCTTGTGGCAATCTTCGCCAAAAAAGATTCCTTATTTTTGATGTAGACAAAGCCATCAATGCCTTTTTGTCTAAAAAAGTATTATTCCAGTTCCAAGTTATAAGATATTCTTCTGCATCTTTTTCTTTGTTTCTTTTTTCCTGGAGAATGACGTGTCTGTTCTGCCCTATAAGGACACATCTCCTACAAATAAAATAAATGAGATAATAAAGATTCACAACTAGCTAAGAAATTTTTGAAAGAGAACAAATGAGGAGCCTCGTCTTGGCAGGATTTAAGACATTATGTAGTCAAGTAAGGTGGGAAGGGCAAAAGAACAATGGACAGAATAGGAAGGCCAGAACTAGTTACGGGTTTGTGTATGTATGACTCCATATATAGTAGAGGTAGCAGTGAGGAATGGAAGGACTGTTCAGTAGATGTTAGCTGGAAATGGGTTCATTCTATTGAGGAAAATAGAATGAGATCACTGCCTTACATCATAAACATGGATAGATTTAAGATCAGGTAGATTAAGGCTAGCATGTCAATAGTAACATTGTAGACCTAATGGGCAAGGGATCAATATCTCTAAAAGAATAGCCACTGACTCTTGGCCAACTGGCATTTGTGAACGTGAGCCTCGTGTTGCTAGATAGTCTCTATTTTTTCAAAAGAGGGCAGAAATACAACTTTTATGTGAAATCTCCAAATTTCAATTATTTACTTTAATTTGTAAAGTTAAAATTATTTTGTGAGTCCTTATTTGGCTCACAGACCAATGATTTAATGCATCTGAACAGGTGTGAAGCCTACCAGTTGCTAATTTCCTCCCAATGTACAGAGCTTCCAGTCAGTCTTACTCCCTTATTATTAAATATGAATGGACAACTATGAATCACCAGATATTTAAGGAATGCCTACAGCACAACCAAGGTAGACATACTGAAAACTGATCCCTTGGGAAACAGAGATAATTCTGGCAACAGAAGACAAGTTTAACTGCATCACACACGTAGTAATCTCCTTCACAAGTCTGATAACTATTTTTAAACTGTAAGCTCTAGAGGGTGTCCTTACTGGCTTGTGCTTATGGGGAATTTGATACCTATTCTAGAATGTAATCCACATTACAAAATCCTACTGTGTTGTTAGATTGGTCGCCTCTGGCTCTTTCTCCACACTGTTTGCAGAATAAGAGAAATGTCCTCACACTACCACAGAGTGCTCAGGTTGCCGACAGAATGATGACAAATGTAGTTCGTGTGAGAAACACTGCCATGTCAGTGCCATGCGTCATCGTGCTCGAGATGCAGCAGGCTCCACAGGCCTAGGACAGGATTTGATGACAGGACTTTCTTTGTGGCTTTTGCATTGTGTTATCCTAGGATATTTTTAGAACTACATAAAAGGAAAGTGTCAATTCCTTTATATTTTCTTCCATTTTTTTTTCTAGAGCAATAAGACAGAATAAGGCCAACAGCAAATATTTTAGTATAATAGGCTATATGCTTTTAAGGAATAATTAGAGCAAATCACAGATGTCCTTAGTTTGAATTCCAGTCCTACCATGGATTTGTGCTTTAAGATTGGTGAATTCTGAGCTTTTAATGGAAGAGTTGAACAGAAGAATTTATTTGAATGTCTTTACCATTTATCCCTTAAATAAAATTCTGTGCCTTTTAATGATTCTGTTAGTGACTGAAGTCTACATTTCTCCGTTCAAAGTTACTTGCCACTTACTAACTGTAGAAGTTCTTGTTCTCTTTTTCTTATACTGAGCAACTACCAAAGCCTAAGGCTGGGGTGTGGTGGGGGAGGAATACAAAGATAAATCAGATGTAAGCTCAGCCCACAGGGTAGTCTTGCTCACCATGCGGAAAGTCGTTGGTCGTTTGCGTTAGGTCCAAAGAGAATGCCATATTATACTTTGCCAGAAATAGAATAATATAGTGGTTTAAAACTGTAGGCTCTGGAGTCAAACTGCTTGAATTCAAATCAGCTCCACAATTTAATAGCTATGTGACCTTGGATAAATTCCTAAACCTTTCTGTATCTCTGTTTTCTCAACTGTAAAGTTGTAGTAAGAAATAGTACCACATAGATGGTGTGAAGATTTAATGCAATACTATTTGTAAAGGCTTGGGGGCCTGTGTCCCAGAATATAGTCTGTGTACTATAATTTCTATAATCCTCACTGCCTCTTTATGAATGACTGGGATTTTTAAGTCTCAAGCCCCAGAAAGTGTTTAGAGAAGGGGAAGTTTGAAAAAAAAGGTAACACCTTCCTATTTTTTTTTTTTTAATAGGCTCTACACCCAGCGTGAAGCCCAGTGTGGGGCTTGAACTCATGACTCTGAGATCAAGACCTGAGCTGAGATCAAGAGTTGGACAATTAATCAGCTGAGCCACCCAGGTGCCCCAATACCTTCCTATTTCAGAGAAAGTTCTGGGGTTTTGGAAGACCATATTCTGCTTGTATCTTTCTTTCAGCCCACAGGCCTGGTCTTGCATAGTGATGTCAATTGGTGTGATTTAAGGAAAATCTCCCTGCACTAAAGTTCTTTCTTGAGAGATTGGATGAACAGACACCCCAGAGAGACATAAATTGACTCTCAGAAACTAACACCCTTGTATGGTTATGGTTTGATTTAATCAGCTTGCTTTCCTAATGCAAAGTCAAGCCTAGCTGAAGGAACAAATAGAAATTTTGTTGGGCTAAGAGTAAAGTGAGGAAGACAATGGCATTAGTGAATGCCAGCGTAGAAGTAGAATGCTCAGTGGGTCCGAGGAAAGGAGGAGAGAACATAGTGAGGTTGAAAGAGGCAGCAATTGGGAAGTGAGAGGGATAGAGATTGAGGAAAGGTATATAGGGAGGTGTTTTATATGCAGAGGGAGATAGGAGAAAAGGCATAGAGTACTCTAAACCCTTGCTACTTAAAGTGTGGTCCTCCCATCAGCCGAACAGTTGCAGCATGTCACCGGGGAACTTGCACTTTAGCGGGATCCCCAAGTGACTTGAATGCACATTAGACTTTGCGAAGAGAGCATAAAAGACACAAGTCCCCACTGTCTCACTGTGGTGAGAGAAACATGCAGGGGTATAGTGGAAGGGAGCAGCCTAGTGGATGAGATGGAGATGCGTATATGGGTCTAAAGATCTTCCAGGAGAAAAGTGGTTATAGAGTAGTTTGTGAGGGGTTAAGCTGACTATGAATTATATTTTAGTCTCCACCCTGGCCATCAGAGCCTCAGTGGTATGAGACAAAGCCTGGAAGTTTTTAAGGATTAAAGTTACTGGAGATTCCTAAAATATCCTGCTATTGTTGGGTATTGGTTTTAATTTTCAGCGTTTGGTGCTAAACGTACATTTTTGTTCTCTTTTTGTTGAGTATTTAGTTGGGGAGGCTGTATTGTGGGGAGTTACGCAGAGGTAATTTTAGACAGGCAGGCATTCCCCTCACTTGGCTTCCAAACATTCTTGTTTCCAAACACAGCCTCATTCTCGAACCATTCCTTCAAGGGGCCTTTTGCAAGTGAGCAGCTCTGGGATGTTTTTGTTTACAGGCTGTGTCATTGGCTATCTCCTCTCTTCACAGAACAAACTTCTATAGGTTGTATCATTTATTTTTGTGAGTTCCACTCCCACCAACAAATTGCCGCCTAAGATTTATCTTCAGTCTTGTTCAGTCTTCAGAGCCCTAGAACTACTGCTCGGTATCTTACTGAATATTCAGTAAGCAACTCAGGCTCAACAGATCACAAACTGAATTCATCTTTTCTTTAAAATACTTTCTCTAGTCTTGGTGAATGTCGCCAACGTGAACTCATTCCTGTGTGCCTGGGGTCGGGGCGGAGAAAGTACAAGGTGAGTGCAAAATATCTTGATTTGAAGCAAGGATTTGATGAAAATTTATGAGCACTTGTCAAAAAGACACAGTAGCCAGCATGAAGAACAGCTGGGACAATTTGAGCATCAAAATAAGTAGGACTGTAACAGATTGTAACCTATGGATTAGTATAAGGATTAATGGGTCTATAAATAAATGAACAAATAAATGAATATATGAAAAGGAAAAGCTTTTTCTTCTGGTACAGTATCAACAAATAAACATGGAAGAAATGATAGAGTTACAAAGTCATTATTAGCAAATATCACAGCAATTATTTAGTCAAGAATCATTAATAGAGTAAAAAACTGTTGGGTAAAAGTTTGATGACAAATAGGATAACAGTGTAATTTCAAAGGATCTCCCTACGAAGTACTTCTTAATGTCAAAGGGAAAACTGTAACTTCATAGAGAAGAATTTTGATAGGTACCACCTTAACCCAGTGCTGAAAATTAGCCTCACTAGGAATGGTACAAATCAACATTGTGTTCTTGGTAAGATGCCTTGAGAAAAACACAGCATCACTTCTGTGACATCCCTGCCAAAAATACAAAACCTGAATTTAATACTGGGGAGACATGAGTAAAATTAAATTGAGGGGAAGTTGACAAAATAACTACCTTGTACTGTTCAAAAATGTCAAGATCAGGAACGAAGCAAGACTGAGGAACTGTTCCAGACTAAAAAAAAATAAATAAGTAAAAAGACATCTCAGTGAAATGTAACACTTGATCCACAGATGGATCTTTTTTTTTTTAAAAAAGATTTTATTTATTTATTTGACAGAGACAGAGACAGCCAGCGAGAGAGGGAACACAAGCAGGGGGAGTGGGAGAGGAAGAAGCAGGCTCATAGTGGAGGAGCCTGATGTGGGGCTCGATCCCATAACGCCGGGATCATGCCCTGAGCCGAAGGCAGACGCTTAACCGCTGTGCCACCCAGGCGCCCCCCACTTTTTTTTAAAGATTTTTTTATTTATTTATTCGACAGAGACAGAGACAGCCAGCGAGAGAGGGAACACAAGCAGGGGCAGTGGGAGAGGGAGAAGCAGGCTCCCAGCAGAGGAGCCCGATACGGGGCTCAATCCCAGGACTCTGGGATCACGCCCTGAGCCGAAGGCAGATGCTTAACGACTGAGCCACCCAGGCGCCCCCCATAGATGGATCTTGAACCAGAAGAAGATCCTTGTACTGTTCTTTGCTCTGAAATACTTTGTTGGGGCAATTTGTGATATTTGAATGGGGTTTGTGGATTAAATGGCCTCAGTATTAATTTTCTCAATTTTGTGGTTATATAGGAGAGTGTCCTTTTCTCTCGGAAACAGCAGTAATGGGTCATCATGCCTGCAACCTGTTCTACACTATTTTGGGAAAGAATGTGTGTGGTGGCCGGGGTGGGGAGTGAGAGGGAGAAGGAATGATGCAGAAAATGTGCCAGATGTTAACAACTGGGCTACCTGGCTGAAGGCATACAGGAGTTCTTTTTGCTATTCCTGCAGCCTTTCTGTAGCTTAGGTAATTACTGAAAATTTAGAAAGTTTTAAAAAAATCACTCTTTCTCTGACACTTTCTTTACTTCATGTTATTTTCTGACCACAGCTTCCTTCTAATGATTCCCCAGAGTGCATGGAAACAAATTAGTAAACTCTAGAAGTAAATTCATTAGATGAAGAAGTAGTAAAACATGATGGTTAAGCTTCTGAGCTGTTCGTCAGACTGCCTGAGTTCAAATCCCATCCCTGTGTGATTTCGAGACAAGCCACTTAACCCCTCCATGTCTCTTATCTGTAGAATGAACATGGTAATAATGCTTACTTCATGATGGTTTAGAGAGAATTATGCCATTTAATGGGCACATTTAAAACACTTAGCACAGTGCCCAGCATGTGGTAAATAACTGAATTAATGTATACTCCGTTTTTCCCAAAGGACTTATTGAGAGAGATTCCTGCTGAAGAAGAGCTGGTTTGTGTGGCATTTGGTTTACTGGATCTGTAGCGAGCTCTTGCGTGGCTGACAGTCCCGTCCACACAACATTGACTTAATTCAATGTCTTCAGTCCATGAAAATGCAAGGTGTTTGGTATCACAGGCTGAGGAATCACCCCTCTGTGAGATTTTGATTAATTAGCATGAGTGGGGTGTTTTTTGTGAATGTAACTTAAAAACCACTTGCTACCACTGTCTGGAATCATCAGAGAATAGGGAGGATGGAGGGAAGGATGAGGCCGCTACTGTTAGAGAGTCAGAAGAACAGAACAAACTTGGCGCTGCAGGCAATGCCTGAGAATGATTCCAGGAGCTATTTAGAAGCTTATTTTAAGAAATATTGGATTTTATCAGGTCAGTCAGTGAGGCACAAAAAAGCTCAGCTTGCTTGTGATGCTTCTGGAATACAAGAAATGTATCTGCACCAGAGCTTAGAGGAGCAGTGTAGGGGAGGAGATAATAAGGAACAATTACAGTCTCAAGCTCCCAACTCTCAATCCAAAATAAAGTCCTGCCCAAGTGACACTCAACATAGATTGTCTTTGAAGGACATTATGGAGGTTAAGAGCACCAGTTTTAGAGCCAGGCAAGTCTGCGGTGAATCGTGACTCTGTTATTTAATAACCCGACAGTGTGATCTTTATAAGTTACTTAACTTCTCTAAGCCTGAGATACTGCAAATAGAAAATGGAGATACTATTACTAGTTTCACAGTGTTATGTAAGCATTAAATGAAGTACTATTAGAATGCCTGTCACATCATGTGTTCAGTAAATATTGCTCCTATTCTGATAGGGAGCATAAAGCAAGGACAAAATAAAGACAAAATCTGGAAGAAAAATTTCTACTCGTCGTTGAAGATGAAATTAATCTTGTCTCAGTTTTTCTTAACGTTTTATTTTGAGCTAAGTATAGATTCATAAGACATTGTAAGAAATAATACAGAGAGATCCCAGTTTACAGGATCTTTGCTCTGTTTACTCAGTCTAGAGTACCCTTCCCTTGACCTCTGGTAACCACTAGACAGCTCTGCACGTCTATGATTTGGTCATTTTAGGAATGTTGTATAAGTGTAATCATATAACATTTATAACCTTTTGGTATTAGCTTTTTTTTTTACACATCATAATTTTGTGGACATTCGTGTAGATTTTTGTGCGTATCAATAGTTTGTTCCTTTTTATTGCTGAGTAGTACTTCAAGATATGGATGTACCCCAGTTAGTTTAACTATTCACCCACTGAAGAATTTCAGGGATGTTTTGGCTCTTATGAATAAAACCCTGTACACATTTGTTCATAGGCTTTTGTGTTAATCTGGGATAAATGCCCAGGAGTGCAGTTGCTAGATCATATAGTAGTTGCATGTTAGTTTTTAAAAATACTGCCAAATTGTTTTCCATAGGGGCTGTACTGTTTTACATTTCTACCAGCAATGTGTGAGTGATTCGGTTTCTCTGCAACTTTGGTGTCTATTTTTAATTTTGGCCATTCTGATAGGTATGTGATGACATCTCTTTCGTTGTTTTATTTTTTAAATTTTTTTTATAATAATATTTTTTTATTATATTATGTTAGTCACCATACAGTACATCGCTGGTTTTTGATGTAAAGTTCGATGATTTCTTTTGTTGTTTTAATTTGCGTTTCCAAAATGGCTAATGATGTTGAACATCTTTTCATGTGCTTATTTGCCATCTGCTTATCCTCTTTGGTAAAATGTCTTTTTATGCCCTTTTTCCATTTTTTTATTTGGATTGTTGGTTTTATTACTGGTGAGTTTTGAGAACTCTTTATATATTCTAGATATAAGTACTTTGTCAAATAAGTGGTTTGCAAATATTTTCTTCTATAACTTGCTTTTTCATTCTCTTTACAGCTTGTAGAGAGAAAATGATTTAATTTTGATGAAGGTCCAACTTACAAATTTTTCCTTTTACAGATCATGGTGACAGCTCTAAGTAATCCTTGCCTAGCCATGATTCCCTAAGATTTTCTTGTAGATTTTTAATAAAATACTATAGTTTTTCATTTTACATTTTAGTCCATGACCCATTTAAGTTAATTTTGTGTAAGGTATGAAACTTAGGTCAAGGGTTTTACCTACAGATGTCCAATTGCTTCAGCATCATTTGTTGAAAAGTTTATCTTTCCTCTATTGAATTACCTAATATTACCTTTGGACCTTTGTCCACAATCTATCAGGCATATCTTTTTGGGTTCCAGTGCCTTGGAACCCAGGCATTTCTGGGTTCTCTATTGTTTTCCATTGTTCTGTTTGTCAATACTACACAGTCTTGATTAATGTAGCTATATAATAAGTCTTAAAATTGAGTAGACTATTTGCTCCTAATTCTTGTTTTCAAAATTATTTTAGTTCCTTTGCCTTTCCATGTAAATTTTAAAGTCGTCTTATCTCATCTGGATCTACAAAAGTCTTTCTGGGACCTTGGTAGAAGTTGTATTAAACCTGCATATCAGGGGCGCCTGGGTGGCTCAGTCGTTAAGCGTCTGCCTTCGGCTCAGGGCGTGATCCCGGCATTATGGGATCGAGCCCCACATCAGGCTCCTCCGCTGGGAGCCTGCTTCTTCCTCTCCCACTCCCGCTGCTTGTGTTCCCTCTCTCGCTGGCTGTCTCTATCTCTGTTAAATAAATAAATAAAATATTAAAAAAAAATAAACCTGCATATCAGTGTGGGGGAGAATTGATGTATTTACTGTGTTGAGTCTTAGAACCCATGAACCCAATATGTCTCTCCATGTATTTTGATCTTTGATTTCTTTCATCAGCATTTTGTAATTTTTAGCATGTAAAGTCCCATATATATGTTTTGTTAGATTTATACTTCAGTGTGTCATTTTTCTAGTGATTGTATATGGTGATATATTTTAAATTTCATTGTCTGTGTAATCATAGCTAGTGTAATAATATTTGTATGTTTATCTTGTATACAATTATCTCGTTGAACCTATTTACTAGTTCTAGGAGAATTTTGTGGATTCCTTGATATTTTCTGCCTAAACAATCATGTCATCTGCATATAGGGTTTTATTTTTGCCTTTTCTATGTATATGTCTTTTATTTCTTTTTCTTTCCTTATTGCACTGGCTGGCACTTCCAGCACTATGTTAAATATGAGTGGTGAATGTCTTGTTCCAATTTTGGGGGAAAGTATTTAGGCTTTTTCCCATTAACTATAATGTTGTTGTTGGGTTTTTTTGTAGATGCTCTATCAAGTTGAGGAAGCTCCCCTCTATTCCTGTTTTCCTGAGAATTTTTACCATGAATGAATGATGAATTTTGGCAAATTCCTTTTCTGTATTGATTATTATGTTAATTCATTTTTTCCCTTTAATCTGTTAATATGGCAGATTACATTGATTTTTTAAAGATTTTATTAATTAACTTATTTATTAGAGAGAGAGAGTGGGGGAGTGAGAGGGAGAGAGACTCTCAAGCAGACTCTGCACTGAGCATGGAGCCTGATGCAGGGCTTGGTCTCATGACCCTGAGATCAAGACCTGAGCTGAAACCAAGAGTCAGAGGCTTAACCAACTGAGCCACCTTGGTGCCCCACATTGATTGATTTTTGAATACTGAATCAGCCTTACATCTCTGGAATAATCCTAACTTGGTCGTAGTGTATAATTCTTTTTATAGATTGTTAACTGTATTTGTACATATTTCATTAAGGATTTTTTTCATCTATATTCATGAGGGATATTGGTCTTTAGCTTTATATTTAAAATATGCTCTCTGTTTTGTTTTGGTATGGGGTAATACTAGCTTCATAAAATAAATTGGGAAGTGATCCCTCATCTTCTGTGTTCTGGAAGAGATTATGTATAATTGATGCTAATTATACTTTAAATATTTGATAGAATTCTCTGGTTAAACCATCTGAGTCTGGAGATTTTGGGGGGGAGTTTTAAAAATCATGAATGCAATTTCCTTAATAGTCACAGTTACTAAAATTATCTTTCATATTGGGTGAGTTGTAATAGTTTATATTTTTTTGAGGAATGGCTTATTTCATCTAAGTTGATAAATTTATGGGTGCAGAGTTATTCATAGTATTCATCTATTAAACTTTAGATGTCTGCAGAGTCTGATTGATATTCCTTGCTCATTCCTGATACTAGTAATTTTTGTCTTCTCTCTGTTTTTTCTCAGTATTGCTAAATTTTTGTTAATTTTACTGATTTTCCATTTTTCTTTCATTATTTTTATTCTTTTTCTGTTTTCATTTTCACTAACTTCTGTTTTATTATTTCTTCTTGCTTTGGTTTTATTTTGCTTTTTTTTAAAGTTTTTGAGAGGGCAGCTTAGATTATTGATTTGAGATTTTCCCTCTTTTCTATTATATAAACCATTTAGGATATATTTATAAATATTGTATTTATCCACATTTTGCTTACCGTCTGCTTTCTTCTTTCCTAATGTTCCTTTTTTATCATTTCCTTTCTTTTTAGAGAACTTCTTTTAGACATTGTTTTAGGGTAGATTTGTTGGCAACAAATTCTTCATTTTCCTTCATTTGAGAATGTCTTGATTTTCTCTTCATTCCTGAAGGGTATTTCTACTGGGTCTAGGATTCTGGATTGGCAGTTCTTTTAGCACTTGAACTATATTGTGCTACTTCCTTTTGGCCTCCGTGGTTTCTGATGAGAAATCTGTCATTTCTCTTATTGGTTGCTTTCAAGAATTTTCCTTTACCTTTAGATTTCAGAAGTGTAGTTAGTTTAAGTTTGGGTGGATTTCTTTCGGTTTATCCTGTTTGGAATTTGCTCAGCCTCTTAAACCTTTAAATTAATATCTTTTGCTAAATTTGGGAAAATCTCATCCATTATTTTTTGAGTACTTTTTAAGTCCCTCTTTCTCCTCTCTTCCCGGGGCTCTAGATTTTGTTTGTTGGTTTGTTTTGTTTTAATCTATCTTGTCTCTGTAGTTCCAATTAGGTAATTACTATAGCTCCTTCTTCAGGTTTACTAATTCTTTCCTCTGTCTTCTCCGGCAGGAAGGGAGAGAAGCATCTTGTTAGTGTCAGGTGGAGGTAGAATTCCAGAATCCCCACGTGAATTATTGTGGTTTTAATGCAAAGTCACTTAGAGAAAAGTCTGGCTTCCTCTTTGAAACTTGGCTGGTCATCCAGACAGATCCTTCAGGTTGGCATTTCCTTGGCAAATTCATGACAGGCCTGCATATGGCTGTCAGGCCATCAGCTTGAAAACATAATTGTCAATATGATGAGAACTAGATCTGCTTCTCAGAGTGGACTCACATTAAACAAGCTCATGGAGGCCAATGACTAAAACCTACAATGCCAATTAATTTAAAATAAGAAGCTTAGCCAGTATATAGGCTCAAAAATAAATGCTTTCTCTGGAGACAAATGAAAACAGAAAGCTTAATTATTAGAAGGCTGCTTAGGGAGCCTACAACTAGGAAAAGAGCAGTTAGTTGGAGATTTTAATGCCTGTGTCATGAAGCCCTGAAAATTGCCGAGTGTACCTCTCCCATAGGGTCATACCTGCCACACCCCCTGATTGGTCATCATACTTGGCTGGACATTCTCTTCTGACTGTGAAATAAAATACTATCAATGTTTGACTTTTCTTTTTCTAAACTTCCTCTGCTGACTAAATCTCTTAAAGACTGTCAAGTTATTTGTGTTAGTACATTTAATGTAGTTTTGTGCAAGTCTTGGCCAGAGCTCATTCTTTCTGTTTTGCAACTTTACATTATCTCTAATTAAAACCATCATTTAAAAAATTGTTTAAAACTCCAGCTGAAGCTTCTTTCTGCATTCTTGAAGGGAATCTTATTGGTGTCCCTGTGAACCCTACTAAAATTGGAAACATTATTTGACAACAAAGACTAAGTGCAAGTTGTTCCTTTTCTTTTCCCAAAAAAAGCATCTTCTTAAGGGACTAAGAGCTGGCAAGAGTATGTCTCCTCTATAACTTCAGCTTTAGGAAATAGAGAGATTAGAGATCTTAGAAGGCGGTACAGATGCCTGATTTTGGGGACTTTGGAGGAAAACTGTGGAGGAGGCAGACGTTGGGCTGTAAGGTATCACCTCGTGCCCCACAGAGACATTCTCCCGCAGCTGCTGTCTTTGGAGAATGGTGGACTGCCTTTACTGGACCTGGAAGGTTTCCTTTAGTGTGTGCTGGAGGAATTCTTTTCTCTAGTCAGATAGTTATCATGCTTAGTTAGAATACTACAAATTGACTTCTTATTATCTCATAATAATTTCCAATTTAGGAGCCATTTAAGGAGAGAATTAAACTTTTCTCACGTTTAGGGAGAAAATACAAATTCTCTACTGTTTAATAACAACTCGTTCTGTTGTTCAATAACAAGTTGAATGACAGCTTGTTGAGCTGGTGATTAATCTGATAACCGTAAGTCAGTTTCTGTTGTAAAAAGCACGACTTCGAGTAAAATTTTTAAATTATGTCCAATATGATACTCCATTCCTCATAGGAAACTGCTTACAGGATCAAATTAAAATTCCCTAGCCTAACATACAAGTCTTTATGATAGAGCCCTTGCTTAACTTCCAAGCCTCATTTCCTCCAATTCCCTCTGCTCCTCATAGGCTTCCTGACTTTACGGAGCATGTGCAGATGGTAGACAGTAGTCAGACAATCAGGCAAATAGAAGAAATACCACAACTAGAACAAGTGTAATGAGGGAGAAGAGTGTGTTATAAGAACATAAAATAAGATATTTTTTACGTTATCAAGGACACAGGCAGGTCAGGAAGGACTTCTCTGTGGAAATGATGATTGAGTTGGGATTTGGAGAAAGAGGTGGAGTTAAAAAAGCAAAGACGGGAAGGGCAAATACTGAAGTAAGGAGGAAATGATATGTTCAGAAACCTGCAGCCAGAATGCAGACCGTAGCATGCAAAAGACCAGCGCAGCTTGAGTCGAGGGAGTGATGGAGGAGCGTGTTCAGTTCAGATGTTACTAGAAAGATAGGTATGGGATAAGTCATGTTGAGGAATTTATCTTTATTTTATATGTATATACACAATGGATTATTACTTTTTATTTCACAAAAAGAATGAAATCTTGCCGTTTGCAACCACGATGATGGAACTAGAGAGTATTATGCTAAGTGAAATAAGTCAATCAGAGAAAGACAAATACCATATGATCTCACTTATATGTGGGATTTAAGAAACAAAACGAACGAACTAAAGGAAAAAAAAAAAGGCAAACCCAAACCAGACTCTTAACTGTAGAGAACAGACTGATAGTCACCAGCGGGGAGGTGGGTGGGGGGCAGGGAAGTAGGTGACGAGGATCAAGAGGACACTTACCATGATGATCGCTGAGAAATGTATAGAATTGTCGAATCGCTACATTGTACACCCGGAACAAATGTAACACGGTACGCTAACTATATTGGAATTAAAATAAAATTTGAAGAAAAGAGCAACGGGAAGGCACTGACGTATCTTATACAGTAAGGTGGCCTGATAAAATGTGTGTTTTCACAATAACACCCTGGCTGCTGTGTGGGAAACAGATTGCAAAGGTCCAAAGGTAGATTCAGGAAGATCATATAGTTCTCAGACTACTGGAATAGCTTAAACAACTAATGGTGTAGGGGAGGGAGAAATTTCCTTCTTTCCCTCAAGATCTTCTAGCTGGCTTCGGAATTAAATTGTTATGAGACAGATTAATAGGAGAAACAAACCAAAGTTTTATGATGTGTGCAAGAAGGTCCAATAAGGAAATTGAGACCCAAAGGAATGACCCAAGCAGGCAGTTTTATACATTTTAGACAAAGAGAAGATAAGCTTGTAAGGAACTGACAGGATAAATAAAACAGGTATTTGGGAGCTTTAGTTAGTAAGGAATTCTAAGCAGAATTTAGGCTGAGATAGTAGATTTAAAAAAAAATAACAAGATGTGTTTCTGCAACTTTCTCTACTTTAAAGCCCCTATCTCTGGTGATAAGGATGTCTTTATACTTCTGGTCCAGGGCGATTTATTTCCCACTTTCAGGGGGACGAAGGACGGTCTGAGTGTCTTTGTACTGGCTGTTTCCCAAGTAACTTGAATTCAAAATAATCAGTATACCATGTGGTGCATTTTGGGGCAGCCTTCCCTGGGCCCCTACAGTGACAGTAGTTTGGCTGAGCCACACGGTGTGGTAGGAACGAAGTTCGGATAGATCTTAGAGATACTTAGGAAGCAAAATCAAATAGGGAGGGAAGTGGGAGGTAGGAAATCCTTCTTGACTGCATATTCGCAAGGTCTGGGCTCGGAGCTCTTCCTATGCATATTTATAACTCGTTGTACTTGCCACCTTCAAAGCCTTTTAAATAAAGTAGTGAAAATTGCCTACCTACTCTGTATATTGTAAGCTCCATGTGTTGGCTCATTATTATAGCCGCAGCACCTAGTGCCACGCCTGGTACACATTAGTTTTCAGAATTTGTACAAAGAAAGAGTAGAAATAGAAAGACTTTGAAGTGGAGTTCAAATGTTAATAGTTTTTCAGAAAAAGGAATAACATCTTTAATCTGAAAAGCAGTAAGATATCCTGTAAGTAAGATATAATGTTTAACTCTTGATTGTTCTCTGAACTCTTGATTTACGAGTTCAGAAACAGAGCAGGCATGCTTTGTACTCCAGTAATACCCACATCCAATGAAAGCAAAACGAATAGCAACTTTAATTGCAGTTTTGAACAAACACCCTCAGACACAGACACTAATTCTAAGACACAAGAAGCCAGCATCTCTGAAACTGCCTCCCAGCAGTTATGCTCAGAGCTCTAGTCAATTCTTAGAGCTGGGTCAGTGGTGCCCCACTCTCCAGGCCACCTTGAAATAGAAAAGAGCACCTGTACATACCTTCCTCTAATGCAGTGCTGTGTTTGAAATCCGCTTCTTTTGGCCCATCACCCCTTCTTGCTGCTTGTAAAATATATCTAAGGATACCGATCCATGTTTCTAGCAACTTGTTCCTTTTGCTTTGTTTTTAAGCATTCTCTCCTGCACCCTTGTGAGTTTATCTGGAGTCACATTTTACATTGGATTGCTTTGGTCTTTTTCTTTCATGCCGCAGGTTTTCTCCACATGTCCAGTAATCCTTTTTTGCCTACTGTAGGCAGCCAGCCTCCAAGATGGTCTCTAACAGTGTCACCTTCTGATATTCTTGTCCTTGTGTTGTTCCCTCTGCTACTGTATCAAGATTGGTCTGTGTGACCTGTAGAATATGGCTGACATGATGGTATACAATTTCACAGTTTGGGGCTTACAAATGGCTGTGACTTCCTACTTCCTGTTTTGCCCTCTCTCTTGCATTACTCCCTCTGGAGAAGCTAACTACAATAACATGAAGAGAGGTCCACACAGCAAGAAACCAAGGCCTCTTGATAACAGCCATACCAGTGAGCTTGGGAGTGGATCCTTGAGTCTCCATCAAGCCTTCAGATAACTGTAGCCCCAGCCAAAATCTGGACTGCAATCTCATGAGACCCGGAGGCAGAATGACCCAGCTAAGCCACATCTGAATTCCTGACCCTCAGAAACTATGTGAGGTCAAATGTTAGTTATTTTAAGCTACTGAGTACTGGAGTAACTTGTAACACAGCAGTAAATAAAAACTATTGATATTTAAGAATGGAGGGAATAGAAGGTGTCAAGTAGGAGTTCTATGTGTGTGGGTGGGCTTATTTTACTTAAAATGAAGTCTTAGAAAACTTTGTGAAAAATAGGGCCTAGGTCCTGTGTGACAGCAGTCTCATTAGGCACCCTACTTCTCCCTTAGTACTTCAATTAACTTCTTTAGAGACTTTTTTCCAGTGACAAATGTTGGGCTGCTTAAGCTCTTCTCGTGGTAGTAAGGCTGGAATAGTCTGTTCTGTACAGAGATCTTCAATTGATCTTTTTGCTTTCCAGCTCACTTCTAACCTTCACCTTATTTTTAAAGTTAATTAATTAATTATATTTTTATTTTAATGCCAGTATAGTTAACATACAGTGTTATATTAGTTTCAGGTGTACAATATAGTGATTCAACAATTCTATATATTACTCAGTGCTCACCATGCTAAGTCTACTCTTAATTCTCTTTATCTATTTCACCCATCCCCCCACCCACTGCCCCTTTGGTAACCATCTGTTTGTTCTCTGTATTTAACGGTCTGTTTTTTGGTTTGTCTTTTCTTTTTCTTTGTTTGTTTCGATTTTTAAATTCCACATATAAACGAGATCATATGGTTTTTGTCTTTCTCTGACTTATTTCACTTAGCATTATACCCTCTAGGTCCATCCCAGTTGTTGCAAATGGCAAGATTTCATTCTTTTTTTTTTTTTTTTAAGATTTATTCATTTATTTGAGAGAGAGAGAGAGAGAATGTGGGGAGGGGCAGAGGGAGAGGGAAAGAGAATCTCAAGCAGATTCCCCGCTGAGCATGGAGCCTGATGCAGGGCTTTATCTCATGACCCTGAGATCATGACCTGAGCCAAATTCAAGAGTCAGATGCTTAACCAACTGAGCCACCCAGGTGCCTTGGCAAGATTTCATTCTTTATTATGGCTGAATAATATTTCATTGTATATGTACCACCTCTTCTTTATCTATTCATCTGTTGATGGACACTGGGGCTGCTTCTATAATTTGCCCATTGTAAGTAATGGTGCAATAAGTATAGGGGTACATACATTTTTTTGAATTAATGTTTTTGTATTCTTTAGGTAAATACCTGGTAGTGGAATTACTGGATCATATAGTAATTCTGTTTTTAATTATTTGAGGAACCTCCGTTGTGTTTTTCAAAGTGGTTGCACCAGCTTGCATTCCCACCAACTGTGCAGGAGGATTCATTTTACTTCACATACTAACCAGCGCTTGTTGTTTCTTGTGTTCTTGATTTTAGCCATTGTGACAGGTGTGAGGTGATATCTTATTGTGGGTTTGATTTGCATTTCCCTGTTGATTAGTGATGTTAAGCATCTTTTCATGTGTCTGTTGGCCATCTGGGTGTCTTCTTTAGAGAAATGTTGGTTCGTGTCTTCTGCCCATATTTTAATAGAATGCTTTGTTTTTTTGGTGTTGAGTTTTATAAGATCTTTATGTATTTTGGATACTAACCCTTTATCTGATATGCCATTTGCAAATATCTCCTCCCATTCAGTAGGTTGTCTTTTACTTTTGTTGGTTGTTTTCTTTTCTGTGCAAATGCTTTTTATTTTGGTGTAGTCCTGTTAGTTTATTTTTGCCTTTATATTGTTGCCTCACAAAACATATCTAGAAAAATGTTGCTATGGCTGATGTGAAAGAATTTACTGCCTGTGTTGTCTTCAAGAATTTTTATGGTTTCAGGTCTCACATTTAAGTCCTTAATCCATTTGTGTTTATTTTTGTGTATGATGTAAGAGGTCCAGTTTCATTCTTTTGCGTGTAGCTGTCTGGTTTTCCCAACACCACTTGTTGAAGAGACTGTCTTTCTTCCATTGCATATTCTTACCTCCTTTGTTAGAGATTAATTGACCATATAATTGTGGGTTTATTTCCAGGCTCTCTATTCTGTTACATTAATCTATGTGTCTGTTTTTGTGCCAATACCATATTGTTTTGATTACTACAATTTTAGTATAACTTGAAATCTGGGAATGTGATACCCCTAGTTTTGTTCTTCTTTTCCAAATTGCTTTGGCTCTTCACGGTCTTTTGTGGTTCCATAGAAATTTTAGGACTATTTGTTCTAGTTCTGTGAAAAATGCTGTTGGTATTTTGATAGAGATTGCATTAAATCTGTAGTTTGCTTTGGGTAGTATGGACATTTGAACAATATTTGTTCTTCCAATCCATGAGCATGGAATTTCTTTCCATTTGTTTTTGTTGTCTTCAGATTCTTTCATCAGTGTTTTATAGTTTTCAGAGTATAGGTCTTTCACCTCTTTGGTTAAGTCTTTTGCTAGGTATTTTATTCCTTTTGGTGAAATTGTAAATAGGATTGTTTTCTTAATTTCCCTTTCTTCTACTTCACTATTTGTGTGTAGAAATGCAGTGGATTTCTATATATTGATTATGTATTCTGTGACCTTACTAAATTCATTTATCAGTTCTAGTCGTTTTTTGGTGGAGTCTTTAGGATTTTCTCTATATAGTATCAAGTCATCTGCAGATAGTGAGAGTTTAGCTTCCTCCTTGCTGATTTGGATGCCTTTTATTTCTTTTTCTTGTGATTGCCGTGGTTAGGACTTCGAGTACTACGTTGAATAAAAGGGGTGAGAGTGGGCATCCTTGCCTTCTTCCTGATCTTAAGAGAAAAGCTGTCAGTTTTTCACTATTGAATATGATGTTCACTGTGGGTTTTTCATAAATGGCCTTTATTAGGGTGAGGTGTGCTCCCTCTAAACCTACTCTGTTGAGGGTTTTATTCTGAATGGATGTTGTACTTTGTGAAATGCTTTTTCTGCATGTACTGAAATGATCATATTGTTCTTATCTTTTTTCTCTTGTTGATGTGATATAGCATGTTAATTGATTTGCAAATATTAAACTGCCCTTGCATCCCAGGAATAAATCATATGTGATTGCGGTGAACGATTTTTTAACGTATTGGGATTTGGTTTGCTAATATTTTGTTGAGGATTTTTGCATCTGTGTTCATCAGAGGTATTGGCCTGTAGTTCTCTTTTTTTGTAGTGTCCTTGTCTGATTTTGGTATCAGGGTAATTCTGGCCTCATAGAATGAATTTGGAAGATTTCCTTCCTCTTCTATTTTTTTTGTAATAATTTGAGAAGAATAGGTATTAACTCTTCTTTGAATGTCTGGTAGAATGGACCTATGAAGCCTTCTGGTCCTGGACTTTTTTTTATTGGGAATTTTGTTGTTATTGTTGTTGTTGTTGGGAGAGTTTTTTTTGGTTACTTTTTCAATTTCATTGCTGGTAATCAGTCTGTTCAAATTTTCTAATTATTCCTGATTCAGTTTTTGGAGGTTATATGTTCCTAGGAATCTATCCATTTCTTCTAGGCTTCCCAATTTGTTGGCATATAATTTTTCATAACTTTTATAATCCTTTGTATTTCTGTTGTGTCAGTTGCTCTTTCTCCTCTTTCATTTCTGATTTCATTTATTTGAGTCCTTTCTCCCCCCCCCTTTGATGAGTCTGACTGAAGGTTTATTAATATTATTGATATTTTCAAAGAACCAGTTTCTGGTTTCACTCATCTGTTCTCTATTGTTTTTCTAGTTTCTATTTTGTTTATTTCTCCTCTAATCTTATTATTTCCTTCCTTCTTCTGGGTTTGGGTTTTGTTCTTTTTCTGACTCCTTTAGGTGTAAGATTAGGTTGTTTATTTGAGATTTTTCTTGCTTCTTGAGGTGGGCCTGTATTGCTATAAACTTCCCTCTTAGAACAGATTTTGCTGCATCCCAAATATTTTAGACCTTTGTGTTTTCATTTCATTTCTATCCATGTATATTTTGATTTCTTGTTTGATTTCCTAGTTGGCCCATTCATTGTTTAGTAGCCTGTTATTTAGCCTCTGTGTATTTGTGTTCTTCCCAGAGCTTTTCTTGTGGTTGATTTTTCATAGTGTTATGGTCAGAAAAGATGCATGGTATGACTTCAGTGTTTTTGAATTTGTTGAGATTTGTTTTGTGGCCTATTTTGAATGAGAGCCTTGCTGGGTAGAGTAATCTTGGCTGCAGGTTTTTTTTTTCTTTTTTCTTTCAGTGCTTTAAATAAATCATGCCACTGCCTTCTGGCCTGCAGAGTTTTTGCTGAAAAATCAGCATATAACCTTACTGGTTTATCCTTGTAACTGTTTTCTTTTCTCTTGCTGCTTTTAAAATGCTCTCTTCTTCCCTACTTTTTGCATTTTAATTACTATGTGTCTTGGTGTGGACTTCCTTGGGTTGAATTTATTCGGGCTGTCTGTGCCTCCTGGATCTAGATTTCTGTTTCCTTTCCCAGATTTGGGATGTTTTCAGCTATTATTCCTTCAAATAAATTTTCTGCCCCCTTTACTCTCTCTTCTCCTTCTGGGATCCCAAGGTGTGAATGTTATTATGCTTGATGAGTTCCCTAAGTCTGTTTTCATTTATTATTATTTTTCTCTCTCCTGTTCACCGTGATTGCTCTCCATTATTTTGTCCTCGAAGTTGCTGATCCGTTCTTCTGCTTTGTCTAGTCTACTACGTATGCCATCTAATATAGTTTTAATTATAGCGAAAAATGTTTTAAATTTATATTTCAGTTATTATTTTGGGCTCTGTGCTGGAGCCTGCTTAAGATTCTCTCTCTCCCTCTGGCCTCCTCCCCCCGCTCTCACATGTGTACATGGGCACACTCTCTCCCTCTCTCTCTCTAAAATGACAACAACAAAACAACAATAAAACCAAAAGAGGTCCTGTAGGGCCCTGCAATGCAGTGTCCCCTGTTCACCAGAACCTGGCATCTCTAGAGTGTCTCCCATGTGTGTCGTGTGCACCCTGCTGTTGTGGCTGAGCTGTTTTTACCTTCAATCTAGTTGTGTGCAATGGCTCTCTTTGCCGTTATGGGCGGGGTTTGGTCCCTGTGTTGTTAGTGCCAGTCTGGGGCCGCCTTGGGCTTGATGTGAGTCAGACCAGGCATTTGCCAGAGATTCAGCACCAAACTGCAGGGTCCTTTCCCTGTGATGTCCCCTGAAAAGCTTTTGCTGATGGACAGGGCCAGTAGGCAGACCAGACGTCTGACCCCAGCCCGCTGCTGGGACCACAGTTGGACTGGTGTGTGTGGTTATCTTTTCCTCTCCCCAGGGTGGGAGTCATTTTGGAGTGGTGCTTGCCCCTGTCAGGGCCGCTTGCACCTGGTGGTATCACTCTGGATGGACTCCAGCCAAAGGCTTATTGGAGAGTGCAGGTGTGTAGAAGAGTGCAGGAAGGGGTGAGGAGGTGAGGCATGTGGTATTAGCAAGGTTTACCTGGGTCTTCTGTGGGAGGGGACCTGGGGCCAAAGCCTGGCTGGAGGGGGTGTGTCGGTAGGAGAACAGTGGGGTGGGGCATGCTGTTCCCAAGTTAAGTGTAGAGTGTTGGCTGCTGCACTAGTTCCTACAGGTAACTATGTATCTATTGGTGGATGGGGGAGGAAAATGGTGCCCGCCATCTTGGGTGTTCCTGGACAGGTCCCCTAAAGATCCTAAAGATCCCTACTCCTCCAGTAAATGCTCTGAGATTAGAAAATAAATCTTTCCATATACCTCAGGCATTTTTTCAAACTGCTGCTTCTATGCTGTATCTCTGTGGGGTTGTTTGTTATGCTGTCTCTAAGGGTGGGGACTCAGTTTCCTGTCACCTTCCCAGCTCTCTCAGAGCCGAGCCTGCTGATTTTTAAAATTCTAGGTTTTAAGTTCTGCTGGTTGTAAGAACTCATAAAATTCGGCCCCTCTGGTTTGCAAAGCCAAATGTTATGGGGATTTGTCTTCACCGTGTAGGTTCACTGTGTCTGGGTGCCCGGTGCGGGGGTCTGATCCTCTCCCCTCTCTGTGCCTGTGGCATCCTTCTCTCCTGTGACAATCCCGTAGGTCTGCTTAGCTCCCAACTGTGTCTCTGCCTTTCCCACCCTACTTGATGTGCCCTTTTCTCTATATTTAGCTGTGGAGAGTCTGTTCTGCCAGTCCTCAGGTCTTCTTCTGGGTTATTTACACTGTGGGGGTGTTACCTAGCTGTATCTGTGGGGCAGGGTGAGTTTAGGATCTTCTTACTCTGCCATCTTCCCCGGAACCCCCTTCACCTTCTGAGTATAGAGTTTTGCAGGTATATGGTTTCCTCTACCCTATGGTACCTTACAACTCTAATCAGGCTATGATTTCTTCTGGTTTATTGCATTTGTCGGCATTCTTCAATCTGCTACGAGAAGTATGTTGAAATATTTTGTCTGCTGGAACTGCATCCTCACACTTTTCCCTCTACCTTCTGTTGTTGTCTTTGCTGTTGTTTACACTATTTAAAAGGTGTTTTTTGTTAATATTTTAGTGGGACTTAGAAATTGGGAAAGGCAAAGTAGCTCTGTCTGCCATCTTGAACCAGAAGTCGTCTGTGTAGCATCCTGTATTCCATTCATTCATTACACAACACTTCACTTTGAAAGATCTCAAGCAGGTTACTGTTATTATGTGTTTTTTCCTGAAAGGTCTCTGGAACCATTGTACCCCCTTCATTTACTCTTTGTCTAGCCCTGCCACTGGGGTCACTGTTTTCTCTCCAGGTTATCCCCATTCTCTTCAACTTTTCCCCTCACTGCCCCCGCCCCATTGCAAACAATCACAGGTATTTTATGAATCCCAGTCTTATGAACAAATGATCCTCTCTTGTCTGGAGACAAGACCTCTAGGAAAGACCTCTAGGAAAGTCCTGGTTAGGAATGATCTGGTGGCACAGAACTCTAGTAAGCTATACCAAATGGGGCTGGAGAGATAGTGCTAAGGTTAGCAGAGAAAGTGAGTATGACAAGGGACGAAAACTCCATTCACGTTTCTTCTTCTGGAAGTGTCCACAATCTTCCTGGGCCACAGGAAACTCCTTCCCATAGATGATTATATCACAAGAAGCCCTGGGGTATAGAAAAAGAAAGCACAGTTCTTGGAATAAAAGAATCCCCTGCTTCTGCCTCTCTAAACCACAGAGAAAGGCAGTTCTGGAAAAGAGACTCCTGATAGCTGTCCAAATTCCCAAACTGGCTCTATGTATGTGTTTCACATCAAGGTTTAGGAAATGACAACTGCCACTTTATATTTTGAATTTCTTTTTTTTTTAAAGTTTATTTCTTTAAGCAATCTCTACCCCCAATGTGGGGCTTGAAGTTAAGACCCCAAGATCAAGAGCCGTATGCTCCTCCAACTGAGCCAGCCAGGCATCCCGATATTTTGAATTTCTGATAGTGATGCTGTCCACGTGTGAACTGTGTGTAATTCCTCTTTTCCACATGTAGAATATTGATAAACAACAGTCATAATTTAAATTTCGAGTCTGTTAATTAGAGTCTAAGTCTTTAATTATTACAATATTGATCCCAAAAAATTGTATTTCATGTGAGCAGCTGGGGACAAATCCAAGAAAGTGGTGCATCTTAACATGTGGACAAAGTATAGTGGGGAAGAATGCAATGTAAATGGTATTTGGAGGTATCTTGGCATGTTTTCAGCATTTGGAAGGTCTAGTCACAGAGGTAGGGGATTCATTTAGGGAAGTAACTCCAGTATTGAGCTTTCCAGGAATGTGACAGAGCCTCAGTTCCAGAAAGGGAATGGAGGATGAGGCGGGTCACAGGTCAGGAACTCAAGAACTGAAGGACTAGTTTCACCAGACACCTGGGGGAAATGCCAAAATCCATGTAATGCTTTGCTTTTCTTCCTGTTTGAACTAAGTTTTAAAGAATTCAACCTCATTAAATAGAACAAAATCCAGACTTAGTGTGGCTTATCTCTGGAAGAAGAATTACTAGGAATGTAGGGGCTGCTTAAAAATAGTGTTAACCATGTGCCCTGAGTCTCCTCCAGTCTTTGGAGACTCTCTCACCCAGCTTCCCATCACTGTGGGCCTGGGGATCACTAGGGCTTTGCTTTTAGCAGGTCTAAGACAGATGGAAAATCCCAAAGCCTTTGTTAGATATGAAAGAAAAGCACAGGAAAATAATCAGTAAAAGATGGAATGTCAAAACACGTCATTCCACAAAATCCAGGGATCCAATCCCATTGTATCTACTTTGTTAAGATTTCTCTGTTTGGCCCTACTTCATTGGAATCTGTGGCCCTTCCTTCCTAGTTTTCTGTATCAGTTTTAATGTTGACTAACTTGTTCCCACCCCTCACTGGTGAACTCCATGAAAATCTTGTCACTTTCCAGCGCAGTCTAAAAGAGAGACTTTGTGGATCTGTTGTCCACTTTTTAAATTCTGATTTTCAATCTGAAAAAATGGGCTTATTGCTTGTGTGACTGACACCAGGAATGACTTTCAGGGGAGACTTTGACCCAGCTCCTTGTCTACAGACCCATGGCTTTATATCACGGGCTGCGAAGTTTAACCCTCTCACGATCATGCAAATGGTGAACACACTGTCCTTATAACTGGGTTACCCACAAACGGTAACAGGTGAGTTGTTCCCTCAGCTAGGGGCCCATTTTTATTTATGTCTATCAGAATGGTCATTCTGTTTCATGGAAGTAAAGGGGTTTAAGAAAAGCTCCTCTACTCTCTTACATATGGGGAGGAGGAAGAGTTCTTAGAGAGAATGGAGGAAATACTGCAAATAGTAAAGCTGAAAGTAGAAGATTTTAATGACCTGAGAAGGAGTTAAAGCCTGGTCATGAGTTAGGAGTGTGGACAAAGGTGCCTGGAGGTGGCAATGGTCCAGAACAAACTACGAACAACTGCAGATACACAATCAGCATGACCGCCGTGGAGAGGAAGACAGGTTCTGGGGGAGAAAGCTCAGAGTAAGGAATGTATCCTTGTCAGACCAAAATTGGTGACATTTGGTGAACTATACGTATTACTATTTTCAGGGGACCTTGGAATCGTTGAATTGTTCACCAGATGATAGCTGTATATCCTCGTGAAATATCTGCCTACAAGGAAGAATGGAAAATAGGAAACAGAATAGACTAGAACAGAATAGACTAGAATGTGGCCCCAACTAATGAAAACCATGTTCCTCCTTAGGAAGAATTAAGAAAGGCAGGAGTAGCATGAGAAAAGTTTTGAAAATGTTAAATTGTGTTTAAGGTTCTATTCCCAGTCTAGCAAGAGGCACCGATATAAAGGATATTCTGCTGAATGCTTGTTTTTTATAATCTTGCTCTAAACCATGTCATTATTCTCCTGAAAATACTTTACTTAACTGTACACCAGTTCCTCCATGTTACTTACAAAACTGTTTGTTTCTGCCTCTTCCATGATTACTGATTTTTTTCTCTCTGCTTAATCTATTGTCTTAGTAGAGTTAGATTAAAATCTCCCTTGTGATCGTGGACTTGTTTATTTTCCTTGTATTTTCAATAACTTTTGCTTCATATTTTTTAAAGTTATGTCATTAAGTACCTACAATTTAAATTTTTTATGTCTTCCCAGTGCATTGTAACTTTTATTAATTAACAGTGGGAAGTCACAGTGAAAGTGAAAGATCTATACTTACATGCTGAGAAGAACATGCAAATTACAGAGGAGTACCAGCATACGATAGTTTCCATGCACAGAAAATTCAGAACCCTGAAAGACTGAGCAGTGTGTTTAGACATACATGATATAGATGGTAAAAACCTATAAGAAAATTCAGACTAGGGGTAACTCAGGGGTAACTTAGGGGGAAGGGAAAGGTTTATTATTAAGGAAGATTATATAGAGGGGCTTTGAAGTTCCTAATGTTCTGTGTCTTATGCTGTTTGGTAGCCTAAGTGTATGTTTTATTATTATTATTTAGTGTATACATATGTTATATATTCTTTAGTATATGATATATTTCTTTTTTTATAATGATTTTTATTATGTTATGCTAGTCACCATACTATCCTTAGTTTTTGATGTAATGTTCCATGATTCGTTATTTGCGTATATTTCATAACGGAAATAACCAAGTAATTGATAGAGAAAGAGATTAAATACATTTCAAGATTGCCCTGCGTGAATCCCGGAGATGGGGCAGCTTCCTCCGGCCTGGAGATGCTGAGACATGTGCTTATGAAGTTGGGCTTATGTAGAAGGCCGTGCTCGCAGCTCAGCAAGGCCTTCCAGGCCTGGGCCAAGCGTATAGCAAGCTGACTTTTGGCTCCCACGTTTATAACCATGACAGTCTCCTATTCTGATTCGAACATTCTTAACTAAATTTTCAATCCTGAGAACACTTTGTATTCTCACCCCCATTTACTTGCTATAATCATCTTCTTCATTAGTCTCTGTTTAGACAATGTATAAAATAACAACTAAATGCTTACTTCATGCTCAGCTTTATGTATTTTCATTTACATATATTCACGTAAACTTCACAACAGTCCTGTTAGTTTCTCCACTTCCCTGTTGAAAGGACCAAGGTAAAGAGAGGTGAGTTAACTCACCCAAGATTTCTCAACAACAGAGTGGGTATAAAGTGAGACATTCTGGCTTCAAAGTCTGTGCTCTGAACCACCAAGATCAGGCCTTGTTCTTGCCAACTCTCTTTCCGGAAGCTTTGGTCTTGTCTCTGAACTTCATTGCAGCAGCCTGCTAACCGTGAATGACCATCTTGGGGCCAACAGCCTGTCTGCCGTCTTTCAGGTTCTGCCCACTGTGGACTCTCCGTCCTCTTTCTATTCTTTTTGCCCAAAACTCAGTATTGCTCAGATGCCATTAATTGTGGTCATGGCCTGACGACCGCCGTGAGCCAAGAAGGCCTCTTAGTCCCTCTCTGCCCTGTCCAGGTGGGTGAATCTATTGCTGGGTTGTGACTTCTTTTCCTCCCTACGTTTATCTTGCTCTGACTCAGCCGCTAGCTTTGCCTATGAATTATAAGCCATAACAGGTGTGCAAAATAATAAATAGATGAATAATCTGACATGAAGTGAAGAAAAATACTGCTTATATATAAAGAAGGTGTGTGCCTGCAGAAGACACAGAGACTTGAGCGTGGACGTTCTCCACAGACCACGTGGGCAAGAAAGAGGACCTGGAGTGAAATAGTCGTGGACGGCCCTAGGCCACGGAGCGAGATGAAATGGGCACATGATCCCTGGCACAATGCTTGATGCCTAATGGGTGATCAGTACAAAATGTTTGCTTTGGAATAAGTGACTGAATGATACATGCTTCCTGCAGAGCATGAACCTGGCAGAGACAGGACATCGTCATGAAAGGAAATAAGAATCAACTAGTTATCTGGAGGAAAGCTCTGGCTGAAAGAGTCAGAAAAGACCTTGATTCCTCTCTGAAATTTTATTTTCTGAAAGTAGCGAAGGAACTAGGGGACCTGGCAACTGAGGGCCTGTGATGGTTAATCTTATGTGTCGACTTCTCTGGGCCACGGGATGCTCGGATGTTTGATCAAACGTTGTTCTGGGTATGTCTATGAGGTTGTTTTGGATGGGCTTCACATGTGAATCATGAATCACCAGACTGAGTAAAGCAGATGGCATCCTTTATGTGGGTGGGCCTCACCCAGTCAGTCGATGGCCTGGACAGACCAAAAACCCTGAGCCTCCCCTGAGTAAGAGGGAATTCCTCCTGCCTGACGGCTTGAGCTAGATCATTGTTCTTTCTCTTCAGACTCAAACTGAACTATCAGCTTTTCTTGGCTTTCGGACTGGAACTATACCGTCAGCTGTCCTGGGTCTCCAGCTTGCTGACTGCTGATCTTGGAACGTCTCAGGATCCGTAATCACGTGAGTCAATTTCTTACAATCAATCTCATCCTCTCTCATGCTCTATCAAATATACATATTTTTATTTCAGAAAATAAATATATTTATCATTTATATAATATATATAACTTAAAAGGGCAATATTACATTTATTCTTTTAAAAATAAATATATTTATTTATGTATGTATATAAAGAATAATAAATAATTAGGATGTTTATATTCTGTTCTTCTGGAGAATCATGACTAGTACAGGGCCTAATTCTAACCAGTTAGGAGGAATTTGTCAGTGATGGAAACATCGAGAAAAAGAGAAAGGGTAGTATGAGATTTGAAAATGGTAGATATTCTGAAGATAAGAAGAAAAGAAGATTGTAGTTCTGCAGTGGGAGACTTTAAATGGAACGTTGGCTTTAAGAGAATTGGACAATTCTGACTTAAAACAAATATAAAATACGCTAGCAAGGAAGGTAAAGGAAGCGGCACCTGAAGATGCCGAGGAGACGGTAGAGGGCGCTCTCTCGTCAGCTCAGATACCTAAGGAGCTTCCAGGAGGAGCGGAGACTGCCTTGCACGCGCTGTTCACGGAGGAGCGACTTAATACACGTTCGGATGAATAAGGTTGGAATGAAGGAGAAAGAGAATTGTGTGCAGAAAAATTACACTCAAGTTTGCTAGAATGGAAAAAATGCTGTGGGGCAAAGAAGAGGAGGGCGGCTTTCTGTTTAGCCCCAGGCTGCGAAAGAACAGATGCTGTTCTAAGAAGGAATGGACCCGGCTTGAAGACCATACTCTAAAGCAGAAGTCTCAGTCCTGATTTGCTTCTACCTTGTCTTTCAAGGTATCAAGATGAGAAGGGTTACGGGGGCTCTGGAGAGAGGGGACAGTACAGAGTGGGATGGACATCAGAGAACCCAGCCCGTCTCCAGATCCAGGACTCATTCCGCCTTCCACGAGTTTGCAGAGGGGATTCTTGATATACTGACATTCGTTATCAAGCACACGTCCTGTGCCTGGCAGTAGGTCAGACCCTCAAAATACAGAGATGAAGACAGCGCGAAGTAGTCTCCTTGGAGCCTGAGGAATTCCAGAGAATGGAACAGGTTCTAGAGATCAGGAAATGTTCTGATTTCCCCAAGGAGAATACGAAATGGAATCCTCAAACTAGCAGTTTCCTGGTTCTCAGACACTCAGGCTTCACGTCAGGTTGGCTTACTCCGTTATCAAGCATCTGGTGAGCAGCGGAAGTGACTTTCAGGCTTCGGAACCGTGGACCCTTCTCACTTCGATTTTGCTCTCATTCCTGGTCCTTCTGTTGCTATGTCCTCCTGGCTTCTGGTCCTTAGCTTTGTCTCTTGGCTATTATTTTGTCCTTTCTTGCTGAATAAAATGCCAGATGTGGCATTCATTCATTTATTTATTCAACAAATATTGATTGAATGCCTATCATATGCCAGACTGTTCTAGGTGATAGGGATATGTCAGTGACCAAAACAAAGTCCCTGACCTAATGGAACTTATCTTTTGATACTTGTTGTGGGGGTGGAGATGAAATATAAACAGATGTATGTATCTATATACTATAAATATCTATATAGATATATGTGGCTATCTATATCAATATCTATATCTATATATATGAAGAAAAGTAGCATACATCAGCATAAGAGAGACAAGGAGTACTAGGAGTTACTATTTTATGTAGTGTGATCAGGGAAGGCTTCTCAAATAAGGTGACACTTGAACAGAGATTGGAAGGAATTCAGTGAGAATCATGCTTTGTTTGGTGGGAAGAACATCCCAGTAGAGGGAAATGCTAGCGTAAAGGTAGGAACAGAGTGGGTGGGAAAAGACTGGTAAGAGGTGAGGTCATAGCAGTAGTGAGGGGAAGGGGAGCATAGAATGTAGGGCCTTTCAAGCCATGGTCAAGACGTTGACTTTAACCTGAAACTATGACTCTTGAAGGGTTTAGGAAGTGCCATCATCTGATATGTTTTGAAAGGATAACTTGGACTGTCATATGGAGAATAGTCTCGGGGTGGGGGAGGTAAAATCAGAAGAAGGGAGAGCAGTTAGGAGTCTATCAGAATTATGTGGGAGAGAGTGATGGTGGCCTGGATGAGGTTGCAGTGGTAGAGGCAGGGAGAAGTAATGAAATTCTCAACATATTTTGAGGGTATAACCGAAAGAGTTTGCTGTTGGATTGGACGTTGGGTATGTGGAGTATTGGAGATGGAACATTCCTGGCTTTGGTTGTTATTTATTTTTTAAAATTTTTGCAAAGATTTTATCTGTTTATTTGAGAGAGAGAGAGAGTGAGCATGAGAGGGGGTGGTCAGAGGGAGAAGCAGACTCCCCGCTGATCAGAGAGCCTGACGTGGAGCTTGACCTAGGGCGATCCCGGGACTCCGGGATCATGACCTGAGTCGAAGGCAGACGCTTAACCGACTGAGCCATCCAGGCGTCCCTTTTTTTAAGTTTTTAAATTTATTTTTAAAGACTTTTTTTTCCCAAAGATTTTATTTATTTGTCAGAGAGAGAGAGAGCATAAGCAGAGGGAGCAGCAAACAGGAGAGGGAGAAGCAGGCTCCCTGCCGAGCAGAGAGCCCGACACAGGGCTTGATCCCGGGATTCTGGAATCATAACCTGAGGAAGGCAGACGCTTAACCAACTGAGCCACCCAGGTGCCCCTGGTCATTATTAGTCTCTACAGTATGGCTTATTCTCACCTTCTGACATTACCCACTTCTAGGCCCTTTGGTGGCCAGCTCTGTCTACCCTCGTTGAGAATGCCTGCGCCAGCTCTACCATTGGCCTCCCCTGCCAATTGCTCCTACCAGGCTTGCCCCAACCCATGAAGGAGGATTAGACAGATATTTTCTTCCCTCAAATTGAAAAACAAAAACAAAAACACAAATTACAACGGCTTCTGGTGTGTCCTGAAATGTTTATCAATCTAAGGAAAAATAGGATTAACTATGTATGAACATTTAGCCCCTTATTTTCTTTTTTCCTGATTAAAGAATGAATGTTTGGGAGATCATAAAGTGAAAATGGGCGCATAAATCCTGACTAAAGGAGGTATATGTCCTAGGAAAATAAACTTGTGTTTCTGTATCAAGTCAAAAGACAGATGATTCAGAAGAAATCTTTTCCTTCATGTTGTGGTAATGAATTTAGCCCAGAAACTTCTGATGCTAGCAGTAGTCTAACGGCGACGGAGAAATGGTGTTTGTTTATCCACAGTTGAAGTGTGTCTCCTCTGCCCTACCACTGCTTTCTCCCCGTTTACACTAACTGGAACCCAGGCAGATGTCTTTGGCGCTGGACCTGAGGGCGGCATTGCTGCACCCTTGGGTCAGACCAAGAGAATGCAGCTTTGCTTCTCTGTTTTGGCTGTTACACAGATGGCTTGCCATTCCCACACACGAACAGGAGCTGATTAGCACTCCGGTGCCCTATTTAAGCTTTCTGGCTCCAGAGAGAAGCTATTTTGAAAAGTGAAAAGATTACACTCCGATAATAGACTAGAGGCCTTACCCATGTGGATGGCTGACAGAGGATTAAAAGAGCGAGCCCAGAATAAATGTGGCCGGCACCTGATAGAACAATGGGGGTGACTGGTTCTTACACTGACTGCAGGGGCTGATTGAAGGAAGTTCCCTGTTCAGATCGTTGGTGCCTCTGTGAGCCAGCACAATGGCGGGTGGTTTAGGGGGCCAATGTCTGATCCAACTGCGGTCTTCTCGAGGAACCAATTAAACCACTTCATACTCCTTTGATATCTCAGGGATCTCAGGTCACGATTGGTAGACTTCTCTCTCCAAAACGTGTTTGATCTTTTTCTGAGTGTTCCTGCGTGGCAACATTTTCCCAGGGTCACTAATCATCTGAAGAAGTAGGGGAGTGGGGACATGCACACTTGTTCTCATTTATTTTAAACAAAAGATGATACAGATTGGAATTTTATTAATTTCAGGCCAAGATCCCCGAGAACTGTGTATAAGAAGAGCCCATGGCCGGAAAGGCCTTTAAGCCCTGTGATCAGATTTAAGGAAATCAAGGCTTGGGGGAAGACCAACTCATTTAACTGTGATAATACCCATATGTTAAAGTATTCATTTACCAAGACAAGTTGCATGGTCCAAAGAATACAAAGTTTATTGTAATATTGGTCTCAATGCATTTTCTGTCCAGAAATTAAACAAATATATTTAACAACATTTATTAAACACATGTGTCAAGAACCTTGCCTAGCACTGAAGATTCCGAAAGAGAATTCAGGCATTGTTCTTGGCGTCTGTGATCATTGCAGAGAAAACTGTTGAAACCATACCCTTCCTCCCCAATCCTGTGATTGATAGTGGGGTGCATTTTGTAATCTGCGGTGTTCGTCCCAGGAACTTTCTGGTGTCTTTCAGGTCTATTTTTGACTCAAGCATATTATGTCATAGGTAGAAGTGAATTACAGGGCACCAGTCCAGATTTATAGCCACAGCACATCTCGTATTATCTAAAGTGGTCCGTGGAGTGATGTTTTAGCCGAGTCCTTGTGTCTACAGGGAAGGCGCACCTGCCGCTTGGAGCAGGAGGCCCTCCCCCCTGCAGAGGACAGGCTCATGCTTGTTGCTCCTGCCTGATGCTCTCGCTCAGTCAAAATGAGGCCTGGGAAAATTTTCTTGGGCAGGAAAATCAGGTAGGATGGCGTCTGTTGTTCCAGTTTTTAGGCTTGTGGGGCCTGGCATCTTTTGGTGGATCTGACTATCTGGAAGATAGAGTTTGAACCGCTTTGGGGAAGCTTTCTGATAGGCCTCCATTGCTCTGAGACCAGGGAGTCAGAACTTGCTGTCAAGAGATCTGTAGTCCTTTGGGGAAGTGTCTCCATGCCTCCGAGTGGCATACTGTCACTAGTTATTAACCCGCATTGGGTTTTGGTACTTGTTTTAAAATGTGAGGATTAGAAGGAGCCAATGCTAGTTAGAAATCCAGGAAAGAAACGTAGACAGTGGTATATATCCCTCGGTTTCAGCCGTGGTCCCGCAGGAAGCTGAATCGGTCTCCCGGCTACAGTGGGAGCCACTGTCAGAGGACCTTTTGAGTCTGTTTCACTTGCCATGCCTGAGCATGCACTCGGGCCCTCCTGAGGCCAGAGTGGCACGACTGACTTCTAAGTTCATTTTAAACATTTTAAAATACACTTAAAATTTTGTAAGGATGTTCGATTTACAGAAATGTTGCAGAGCTACTACGGAAAGTGCCCATATACTCCTCACCATTTTCCCCCTGAGTATCTTCCATTACTGGGCTACGCTTGTCACAATGGAGAAGCTAACATTGGTAAATTGCTACTAATTAAACTCCACTCTTTGTTTGGATTTTATCTGATTTTCCTTATGTAGGGTTTTTTGTTTGTTTTTGTTTTGTTTTTTAAGATTTTATTTTTAAGCAATCTCTACACCCAACATGGGGCTCGAACTTAATACCTCGAGATCAAGAGCCACAGGCTCTAGTGACTGAGCCGGCCGGGCGCCCCGCTTCGCGTAGGGTTTTTGAGTCATTATTCATACACAGTACTGATTGGGAGCTTCCTATTCAGTGTGTCATTGTCCAGCTTTGATATCAGTGTCACGTCAGCTTTATAACCTTCCTCTAAGCTGTGGAACAGTTTACAAGAGACTGGAATTATTTGCTATTGGTTTGAAAGAACTGGCCTGTGACTTGTATCGTCTTAGTACTATTTGGGGACATTACATGACTTGAGACAAAGGCTGAGGGGAGCATTAGTACTGGCAGGTCTTTGGCCCCACACTCCAGTGTGGTCCCCAGCTGAGGTGCCGGACCACGTGGATCCAAAATTCTGACCTCAGTCAGGGTGATCTGTATCTTCTCGTAGAAAGCAGGCTGAAAGGCCCACCTAGTCTCTTCCCCTTGAGCCCATCCAAGAATCTGGGATTTTAAGTCTCTATGAGAAGGAAAGGCCACACCAGAGCCTTGGAGTTGGTGAGAAAATAACGGAATGAAAACAGAAGAATCAGCGTTTGATGTGATGCTCAGAGAGCCTACTCTTAGCCCTTTTAGGCTCAACTCCAGAATTTTGTTTCAGTCCCAAGCGGGGCCTGGGGTGTGACACTGGGAGCAAGTTCTCAGGTGATGCTGCTGGTCCAGGGACCACATTTTGAGAAACATTGCCTTAAGGTACAGTTTGTGTAGAAAACAACAACAACAACAGAATAAGTGCTTCGTTGTTTCTCTTCGTGCTTCGTTGTTTCTCTTCGTCTTCCAGTTTTCTAAATAATAATTCGGTTCACTCGGAGCTTCCAAAGGACCAGTGATTTTTATTTTCATACCAGTATGAATTCAGGTGTTGTTCCTGACATATTCAATGTGTCTCAGTTACTTGCAGGTATTTGTTTTCTTCTTGGAGCTCAGGTTGTCTCATGTTTGGCCTATGGAAGCCTCTTCACATTGGCTCCATGCTCTTTTGACAGGACCCATTTCAGCGTCTTCAAGAGCTCCCTTGTTTTTAGGCACCAACAAAATGTTGCAGGCTCATCTTATAAATCTCATACCTCCCATTTGAATTCAGCCCTTTCTCCAGAGTCTTCGTTCCTTTTAAGGCATCTGTGTTTTATATTTAATAATCTTTTAAATTATAAAAGCATATTCTCATTGCAGAAAGTGCAGAAGTAGCCTAATCGTGTAAAGAAGCAGAAAAAACAATCCTACCATTTTAAAGGAGCTACTGATAGCATTTTAATCTAGTCCTTCCCGGATCTTTGGCAATGAAATTCTACATTGTCGAAATCACATTGTGCATGTAAATTAATATATTGCATTTTTCATTTAAAAAAGAACGTTCATGACAGTTTTCCTGTATTATTAAAAAACTTTCACAAGCATCATTTTAACAGCAGTACTGTGTCCCAGTCTCTGGATTTACCATAACTTCCCTAATCATTCTCCAAATGTTGGACAACTGGCTTATTCTTATAAATAATGCTTCCAAGGACGGCTGTGTGCTTAAATCTTTTCTCCCATTTTATATTGTTTCCTTAGCATCTATTCCAGAAGCAGAATTCGTAGATCAGAGCATATGAACATATTTAAAGGTCTTGAAAGGTATTACCAGATTGCTGTCCAGGAACCATTATACCACACCCTTGCCGGCATTGAGCATTGTCATTTCAAAATCTTCAGTGTGATAGGTGAAAAATTCACATCATTGTTGTCATTTGAATGTTTATTCTTTTTTTTTTTTTTAAGATTTTATTTATTTACTCATTCGACAGAGATAGAGACAGCCAGCGAGAGAGGGAACACAAGCAGGGGGAGTGGGAGAGGAAGAAGCAGGCTCATAGCGGAGGAGCCTGATGTGGGGCTCGATCCCACAATGCTGGGATCACGCCCTGAGCCGAGGCAGACGCTTAACCGCTGTGCCACCCAGGCGCCCCTTGAATGTTTATTCTAAATAATTAACACTTGATCTATTAGGATATTGCAATTATTTCCTCTGATTTATCATTTGTCTTTTTTTTTTTTTTAAGATTTTTTATTTATTTATTCGACAGAGATAGAGACAGCCAGCGAGAGAGGGAACACAAGCAGGGGGAGTGGGAGAGGAAGAAGCAGGCTCCTAGCAGAGGAGCCCGACGTGGGGCTCGATCCCATAACGCCGGGATCACGCCCTGAGCCGAAGGCAGACGCTTAACTGCGGTGCCACCCAGGTGCCCCTATCATTTGTCTTTTGATGTTAGATTAGTTTTTGATACACAGAAACCGTCTATACTTATCTGCTAAAATCTTTTGAAACTTCTTCCACTGGATTTATAATGTCTACATGAGAGACTCTGGACTCCAGGAAACAAACTGAGGGTTACAGAAGGGAGGGGGGTGGAGGGGACAGGGTAGGAGGGTGATGGGTACTAAGGAGGGCATGTGTTGTGATGAGCACTGGGTGTTATATGCAACTAATGAATCATTGAACACTACATCAGAAATTAATGATGTACTATATGTTGGCTAATTGAGCATAATAATACTAATAAAAAGAAATAAAAGGGAAGTTTATCTCCGGTTTGCATAAATTAACTATACAACTGATTTTACTAGAGCACATATGTTCTATAAACTAAGAACTGAGAGCAAAGAAATTTGCCAGTCTTCCATGTAGTCACACGAGTGGTGCCCCTAGCCTCACACTGTCATCTGCGTGTGGCAGGGTCCTTTCTTCCCAGCTCTGCTCCTCTATGCCAGGCAGTTGAGTCTCCCATATTCGAAGCGGTGATCTTTGTTGAGGTGGTCACTGCTAAAAACCAGTTGTGGCTGAATAATCCACATGGACTAACACCTTCAAGAATGTCTCAGCCAGAGCCCTGTGATGGGACTAGGGACAACGAAGGCTTCTTCTGGCCACTCGGCCAGAGCCTGGCTGTTCTCCATCAGAAAAACAGGCAGAGCTATGAGGGCAGAAAGGAAGGATGAGGTCGTCTCAGTATAGGAGAGTGGGGTGGGAGGAACAAGCTCAGAACTCAGTCTAGTTTGCACCCCGGAAGACAACTTCATCCGCATCGCAGAGGTGCCCCAGTGGACGCTCTCTTCCATTGACTCTTCCTTCTCTCTGCCTGTGTCACCCCCCTCCACCCCAGTTTCCCCCTGCACCTCTCCTGCTGAGTCCTTCAAGACCATTGTTGCATCCTCCCTCTGCACTGGGGGAACTCCCTTCATATTTTAGGATGAAGTTTCCTCTTTTGCATTTTGCAGACCAGTCATGTCTCAAGTTTCTCTACTGTTCTCCTTGTGATTTCCTTCTCAGTCCATTGCTAGGTTGGGAAAGGTGAGGTGAGGCTTAACTTGCATTTCCTAAAGAGAAAACTGAAAACCAGTTAGGTGTTTTTGTTTGTTTGTTTTTTACTATTTAGCCTAATATATAAACACATTTCAAGTGAGTATTATTTTTGTAAAAGACACCGCAGTCTAATATATTGCCAAGAGAGAAATAATTTGTTATCAGTATGACTCTGGGCCTTGCCCGTCTTGGAACAAGAAACCTCATCATTATTGTGTTAAAGAGCATTTGGCAATCTCTGAGCCTGGCCTGCTTTTGCAGAAGGAGCCACACTCGCTCTAAAAGGCCCTTCCTCGCTATGCAGAACGGATGTTGCCTGCTCCAATTAATTTGAGAGTCAGTTCGTCTCACCTCAAAATGGCGTGCTCCCCACCTGCCACCAAGATAAATCGTGTTCCTGTTGGATTATCAGTCTCCATATTTGCTCTGGCTCATCTACCACTTTTATTTTTCAGAATACATTTATACACAGTCACGTTTTTTAGGGGAGAAACATAAGTTCAATATTATTTATATTAGTAGGTAACTTTTGAGGTAGAAAATTTGGGTTTATGATAGTTTTTTTTATTTCTTCAGATGGTGATGGCAGTTGGGAAGATTTCCCTCATTGTGAGCAAAACCTGTGAATGGTTATTTATTTAAATGCATGGCCAGTAGGCCCACTTTGCCATGGGACTAGGTTTAAAGGGCATTTTTCCTCCTCATGTACCTGAGCAAATGCTGAGCTCAGGGGAAGACAGGAGGTAATTTGCGTAAGGAGATTTGATGATAGGAAAACTCTTGGAGTCCTTCTACGTGGCAAACATGAGGCCCCGGGGTTGAAAACGATACAGAGGACCCCGAACAGGAGCTGTCCCTGGCTGAGTCTGGGCTGCGGCCAAGGGTGCAACCCTTCAGGCCTTGAGTGGGTTGGCATCTTTGCTTCAATATGTGGTTGAGGTTGGCAAAGGCAGCAGGTTTGGCCACCCCAGGGGAGCCGTAGACCAGCAGCCGCTGATCTGATGAAACCCGTGCTCACGTCCAGTGAGACGGCAGTGGGCGCTGTGTGGGCTAGGGGATGAATGTGCTTTCCGGTTTTCCTCCTTCATATATTTTTGGAAGCAAGGTGGGTTCCTTCAACTGAGCAAGCGTCCAGCACTCTTGCATGTTTGGGTGTGATGGCGGCTTCAAGGAGAAGAGACTGGATTTCTCAAAGTTGCCACTATTCTTGGATTCTGCTTTTCCTTTCCCTATTTCTAATCTATTGGTAATCCTTAATGATTCTACCTCCAAAATCAAAACGAAGTCATCTGCTTCTGTGTGGCTAGCTGGGGCCCCTGGCATTGCTTTCCGGCTTTACTAGCCTCCTAAGCTCCGTTTCAGCTCCCGCCCCTGTAGAATTCACTCTCTGCACAGAGTAAACTTTTGAAAATATAAATCGATCTTGCCATTTCTCCTGCTAAAACACTCTGGTGGCTTCCCTTCCTGCTCATAGTAAAAGAAAATCTCCCTATACTGGCCCTCCAAGGCCTGACCCCCTCTCTAGTCTCTTCTCTCACTGTTCCTCTGCCCTCTGCACCCCCGCCACATGACTTTCCGTTCCTGGAATGGGATGTTAGTCCCACCTCAGGGCCTGGGCACCAGCCGTTATGTTTGTTTGCATTGCACTTCTGACTCCTTAGCTTCCATGTCACAGCATCAGAGGGGCCTTTCTTGGGCACCCGAGTTAGGGTAACCCCCCCACTTCCACCACTCGGATATTTTCAAGTTAGCATTTATCAACACCTAACATTTTCTGAGTCATTTTCATCTATCTGTCTATCTGTCATTTCTCTAATCCAGGCTACCTACTGGCTTATGGTCTAGTTTGGGAAGGAGTGGTAAGATGAATGAATAACTGAATGAATGGCCAGCTATGAATTTCTCTCTTCCAGGCTTTGACTGCAAGTTTCACGGGAACAAGAATTTTGAATGGATCCTTAGCTCCCAGAACAATGCCCAGTCCCTAGTAGTTATTCAATAAATGTTTGTTGAGTGAATGAAAGGGCCAAAGTGTGTAACTGAAAAAATAAAGGAGGTGTGCTCACCTTTACTCCCGGAGGCTATGAAATGCAGCTCACCTGTAACACGTGGCTAAAGCATTCTAGTGCTTCCTAGGAGACAGGTAATGTGCAAAGTGCTTGCGTCATTTAATAATTACAACAACCTTGTGAGTTACATACCGTATTATGTCCATTCTATAGGTGGAGAAACTGAGGCTCAGAGAGATTAAGTAACTGGTAAATTTAAGTCAAATAGCAGAATCTGGTCATTTGATGCTATCTAATAATCTGTTAATATGGTTTCATTTCAGTAAAACATGCTTATGGCAGTCCCAGTTTTTTTAAAATACGATTTTATATGGGCTGCGTGGGTGGCTCAGTCACAGAGAGTCTCTTTCTCCTTCTCCCTTTGCCCCTCCCCAGTTGCGCTTTTCATCCGTCTCTCTCTCAGAAAGGGAAAAAAAAAAAGATTTTATACATCTTATACATCTTAGAATGGTAGACATAATGGTAGCATTGGTAACAATAAATGGCAAAAAGTATCCTTTCTTGCTTGTTTCCTGTGCATGGGGGCAGTGCTACCTTATGGCAGAAACAGCAGCAAATGATCAGTTTATAAATGATTGATATGGGGACAAGGCTCTGTCTGTTTTGGTACAGACTGCCTTTTCAGCTTGTAGGAAAGGAAGAAATGGAGAGAAATAATCTTGTATTAAAGAGTATGTGACAGAGACCTAAACTGAATAGTAATCTCTTCCTCTCATGTAGAGAAAAACACGCTGTTGTTTCCTTTGGAAAGTCCAGGCCTCTTTTGGAAGTGAAAGTTTGCTTCTCCTAACTCCACGGGGTACCCGGCTCCCGGGAGCAGCCTGCTCTGGAAGGTCTTCCAGCTTTAAGTAGGCCTGGCATTTGTCTCCTTGTGTCCATCCCCCTGGGCTCCATGACAGACAGATGGAGCTTGATTCTAAACCGACCTGCTGAGCTTGGGTATGATGTTTTCAGACATGAAATCTTGATTAACGGCAAATGTTAATTGAAGCAGTGAATTATTAAAGTGCTTTTTCATAAATGATAAATGGTGTTGTTGGCTGTTTTGCCTCTTGTGACATCATAAAACTTTCCAAGAAGTTGCTAGCTTTGTCCAAGGAAATCCAGAAGAGGAAGCTGCATTTGATGGCATTCGTGATGTCCTGCTTATGCTCTATGGCCAGGCCTACCTGGGATGACACGACCTTCTCCTCTGACATCCCGCATCACCTCAATCAAACAAATCTTTCCCTTAAATGCGGAACTGTCACCAAGTGATATCATCCAGCCCCCTGCTTCAGTTCCCATCAAGAGCTGATGATTCCCAGTCTCTACCTCCAATTCAGATTTTCCCCTGAGCGCCTGACTTATAAACACAGTTGGACAACTCCTCTTGATGTCCTGTGGGATCTCAAACTTGTATTCATTTAACAAATATCTATCAAGCACCTATCCTGTGTCCCCAGCGCCACTTTGTTCTAGGCACTGCCAGAGAAACAATAATGGACCAAATAGGTATCGTTCCTCCTGGCTCTTAAATTTAGTGGGGAAGGAGGAGGCAGATACCCTCAGGCAGGGAAAGGGGAGCAGGAGCTCTGTGCATTGCAGGTGGTGGCAGCGATAGGGCTTTAATAAGGTGCTCAGAGAATGTCCCATTAGATGACTTTTGAGTAGAGACTCAGAAGAAATTCCAGATGTTTCTAAGATTTAAACATAAAAAAAATTTAAACCTCCAAATAGTCCAAATTCTGTCTTCACATCTCCCCTTGTCCTGTACTCACAGTCTTGCAGAATGTTGCATCCAATCCCTAGAGCCATTACATGAGGTCATCTTCCTTATGACCTCTATATCTGTGGGAGAGAGCATCCTCTCGCTCATCCTGAATTCCTGCCAGCCCCAAGTGGGAATTTACGACCTCACAGAGGTGTCAGGAAGATTTCTCTGCTGCTTGTCTGCCTCTCCTTGGTTCCTCCCCCTGGGAGAAGGAGTGATGGATCTAATAGGCCAGATGGAGGGAGTCTGTCATCTACCTGACCTGTTTCTCTGGTGGTCTCTGGCAGCACTTCTCAAACTTTCATGTGTGCAGGAGACAGCTGGAGCATCTCATTCAAATGCAGACCTGATCCAGTCTGTCTTTGCTGGGGCCTAAGATTCTGCTTTTCTCTTAAACTCTCAGGTAGTGCCGATGCTGTTGGTCTGTGGACCATACTCCTAACAGGTAACAAGGGTCTGCAGGGTATGAGAAGGCCTCAATCCTGCAGGCTAAGTACCTTCTCAGCAGCTCCTCCTCACCTGTAGGGTCTAACAGGTGGGCTTGAGAGCACATGTTAGGAAGCCAATTTTCACTTCAAATCCAAACCAAATCCACCAATCCAGGCTTATCAGATTAAAGCCTATATATTGGTTTCTATTTGACCCCTATCTATTGCTCAGTTGGTTCAAAAGTCAGGAGAGAGAGGAGGAAGGTACTGCTATTTTACAGATGGGAAAATGGACACTTAATGAAGTTGAACAACTGATTTCAAGCCAAACATGGAGGGAGTGCAGACTCAGATTTGAAGCCTATCGGTTTGACCCTAGCATTTCCCCCATTAGCTGCTGTTTTATACTGCCCCCCTTAAAACTACCCTGTCCCATGTGATCTGGTCCCTCTTTACCAGCGATTCCTGTCTTGTAGTGTATGACACTGCAGTGACTGTCCCCTGTCCTGTACCCTCCACACCAGTCACAACTTCCTTATCCCTTTTTGCTTCTGGGCCATCTTCTTACTGATCAACGTGCAGATCAGGATCGGTTTTCCGAAGCTTTTCTTTGATGCTTCAGCTAGAAATAATCCCTTCCAATTTGTCTCTTGCTTTTTACTGTGAACAGAATTCCATTGGTTCCCTTGCAGTAGTCACGGCATTCATGTGTTACATGCCCATTTCCTCTACGACTTGGAAAGAGGAATAGTGTTTGATTCATCTTTTCTTCCCAGCACCCTCCTCAAGCCTTGCACTTATTAAGTGCTAAATATATACTGAATGAATGTTTAATGCCTGTGTTGGACCTAAGTGGCTGAATGCTGCTGTGCTCGGTCTTCCTTTCTCTGTCTCCTCCTCTTCTATCCCTTGCATTTTGTTTGAAGTGTCCGTTTCCTTCTCCACTGTATGAGCAGAAATAGAGAGGGCAGGGACAATGTCTTACATGCTAGAGACCTGCTCATCACTTGTTGAGGACCTCGCACAAACTTGTGGCAGAATAAAAGTTTGGTAATAAAATATTTTTGTGTCCTGAGAAGAGCAAAATACAACCTTTAACTCAAAGTTAAAAGAACCAGCTATTCCATTAATGAGTAGGGTAGTTATCTAAATTATCTGAACTTTTAAAAAAAGACTTATTTATTTATCTTAGAGTGAGAGAGAGAGAATGGAGGGGGGAGGGCAGAGGGAGAGGGAGAGAATCCCAAGCAGACTGCCCGCTGAGCGTGGAGCCCAATGTGGGGCTCAATGCGGGATCCGATGACACAACCCTAGGATCATGACCTGAGCTGAAACCAAGAGTCCCAACGCTTAACCGAATGAGTCACCCGGGTGCCCCTGAATTATCTGAACTTTACCACCCTCATCTGTAAGATGGTGGTGTTGACATCTACATCACAGGATTATTGAAGGGTCAGGTGAAGTAGTGCATCTCAAAGAATAGCAGGGACTCAACCTCCAGCTTCCTCTTAGCCGTTCTCAGTGCCAGCATGAGGTTTAAGCGCTCATCCTACTTGCTTCTTTCTGCTTCCCGTCCCTCCCTTTTTAGTCCATTTGACATATGCTGCCATGGTCCTCTCCCTGCACACAGTATTCATCCTGATGCTCTTCTGCTTTCAGATCCTATCATTAACAAGATAAAATCCCAGCAGGCTTATCGCAAGGTGCGCCTCAAGCCTCCCCCTGTGCCCTGGCACCAGTTCTTGCTCCAGGAGAAGTGGGCAGCCTCTGCTTCTCTGATCATACAGTTTACTTTCTTATCCCAGGGCAGTTTCTCACATGGTCCCACCTAATAATTATGCCCAACTATGAAGAATCCAAATCTGATCCTCAAAACACAGTGCGGAGCATAATTTCCCAGTCACTGTGTATAAGGTGCGCTTGTTCTGACCTTTGTGTCCCAATTAAGGTAATTGGTGTTCCATTTTCCTGTTGGAGTAGTACTTTTTCTATTATTTGGAAAGGCCCTTTTAATCTTGCCTCACCAATTCCCTTCTTCACCAGACGACAAAGTCCTTGGGAGCAGGGACCCTGTCTTGTACCCCATGTATCTTTGTATTCCAACCACTGCCTACCATGCAGTGTATTGTTTGTTCAGCCCCATATGGGGCAGTATGCTCTCTGCCAGGCACTCAGTATATGAAAATCAATATCAAGATATGGCATATGAGGATTTTTAACCTAATTATGGAGAAATGGGTGGAAGACAGTGAGTGTGGTAGATAAAAATGTCCGTGGAATCTGTGTAACTCCTTTCATCAAAAGGTGAAGTAGGCTCCCCTGTCTCTTGAATCTGGCTGGACTTGTGATGCAGTTTTCCAGTAGAAAGCAGCAGAAGTGACATCAGGTGAGTTTTTGCAACATATACACTCCTTTTGGGAGAAGAGCAGCCTTGAGCCGATAATGAAAGCAAATACATGAAAATACAGCCTGCAGGGTGCTGTGGTGGGTGATATGAGTTGTCTTACTTTCCTGTTGGTGAGCCTTGTTTTTCAAAATGGCATTTCCTGGACTCCCTTTCAGCTAGGGTTCTGGACAAATTAGATTGTACTGATTTGATGGATGCACGCATGATTTGAAAGGGCAAATTCCTGCTCCTTTGGTTATTTTCTGTTGGCAAGGTCCTGGGGCCTGTGGTAATTCTGTGGCAGCATTCCAATGCCCATTTACCAACTCTGTGGCCGCCAGGAGGCAATTGCAGTCGAAGTACTGACAGCTTTCCAACTCTGATTTTCTGATCCCTTGATCGTAGGTATGGTGTGTTTTCTTGTGCTAAGGTCAGTTCTGTAGTGTTCTGAGAGTCATTTCAGGAAGACCTATCCTAGAACTCTTGCAACAATTTTGTAAGCATCTAATTCTCTGTATTAAATCTCAGTTTGCTCCAAGTACTTAGTGTGGTTTCTGTTTCCTGCACTGAGCATTTACAGATGGTATAAAAAGTATATAAACAAAGTCATGAGAATCCAGCCAAGTGCATGACTAATTCTGCTTGGGAGATTTGGAGAAATTTCCATGGAGGAAGTGATAATATTATGTCTCTTGAAGGATGAGTAGTAATAATTATTCAATAGGCAGCTAAGGGTGGAAAGGGCAGTGTAGGCATTGAAAAAAAGCTTGTGTAGAAGCACAGAGGTGTTAAAGGTAATAGTGTTCAGGGAACGAGAAGTAGACCTCTGAATCTCTACTGCCATTTCCAGCCATTTTCTAGTATATTCTTTTAATAATTATACCTCGGTTAATGTTTCCCCACGGAGTGCCAATTTTTATAGAATTTTTCATGTCATAAGTACCGATATGTATGTGTATCTGTGTGTGTGTAATTAGTATATATCTTTATCTCTAATCAACCAGTAGAATAGAGAGATACAAGGGAATAGGTTATGTGACTGGGAATTAGATTGCCTGAATGTTACCCACTCCGTCCATTTTCTCCTCCATAAAAATAGGGGTAATAATAGTATCCTCTCACCAAATAATTCTTCGGAGGATTAACATTAGCACATGTAAAGTGCATAGCACACGGCAGAGATGCAGGAAGCCCTCAGGAAAGCTGGTATGGTACCTGCTCGTTCTTACGGTTGTACTCTCTCAGCCAGCGAGTGCTAGCGGACCAGCTTGTGCTCTTTGCAGTTGGAATGACCTTCACAAGTCTGTTTGTTTGCTCTTCTATCATAGTTCTTTTTACTGTAATTAACTTGTTTTTGAGAACTATTTTGACCCTTTCTGGCTATTAATGGATATGCCAAGAGAGTGCTTGTAGTGCCACAAAATTGCCAAGGAAGATTTTCATGCTGGTCAAAATGCAACGCTTCTGATGGTTCAAGGCATTTGATGTAATGGGCAAGGCAACAGAAGATAAATATCAGTAGAAATTGGTGCAAATCCCTTGACATTTTACAGGATATTGTTGTAAACAGTACTGCAGACCAACAATTGTTTGACAGAATCTAGAAAGAATTGTGGAAGTGGCATAGAGGCTCTGCTAAAACAATTTGAAAACTTATTTAGTTCATACTCTCACTTCCAAGAGAATATTTCCTAAACTAAAAAGGCTACGCCTGTACCTTCTTTTTAAATCGATGCTATTTGTGTTGTCCTCCTCCCATTTTTTGTCACGTTCCCACATTTCTGAAGATTTTGGCAACCCGACCTTTTATTGTCTATTCCACAGACTCTCCTGCCAACTCTTAGAGAAACTTCAGCGGACAAGTGTCAGCTCTATCCAATGGCCGTTAGATCCAACTACAACATAGGCCCCTGTTTCCAGCAACTCTGACCTTCTCTTTACATTAAGAGCCTCCACGTTAGGAAGTACCTTCCGTCCACATGAGGGGGTGCCTTCAGTGCCACCCACACCCCGGGTCTGCTCTACCCTAGAGAGTCTGACCTCTTTTTCTCAACCTTATCCTTACATTCGCTCCATCACACGATACTTTTACACTTTTATAAACTTCTGCAGTTGTTTCCTATTCTAAAGCAAAACCAAACCCGTCCCTTTATCTTGGTTATTAATCCAACTATTTCTTCACATTCTTTCTTTTAACAACATTTACTTACGCAGCAACTCTGTTTGTTCTAGGCCCTTGGGATTCAGAACGGAATCCCTATTCCCAGGGAACATTCAGTGTGATGAAACAGACAAAGGAGTAAAACTTAAAACAGCTGGTGATTCAAACTAGTATATAAACAACTACAGAATTCTGTAGGAAAACTAATACAGAACCAAGACTCCCTTGGGGAGAAAAACTGCAGTTAATTTTTATTAACGGTGTAAGGAAATATCCAACTTTATTCTTCTGCATGTAGTTATCAAGGTTCCCCGAACTCTTTGTTGAAAAAAAATGATTCTTTCCCCATTGGATGGTGTTGACATCCTTGTAAAAAATTAGTTAACCACAGATACAGGCTTATTCCTAGATTCTCCATTCCATTGATCTGTATGTCTGTCCTTATGCCAATACCACACTGTCTTGATTACTGTTGCTTTGGATAAACTTTGAAATCAGAAGACATGAGTATTCTTGTTCATCTTTTCCAAAACTGTTTTGACTGTCTGCAAAGGCCACATACTGTATGATTCCATTTATATGACATTTGGGAAAAGGCAAAACTAATAGAGACGGTAATCAGATCATTGGTTGCCAAAGGTTTAGGGTGGAGGAGGGTAGAATATGTGAAATTCTGGGGATGTTTTTAGGGTGATTAAATTATTCTACATGACAATGGTGTATACATGACACTATGCATTTTTCAAAACTGATGAAACTTTAGAGCAATAGAGTGAGTCCTTAATGTGTGCAAATTTTAAAGTCATTTGGAGGTTGGAGATCTCAGGATAGAATGCATATTTTTTAAAAAGATTTTATTTATTTATGAGACAGCCAGCGAGAGAGGGAACACAAGCAGGGGGAATGGGAGAGGAAGAAGCAGGCTCATAGCAGAGGAGCCTGATGTGGGGCTCGATCCCAGAACGCCGGGATCACGCCCCGAGCCGAAGGCAGACGCTCAACCGCTGTGCCACCCAGGCGCCCCTAGAATGCATATTTTAACAAAAGAATCTAGTCATATTACAGTTATATTACAAAAGTGTACATGGGGGCTTATAACATTCTCCTTATTTTGTAAATATTAGAAAATTTTCATTACTCTTTGGAAAGGTAAGTGAAATGTGAAAATAGATACATGCAGAGATGCACACACACAAAGTCTGTGGAGTTGCAGATCGCTGTCCCTGGGAAGCAGACGCTCAGATGGAGTTTACCATGCAGGATGTTTATTAAGGAGTGTCCTCGGAATTGAAACCTGTGGAAGAGAGGCAAAGGAAAGAAGTGGGAATGCACAGAGGGAAAACGCAAGCTGCAGTGTAAGCCTAACTTCAAGTGGAGCTCAGGAGCAAGAGCGGCCTTTGAGAACTGTCCCAGGTTGGGTCTAGCTGGCCAAGACTTTATACTTCTGCATCAGCGAGTCACTGGGTATGGGAGAGCCCAGGAAGGAGTGTGACATCAGGCAAGGCAGCTCTGTGCAACCCCTAACGGGTCTGACAGCTACAGGCTGTCTGCTGATAGCACTTCAAGCAGCTGGTGCAGCAAGTCCTCCCTTGAAATGGGATCTGAGCAGTGCAACAGTGGGTCCACCACAGGTGGTAAGCAGATCACACAGATACAAGAAGTCAAGGTGAGCCAGAATCTATCCAGGGGAACTTGGATGTCAGGAGAAGGGTAAGAGGATGGGTTCAAGATCAGGCAGGTTTCCAGAGTTCAGGGAAGGTGCAAGTGTATGGGTCATGCCATAAAAAAGTTGGGAGAAAGGAGTGGTGGGGAAAGCCAAAGAGGCAAGCAAGAAAGGCTTCACAAAGCCTCAGGATGAGAGGGCTTTGAAACTGTAACCAAGTTATGACCTAGAAAGGAGGTTTTTACCCCAAAGGCCAAGAGCCAGCAACTGACTATTGCAATGGGAAGGTGGAAGGAAAGAGTAGTAACTAAGCGCTTCGAATGACATGTGCTTAGAGTTCCACAACCTGGAGAGAGATCTGTGCTCGTCCTGCTTAGTGATACTTTACCATTGCTTGACAGGAGGGAGAAAATGTGGTAATTAGTGGAGAAGCCCCTCTAAATCTTTAAATCCCATTTCCAACATAGATGTTCTAACATTCATAATCTGTTTTCTAGATCTTTTCCCCTCCCCAGAATTTCCTTGTTACTGAAAGTGAAGAACTCTGGTCAGACTCCTTCCTTCACGGCTGCTACTAGTCATTCCACGTTGTCTACTTAGTTACTGAGGATCTATGAGTCTTCCTCCATTCTGAATCCTTCCCTGGAACACTTTGTCTCTCACTGATAGACATCTCAGATAACCCTGTAGATCTCAGTGATTGAGCTAATAGGATCTGGGTCTTCACCTCCTTGTGCCGCATTACCTGTTTGCATTGTCTCACCTGTTGATTGTGGGTAGCGTTTCTAAATGGTAGGATGTCTTCTCTCACATTGTGTCTACCTAAGTAAGATCTTGTACAAGATTAATGAAGAAAACTTCATTCATAGCATAGGGGTCTTACATGCCAACATCATGAAATGTTCCCTGTGACCTGATGATGAGGCAAAGGTGCCAGTTCTCTTTCTTTGTTCTCAGTTGGACAAACATTACCTGGGCTCCTCCTTCCAAATATCTACACTTAGTCTTTCTGCTACTTTACCTAGAATATCCTTCTCTGTCTTCTAAGTCTGTGGCTCAGCAATGACTTGTATTGTTTAGTTGCCAACCACCTCTTCTCTTTCTTCTAATTTTTATCTGTAACTTGTGATTTTTATGAAGGGAACATATTTTAAGAGAAATATTCCAAAGAAATTCTTGCTGACTTCCTTAATTTTTCTGTTCATTTAGTAGAGATTTGTAGAAAGATACTCTGCAGAATGCTTCTCTGCAGGAGTCTACCTCTGACTGCGAAGGTTTCCTACTTCACATTTCCATATCTTANGGCAGTCTTCCCCCCATGTACTTGCTCCCTGTTTTCTAAGCTGTGTGACAAGTTGGAATAGGATAGCGGCAGGTAATGTGGAGAAGGACACATGTGCACTCCAGGCAGCAGAACATAGAGCTCCAAGTTTCTGTGGCAGTTGGGGCTGGGAAGAGCTAGAAATTGAGTATGGCCGGAGCATGGTAGGTGAGAGAAGATTGTGGGAACTGAGGTTGGAGGGCTGGGGTGTGGGTGGGGGCAGGAAGTGCAGGTCCTTTGGATCCCACAGTAAGCACACTGGATTTGTATCTGAGGAACATGGGAAATTTTCTGTTCTCCTTATCTCTATTTTTTTTTTCCAGAAACATCTTTTAACTTTTTTTTCCAACTTTTTTTTACTGTGGTAAATGCACATAACATAAAACTTCTTAACGATTTTCAACGTACAGTTCAGCCACATTAGGTGTGTTCATGTTGTCGTGCAGCCATCACCACCATCTCCAGAATTCTTTTCATCCTGCAAAATTGAAGCTCTGTAAACAGTAATTCACCATGACCACTTCTCCACAGCCCTTTGCAACCGCCATTTTACTTTCTTTCTCTTTTTTATTTTTATTATTTTTAAAAAGATTTTATGTATTTATTTGACAGGGAGAGAGAGGGATCACAAGTAGGCAGAGCGGCAGGCAGAGGGAGAGGGAGAAGCAGGCTCCCCGCTGAGTGCAGAGCCCGCCGTGGGGCTCGATCCCGGAACCTGAGATCATGACCTGAGCAGAAACCTGAGCCACAGGTGCCCCTTGTTGTTTTTTTAAATCTCCACTTTTCCCCTGATACCCTAGCCTCTGGTAACCAACACTTTGTTACTATGAGTTCAGCTTTTTTTCCTTTTTATTTCCACATATAAATGAGATCATGCAGTATTTGTCTTTCTGAATCTGGCTTATTATACTTAACATAATGCCGCTCAGTTTCGTCCACATTGTCACAAGTGGTTAAGATCTCCTTTTTTAAGGCTGAATAATATTCCATGTTTTTTTCTAGGAGATTTTTGGTTTCAGTCCTTACATTGAAGTTTTCAATCCATTTTGAGTTCATTTTTATGAGTGGCACAAGATAGGGGTCCAAGTTCATTCTTTTGCATATGAATATCCAGTTTTTCCAACACCGTTTATTGAAAAGACTATCCTTTCCCCATTGAGTATTTTTGGTTCCTTTGTCAACTAGTAGTTGACCAGTTATGCATGGGTTTATTTTCTCCCATTCTGTAAATAGGTTGAAAATTTCATTATGTTGTTTGTTTCCTTTGCTGTGACTGTCTCTATTCATTCTGTCTCAGGTTGGGGAAGAAGATTCCCTTCTCATGTTCAAGGCTAAATCTTATCTAGTCTCTGTTCTTCCTTATTTCATAAGTTGTCTTTATAAATATATTTTCACTTGTTATTTAATTATGAATGTATGGAAATTTAATCTCTCACATAGTCTTTAATCATGCTCATTTTTCATCTTAAAACCAAGATATTCCTTTAACTTTCATGTGATTTTGTGAGTTTTTAAATAAGAAATATATATTGTCTTTGTCCCTTTCTAGCAGAGCTCCTAAAACCCTTGGAATTTCCTAAGTGATGAAGGGGAGGGGTAAGGGGTGTCTTTTATTATATTAATGAGGTGACTTTTATACCCCAGCTGAGGATGGGGACTGGTTGCCAGGAGGACCAACCATGTGCTTAGAGGGCTGGAGCTTTCAGTCCTGTCCCCAGACCTCCAGGGAAGGGAGAAGAGCTCAAAGTTGAATCAATTGCCAATGGCCAATGATTTAATCAATCATGCCTATGTAATGGAGCCTCCATAAAAACCCAAAGGACTAGGTTCAGAGAGCTTCTGGGATGGCAAACTTGAGGAGGTCCTGGGGGAGTGGGTCACCTGAATACGTCGTAGAAGTTCCATGCCTTTTCCCCATGCCTTTTAAATAAATCAATGATCTAGTAAGTAAAATGTTTCTTTCAGTTCTGTGAGCAGCTCTGGCAAATTAATCAAACCCAAGGAAGGGGTTGTGGGAACTTCTGATTTATAGCCAGTTTGTCGGAAGTGCAGGTGACACCCTGGTGTTGAGACTGGCCTCTGAAGTCCAAGGAGAGGGTAGTTGAAACCTCCAATTTGTCGCTGGTATGTCAGTAGCACTGGTAACACTCTGGGTTTGGGACTGGCATCTGAGGTGTGGGGTGGGAGGCAGTCTTGTAGGAGCCCTTACCCTGTGGATTCTGACCCTATTCTGGGAGGATAGTGTCAGAATTGAGTTGAATTCTCAAATACGCCGGTGGTGTCGGAGAATTGCTCGGCGGCTGTGGGGAGAATCCCCACCACCACCACCACGTTGTAATTGGGTCCTGGAATCATTTTATCGCATTTCCCTGTTTAGTTAATTTCCTATTTTGTTCTGTTCCATCATAACAAAAACAGTAGCTTACATTCCCTTTTCTGCTTCGTCTCCTACTCACGATACAAATCACAATGGTCTGTTATCCGCAGAATTGACTGCCCAGAAAGGTCTGTTGCTAAATGCACAAACCACCCCTAAAAGGCCAAATCCAATAAGTCCATGTCAGTCCTTTTCGTACATGCACTTTGTTTTGACTAGTCCTCTTACCTTGAGATTCTTTCCTTGTCTGGCTTCCAAACCACTTTTTCTTTTCTGACCTCTGCTAGTGCTTTGCCAGCTCCTCTCTCCATTCAGCTCTATATTTTGGTAATAACCAGCATTATGTTTTTGGATTTATTATTATTCTAAACACTAACTTGAATAGTTTCATTGACACTCATAGATTAAGTTACTATGTAATAACCTGTCAACTTCCAAACCAGTCTTTAAACTTGATTTCTTTCTTGAGTTTAAATATATATATTTACATGTGTTTATCTGGCATTTTTCATGTTAACCTATCACAGATGTCGTAAGCTCAACATATCCCAAACCATAATGTTTGCTTCTCAATTTATATTCCCAGTTCAGTTCATAACCCTATAATCTACTCATTAAAGCTAGTAAAGTATACAGAAATCATCCTATTTTCTTTTTATTTCTAATAATAAACCTGTCAGTTTTCTTTGTCAGTAAGTCCCAGATCTATCACTTCATCTCAATTCCCACGACCCCTGTCTTGGTTCAGGCTATTACTCTTACATTGTCTAGACTACTTGACTACTTCAATACCGTGTTAACTCCTCCCCCTTAAGCTTCAGTTGCTTGATTATCACCTGCTTCACAGTCTGTGGTGATATTTACCCCACTCCTCCTTCCATACCCTCCTTCCCCTTGCCCCTCCCACATAATGATTTAGGTGCTTGATGAGATAAAATTTTGAGTTATGAGAACTTCACTGTACATAGAAAATGCTTAAAGGAGTTTGCTTGGGCCATAAAAATGCCTTTCAGAAACTCACTGGGATTAGTGCTTGGCAATGTGCCAGTTTCCCTCTGCGATCCTAATGTTTTCTGGAGCAGCCTATGAATAACAATCAAGTAAGAAGTCCCTTCCTTGCTGCATGGGGAGATAGAGCCTTTCCGTTTATTTCAACAGTTATTTCTACTGACTGCAAGATGTGAAATCAGCCAGCTAGAAAACACTTATTCGATCACTCATTCATTCAGCCAACACGTATCGTGTACCTGCTGGGTGCCAGGCACTGAGGTAGATGCGGACACACCATGATGGCTGAAGTGGTACCACTGCCTCCTTGTAGTTTAGAGTCTCTGGGGACAGACAAGCATGTCAGCTAGTAGTAACTGCCCTGCAGTATTACAAGTGCTATCACGTGTCCAGACAGGATGCTAAGAGATAACGAGGGTGGTCCACTTTAACCTGCTTTGGAAGGAAAGACAACTTTTGGGAAGAGGTGACACTGAGGTGAGTCTTGAAAGGTAATCGAAGAGTTTGCTAAGTTGACAAGGCCATGCTGCGAAGAGGGAGCATGTTGAGTAAAGTCTTGGATTTAAGAAAGATCATATATAAGAAAAAGATGATATGTAGTTTGGCTCTCTTACAATTCACAGAGCCTGTTGAGAGGCAGGAAATGAGTATGGAAAGATATTCATGGCAAAGACCTTAATGGATTTGATATGTCAAGTCAACAAGTTTGGGGTTTTTCCTACAGATCATGAACATGAGAAAAGATCTGTCATTTTCTGGCATTGGTTGCAGCTTTCTTTTTCCAGTTGGCAAAGTCACTTACATTTGCCCATTTGTTTTCCAACTCCCTAAATTGTGTTGTTGTCACTTCTAATCCTCTGTTCCTTCTCCTTGAGAATTTTATCCTTCTTCTATACTTGGAGAAGGGCATGGAAAAGAGGCGAGCTAGATACCTTTAGTTAATCTGCCATTCGAAGGTCCTCATCAGTGCTTGCTTCCGGCTCTTTATTTTGAAAAACCTCAAAGATACATAGAAGTTGAAAGAATGCTATGATGAAGCACCCATATCCCCCTTCGTTCGGATTTACCAGTTGTCAGCCTTTTCTCGTCATTGTTTTCTCTCTATTTCTGTCTGTCTGTCTCTCTCTGGCAAGTCTTGGGCAATTAGAGTATTAAAAAAATGGTGATCTATTTTTGCTGATCCATTTGAAAGTAGGTTGCAGATATCATGAACTACACTCCAAAGTACATGCATAGCCTCAAGTACCTGACGAATAAAGAAATCCTCCTACATTAGTACATTACCATTTCACACCTAAAAAAGTAACAACCCAAAGGAAATAATCAACAAAACTAAAAGGCAGCCTATGGAATGGGAGAAGATATTTGCAAATGACATACCTGATAAAGGGTTAGTATCCAAACTATATAAATAACTTACAAAATTCAACACCCAAAAAAACAAATAAACCAGTTTAAAAATGGGCAGAAGACAGGAATAGACATTTTTCCGAAGAAGATGTAGAGATGGCTAACAGACACATGAAAAGATGCCCAACATCAGCCATCATCAGGGAAATACAAATCAAAACCACAATGAAATATCATCTCACACCAGTCAGAATGGCTAAAATTAACAGCACAGGAAATAACAGGTGTTGGTGAGGATGTGGAGAAAGAGGAACCCTCTCACACTGCTGGTGGGAATGCAGATTGGTGCAGCCTCTGTGGGAAACAGTATGGAAGTTCCTCAAAAAATTAAAAATAGAACTATCATACAACCCAGCAATTGCACTACTAGGTATTTACCCAAAGGATACGAAAATACTAGTTCAAAGAGATACATGCACCCTGATGTTTATAGCCACATTATCTACAATAGCCAAATTATGGAAAGAGCCCAAATGTCCATTGACTGATAAATGGATAAAGAAGATGTGGGTATATATACAATGGAATAGTACTCAGCCATCAAAAAGAATGAAGTCTTGCCATTTACAACAACATGGATGGAGCTAGAGAGTATTATGCTAGGCAAAATAAGTCAGCCAGAGAAAGACAAATACCATATGATTTCACGCATATGCAGAATTTAAGAAACAAAACAAATGAACATAGGGAGAAAAAGGAGGGAGGCAAACCAAGAAACAGACTGTTAGCTATAGAGAGCAAACTGATGGTCGCCAGAGGGGAGGTGGGCGGGGGATGAGTGAAGTAGGTGATAGGGACTAAGGAGGGCATTTGTCCTGACGAGCACTGGGTGTTGTACAGAAGTGTTGAATCACTAGATTCAATGCCTGAAACTTACATACTGTACGTTAACTAACTGGAATTTAAGTAAAAACTTGTAAAAGAAAAAGAAAAAAAACAACAACCCAGTAACCCATAACATTATCTACTGCTATCTAGTCCACACTCAGTTGTCCCCAGCTGTCTCCAAGTGTCTTTATAACAGTCTTTGTTTGGATACAGTGTCTAGTCAAAACTAACATATTGCTTTTGGTTGCTATGCCTCTTCAGTGATTTTACATCTAAAGCGGCCCTCCTGACTTCCTGATGTTTGTAGGAAGTGCACATTCGGATTAGGCTGACTGTTTCTTCATGCTGTCATTAAGCTTGTTGTTACATTCCCTGGATTTCCTGCCATCTAAAAGGCAGATCTGAGCTTGATTTGATTCCTATTAAACCTCACTGGCCAGAACACTTCCTAGCTGCTGTCTTCCTACTGCATTGCATTGGGAGCTATGCAACGTCAGGTTGTCTCCGTCTTGGTGCTAAGTTTAAAAACATGATCAAGCCAGTGAACACTAGATGTCTCTGTCATAAACCAACAGTTTGGCTTTGAAATCGTAGTTGATTCTTTGAGACAATGTGAGTATCACATTCCCCAGTCATCTTTCACCTAGTCATTCTAGAATCAATTCACAGTCCTTGTCTGAATTAATTATGAAATTGTGGTTGCAAAGGGTGATTTTCTAATTCTCTCAGTCCTTCTACAGTTACTCACTAGCATTCTTCATTAAGGAGAGCTTTTTTTTTTTTTTTTACCTTAGCTATGTACTAGACTCAGAATTTAAAATTCTTTGTTTATTAAAAATCAATTGTTACACGGGGCGCCTGGGTGGCACAGCGGTTAAGCGTCTGCCTTCGGCTCAGGGCGTGATCCGGCGTTGTGGGATCGAGCCCCACATCAGGCTCCTCCGCTATGAGCCTGCTTCTTCCTCTCCCACTCCCCCTGCTTGTGTTCCCTCTCTCGCTGGCTGTCTCTATCTCTGTCAAATGAATAAATAAAATCTTAAAAAAAAAAAAAAGTCAATGGTTGCTAACATTATTATTTTTCATGCTCATATTGTCTAAAATTCGAACAGTGGAGGTCTCTTCAAGTTAGCTCCTGTGTCCTTTTGGTATGACTCCATTAGTTGTTGAGTACTTTTTTACATTGTTACAGTGTTAGCTATCCCAGACCCACCTTGTATTTTTCCTGTACTACTTTTGGAATTCTCCATTTCTCCAAGGAGCCTTTGTTCCTTGTAGTAAGCAATGGGGTTTGGAACCCCAAATCTGTGTGCTGAGAATGTTTAGTGCTATTTGGAATAGTATTACTTATAGGTACTTTTAGACAGAGCTAGAAAAAAAAGTATATATATATAATTATCAATTCATACTAATATTCCCTATTAAGATTTAACATCTCAAACATTTTATTAATTTGTTTATATCATACTTTTGTCTCTTTCTTCTTAACATGAAAATCTTGGTACCTACATATTCTCTTTATTCCACAATATACATAAAACTGTTTCAGAATTACAATATTAATATTACTACTAACAGTAAAATATTATAAATTGTTCAGGATTTCTTTGCAGTTCATTTTGTCCTCAGAATAGATGCCACTAGAGGTGTAAAGCCACAGTGTTGTATTCAAAAGTTATTTGAAAAAAATCTGTTTTCCTGGGGCGCCTGGGTGGCTCAGTCGTTAAAGGTTCTGCCTTCGGCTCAGGGTGTGATCCCAGAGTTCTGGGATCGAGCCCCGCATCAGGCTCTTCCACTGGGAGCCTGCTTCTTCCTCTCCCACTCCCCCTGCTTGTGTTCCCTCTCTAGCTGGCTGTCTCTCTCTCTGTCAAATAAATAAATAAAATCTTAAAAAAGAAAAGAAAAGAAAAGAAAAAATTCTGTTTTCCTGTGTCATATCATCAATTCCATATATAGCTAGCTTTATCTCTTTATCTCTATGTTCATTTGTAGGTGTTTTCTTTTTAAATTCTTATTATTTAATTTTATAGTTTGAATATATAAAGCATTTACATTATTCCAAAATCAGAACTATATGAAAATGTGTAGTCAGATAAAGATAAATTATGTGAAAGGGTATATTCAGATAAAGGTATACTTAGACACTAGGTCCTAACCTTACCCCCTCCACTTTACTCCCACACACGTTACATAACTGGAGGAGGCAACCACTCAAGTTAGGTAATCACTGTCAGGTTCCTATTATCCTTGTGTTTCTTTTTGCAAAAGTGCACACATATTTATATTCTTATTTTCTCTTCTTCTATGAAAGGAAGCATGCTCTCTATATACTTTTTTGCAGCGTTTTCTACTTAACTATGGAAATTAAAATGGAAGTTACTCCATGTCAGGTTGTAGAAGTCTTTAATTATTTTTATAGTGGCATAGTATTTTATTATATGGATATAATTTGTTGAACCATGTTTGTGACAGGAATTTGCATTGTCCCACATCTCAATAGACTTTACTATTATGAAAATGCTGCAGAAAATGCAGAATAACCTGTGCATATGCTGTATTGTCTTTTCTAGAGGTGTGTCTTCAAGGTAAATTCTAGAACTGGAATTGCTCAAATGCATAAATATTTTGTAAGTCCTTTCCACACAGAGCTAATCAGCTTTTAAACATCTAAACTTAATACTTAACTACCTTCGTTTAATTTTGATGCCTCTTTGTAAATAACAGTTTAAATAATCTTTGCATACACCCTTCAAACATTAACTCAAAATGGATCACAGACCTAAGAGTAAAACACAGAACTATTGAGCTCCTGGAAAATAACATAGGAGAAAACCTAGGTGACCTTGGATGTGGCAATGACTTTAGCTGCAACCCCATACGTACAGTCTTTGAAAGACATAAGTCATAGTCTGAATTTCAGTAAAATTAAAAACTTCATATCTGCGAAAGACAATGTCAAGAGAATGAGAAGACAAGCCACAGACTGGGAGTAAATATTTGCAAAAGATACATTTGATAAAGGACTGTTACCCAAAATATACAAGGAACTCATAAAACTCAGCAGTAAGAAAACTATATTTAAAAATGGGTCAAAGGCCTTAATAGACACCTCATCAAAAAAAGACATACAGATGGCAAATAAGCATATGAAGAACGACTCCACATTATATCTCATCAGGGGAAGGCAAATTAATACAACAGTGAGATACCAGTACACACAGATTAGAGCAGCCAAAATTTGGAACACTGACAACAGCAAATGCTGGCCAGCATGTGAACAGCAGGAACTTTTTTTTTAAATAACTTTCATATTTATTACATGGTAGAATGACATTTTGGATATATTGGCTAAATAAAATACATAATTAAATCATTTCACCTCTCGTTTTTTATTAAGTTTTTATTTTACTTCACATATATATATTCGTATAGTTAACATAAATTGTTATATTAGCTTCAGGTATGTGATGTAGTGATTCAACTATTCCATACATTACTCAGCGCTCCCCACGATAAGCATGTTCTGTAATCCCCATCACCTGTTTGACCATCGCTCCCGGCCCATCTCCCCTTTGGTAACCATCAGTTTGTTCTCTGTAGTTAAGAGTATGTTTCTTGGTTTGTCTCTCTCATTCTTTTCCCCCTATGATCCCTTGTTCTGTTTCTTAAATTCCACATGTGACTGAAATCATATGGAATTTGTCTTTCTCTGACTGACTTATTTTGCTTAGCGTAATACTCTCTAGCTCCATCCATGTTGTTGCAAGTGGCAAGATTTCATTCTTTCTGATGGCTGAGTAATAGTCCTTTCTATCTATCTATATCTATCTATCTATCTATCTATCTATCTATCTATCTATCTATCTATATCTATCTCCAAATTACAGAAGCAGCCCAAGTAGCCATTGACAGAAGAATGGATCTATCGATGGACACTTGGGCTGCTTCCATAATTTGGCTGTACCAACAGGAACTGTAATTCATTGCTGGTGGGAATGCAAAATGATATAGCTATTTGGGAGGTAATTTGGTGGTTTCTTGCAAAACTGATCATACGCTTACCCTGCAATCCAGCAATCACATTCCTTGGTATTTTCCCAGAGGAGTTGCAAACACACATCCACACAAAAGCTTGCACACAACTGTTTCTAACAGCTTTATCCATAACTGCCAAAGCTTGGAAGCAGCTAAGATGTCTTTCCGTAGGTGAATGGACAAAGAAACTAGTACACCTAGACAATGGAATATTATTAAATGCTGAAAACAAATGAGCAATCAAACTATGAAAATACATGAGGAACCTTACATCCATACCAGCAAGTGCAAGAAGCCGGTCTGAAGAGGCTGCGTACTGTGTGATTCCAACTATACGCCATTCTGGAAAGGCAAAGCTATGGAGACAGTAAAAAGATCACTTTTTACTGCCAAGGGTTAGGAATGAATAGGCAGAGCACAGAGGATTTGGGGGCAGTGACAATACTTTGTATGGTACAATAATGTTGGGTGCATGTCATTATACGTTTGTCTAAACCCTCAGAACATACAACATCAAGAGTTAACTGTAATGTGAACTGTAGACTTCGGGTGACAGTGATGTGTCAATGTAAGTTCATCAGTTGTAACAGCTGTACCACTCTGGTGGAGGATTTTGACAATGGGACACTATGCATGAGTGAAGGCAGGAGCTATATGGGAAATCCCTGTCCTTTTCCCTCACTTTTGCTGTGAATCTTAAATTGCTCTAAAAAAATAATTTTAGTAAAAAAAAAAAAAATCTTTGCATGACCTTCTGGAGAACTAGAGTTTTGTTTTATTTTGATTTACTATTTAGCCCTTTTACCTTTACTGCTCTGATACCTATCTACATGTAGTTTTCCTTGTGATTTCTCAATAATCTTAAAACCTTTTATGGATCCTTTTCCGGGGTATATTTTGTAGTTCACAACTGTCTCTTTTTTTAAGATTTTATTTATTTATTTATTTATTTAAGAGAGAGAGTGAGAGAGCACAAGAGGGAGGAGGGTCAGAGGGAGAAGCAGACTCCCCACTGAGTGGGGAGCCCAATGCAGGACTCCATCCCAGGACTCCGAGATCGTGACCTGAGCTGAAGGCAGATGCTTAACTGACTGAGCCACCCAGGTGGCCCACAGTTGTCTCTTGTTAGCCCACCCATGTTAAGATGTTAGCCACTTATCTTTTCAATGTGTACCTCTTTGTAAAACCAGCTCAATCAATCAATCACGGTATTCACCAGAGGCATGGTATTTTCTGTTATTGTGGTTTAGGAAATGTTTTTCTTTTCCCTTCAAAGAGAACAGCAAGTTAGCAAGATAATTGATCTGTGGTGAGAAAACATATCCCATAAGCATTCTGTAAGTATTCTTCCAGACTCTTTGGTCCTCTAATCTTTAAGTTATGAAAGTAAATATCTTCTTTTCTTCCCACCTTTGAATGTTAGGTCTCCTCTCGTCCTAGCTGCATGTAGTTCAAGTTCTTTGAATTTATAATCTGAAATATTAAGTAACATGTCAGTAACTTTTATCTTCCTTTGATGCTGTTGATGGAAGACATGTCAAATCTCTCTCAAACTCTAGGATACATTTTTTTTTATCAATGCAGGAAAATTGTTATCAATCAGTTTCTTAGTTTCATAATTGTGGTTTATTTTAATTTTTTCCCATATCTCCTTGGGTAATGCGTTGTGCACAGAGTAGATGAGATCTGTGATATGCCTCAGGTTCTATTTTTAGCCCATCGTGTGTGGTTAACATCCATGCTAGTTGAGATGTCCATTCTGATTGGTTAGTATCCATTCCATGCAGGTGTAAAATACATTTAATATCTCCCTAGTGTGATATCATTACACTACTCAGTGGGCCAGTGTCAGTCCCTGATGAAATTTGCATGTATCTCTGGCTAATTGAGAAATATTAGGACAATAAAATTAGTTTGTAATGAAGATAAGTGTATTCAATTTACAAAACTATTCATAGGGTGTGTCACTCCCAAAGTTTTGGTTATGAAATGCTTGTTCTTTTGTGGAAAAAAATGGTAATTTAAAAAGAAAACATTCTTACTTGGCTTAATAAAAGATGCCCACACTATGTCAGTCTCAAAAATTAAAAACAGAGGAAAAAATCAATTTGTGCAATTCGGGAGTCTGGGAACAGTAATCTTTGCCATTGCCTTTAAATTAATGTCCAGGCCTGTTAATTAGTTGTTCTTGACTCTGTCTGTATCATTTTTCTAGGATTGAGATTTGAGGTATAATTTCGTCTTTGGAGTTACTGAGTCTTTTTGCCTGCCTTTTTGCGATTTCTAGGAGTTTTTATATTTCTTCTTTTTTTCACTTTCATCCAAACGATTCAGTTCTTGTATACTTTCATAGTTGATGTTGTCACATTCCTCTGGTTGCAAAGGCCTAGAGGCATATCAACGGTAATAAACAGAATCTAGTAATAAACAAGATTTTTCTGGCTCTAGCCCTCACCTACCATTACACATTTCCCACTCTGCAAATTCTCCTTCTGTTGTTTCCAGAAGTCTCTAGTGAGCGTCTCGCACGTGTGCATTAATCAGTCTCTCGGGTGCACTGATTGCATGTCCCCCTGTAGCCCACATCGCTAATGAAGGTGCGTCGTCATCATCAGTGGCACCAGCTCACTCTTGTGACTATGATGTCTGGCCGGTAATGCTATGTTCTCTTACTCCCATAGATGAGGGCAATAAATACTGGAAAGATTGAAACAATATTTGATTATCTGTTGCTAATAACTGTATGTTAGAGAATTTCAAACAATTGGCAAAGACTTAAAAGCATAAATTTTTTTAATGGAGAAGACATGTCAATTGCCAAAAAAAAAAAATCAATAATATTCTAATGTATTAATGAAAAGTCTAAACAAGAAAGATCCTTCCTCAATATACACACACGCACGTACACACAACACACACACAAACACTTAAAGACATTGGAATAAAATAACAATACATGACTGCATAATGGAAATAACAAAACCTTGATAAATTATAAGCAAAAGCTTTGAGCAAATGTAGTAAGCCAGTTAATAGATAGGAGAAAAAACACCCGCTAACCCTGGCTGCAGTTCCAGGATGTAGAGCTGGAAGAGGAAGACTGGAGAGCCTGGCAAATAGTCTAAAATAATAGGATCACAGTAATAGGGAAAAAAACAGCACCTTGCAGGGAACACAAGCTGGAAACCAAGGAACTGAAAGGATGAGACCAATAATAAAAAGAGAAGTAAAGGAAAAAGGAACAAAGTTCAGGGCCAAAGGTCTGCATGAAAGCATATTCAAAAAAGCAAGAGAATAGACTGGGGGTGAAGGAAGGGCATGCATGGGGTGGTAAGGCAGAGCTTGAAGAGTTTCCCATAAAAACGGGTCCAAATCCTCTCTCATATGTGGTTAGCAGTCACACCCACAGGTGTTACAGATGCCAAACTAATCAAATAATTTTCCAACAGTTAACTTAAAAGTTACGCACCATTCTGATTAGCACTCCAACAAAATTTGAACTTAAAAAAACAACACAGTGCTTCTAAATTTCACATGAAAAACAACCAGATCACACAATCACAGAACTTAGAAAAGAGCAGCGGAAGGCCCGTTCTACTAAGGATGAGAATGCTGAAATGCTCAGCTTCCAGTGCTACCAAAGAATATAAGAAATATTTGGGACAGATTAGAAATCTAAAAACTGTGTAATGAAACAATCAGTATCACAGAAGAACTGAAAAAAGCCATTTATTAAACAAGTTGATCGCTGGATAATAATTTGAGAAACCAGTAATTCAAATCCAACACACACTAAATGTATATTTCTCCCCAAAACGAACCCTTCTCTGACACTCTGACCCTGGCCCCACTCTTCCTCCCTTGTGATTCCTGCACCCTGCCTCTCATACAAGATTCTGAGCTTCTCGAAGAATTGATATAAAATGTACCAAACATATCACAGAAATATAAAGAAAACATTTAAAATCAGCTGTATAGTATATTTCTGTTTGTAAGGGAAAAGAGATATACAGGTGTATGGGTGTAAATATGCCTTTGCTTTTATACGCCTAAGGAGAAAAAGGAAGATACCGAAGAAATCACAAATATGTTTATTGCTGGAGAGTAGGATTACTCTAGGATAGTGGTTTTCATTTTTTTTGTTTTGTTTTGTTATTTGACTCCTTTGTACTCTTAAAAATTATTGAGGACCCCATGGAGATTTGTTTATGTGACTTATATCTATAGATATTTACTGTGTCAGAAGTAAAAACTAAGAACTTTAAAGAAATACCTATTATTTTAAATGATAACACTCAGCCCATTACATGTTAAAGCATAAATAACATGTTTATATAGAAAAATAATCATATTTTCCAAAATTTAAAAATATTAGGGAGAAGAGTAACATTGTTTTGCCTTTTTGTAATTCTCTTTAATGTCTGGCTAGATAGAGACAGCTGGATTCTTATTCTGCTTCTGAATTTAATCTGATGTGCTGTACGCTCCTGAGAGAATCAGAGTATAAGAGGAAAATAAAATCTTAGTATTATTATGAAAATAGTTTTGACCCAGATCCCCCAGCAACACTAAGGGAACTACTTTTCTAGAAGAGGAGAGGAAAGTTTTTGTTTTCACCAGAGATAGTTTGTGTTTCATAGTTCTCTAAGCCTTATCTATCAAATAGGAAAAATAATACTGCTTTCTAGAATCTTTGTGAGGAATATGTATAGTGTGCTTAGAAGAGAAATAAGCACAACTCAGGCATGTAATAAATGATAGATGTTATTATAATAGGAGTTTGTTATGATGATAGTTAAATGCAAAACCAGGATGAAAACTTCTGAATTTAAATCCACTACCTTTTTCACTGAACCCACTTATGGCTTAGAGGCTGCTCAGAGTTGCAAAGGCTTAATAGGGCCTCTGAAGAGAAAGGAGGCCAGAGAAAGCACGAGTGGTGAAAGGAAGCCAGTGCAACCAATTAATCAACCCAGGGCCCTGGTCTATGAAGGACCCACAAGAGTTTATACCCAGAACAGTATTGGGCACAGCCTGGAAAAGGTGATGGGCTGGTAGGTTAGAAGTGAAGGGTGATATCGTGATGTTGAAAAGTGGAGCAGACTGGTCAGAGTAAAACATGCATGGGGGCCATGACAAGGCCAGGATACTCACCTCAAATTTCACCTGATTCCCCACATTCTCAACACACTTGTGGTTGGGTGGGGTCCATATGGCTGGTTTTGGACAATGGAATAAGAAGGAATAAATAATTTAATATATACATTGTGAAGTGGAGGTTAAGAGGCATGAAGGATAGTTATTTGATAGGAGCCCAAAAGAATCTAATAGAGGAAATTAAAAAAAAAATCTCAGGAGATAAAAATTGAAAATTTCACAATCAAATAAATGTGACTCTTTAGACTAAAAGTGTACTTCTGGGGGCACCTGGGTGGCTCAGTCGGCTAAGCATCTGCCTTCAGCTCAGGTCATAATCTCAGGGCCCTGGGATCCAGTCCCGCATCAGGCTCCCTGCTCAGCCGGGAGTCTGCTTCTCCCTCTCCCTCTGCGCCTCCCCCTGCTTGTGCATGCACTCTCGCTCTCTCTCAAATAAATAAATAAAATCTTAAAAAAAAAAATGAAAGTGTGCTCCTGGAACCAAGCAGGGTCCAGATCACGTGCCCCACCTGCGCATTTCACAGTGAACCTGCAGAGCATCAGGATGGAAGGGAATCTTTAATACTGTTAGAGGGAAAATACAGATTACATAGAAAACAGCAACAATTGATAGCTGACTTCTTGGTGACAATAGATGGCAAAAGATAAAAGTAATATTGAGTGATAAACTATTAATCAAGACTAAGACAAATAAAAATATTTTCAGCTTTTTTTTAAGGGGGGGAGGAGCACAGGGAGAGAGAGAATCTTAAGCAGGCTCCACCCCCAGCATGGAGCCCGACTCAGGACTTGATCTCATGACCCTGAAAGCATGACCCTGAGTTCAAGGCCCCATCCCTATGCGTAATCAACTGAGCCACCCAGGCACCTCCTAGCTTTTCTTTAACAAGACCCAGGGGGTTAGAGGGAAAGAATGGCCGTACCTGCAGGTGTGCTGACTATCCCCCGAGGCTCTACCCCCATGCCCTATAGGCAGAGCACTCAGCAGGGAGTTGCTGAGAGATTCTCTCTCGCTTTTGGTCTCCCTCTACCCCTATCCCCCATTCCCCACTTTCTCACTTTCAAAAAATAAATATGTCTTGAAAGAAAGAAAGAAAGAAAGAAAGAAAGAAAGAAAGAAAGAAAGAAAGAAAGAAAGAAAAACAGCCTACAAAATTAAAAAGTGAAAATTTATTACAGATGCTATTACATTTCTAGAACAGATGGTTATAAAGTCATTGTACTGAATGTATTTGAAGAGGTAAATGAAGACAAACGTCTCATTATAAAACTAAAAATAAATTATGTTCCAAATAGGCAAAGATAAAAACAGATTTAAAAAAAAATAAAAGAACAATTAAAATACCTTGGAAATCAAGAGTACAGTGATAAAAGTAAGAAGCTAAAATATTAATATAAACTCGATATAAATTCTTAAGAAGAGAATTGGATATTTGGAAGAAAGAAATTTCAAAGTCATCCAGAACCCAGCCCAGAGAGACAGAGATTAGAAACTACATTTGTGTAACTAAAAGATAGGAGATCAGTACAGAACAGGATACCTGCTTTTGCCATTTCTATTCAACGCTATACTTGGAGATTCTAGTCAGGGCGGTTAGGTGAGAAAAAGAAATAAAAAGCATGCAGTTTGGAAAGGAAGAAGTAAAACTACCTCTTTGCAGATGGCATGATCTTGTATATTAAAAGTCTTAAGGACCAACCCCCCCAAAGGTATTAGAGCTAATAAATGAGTTCAGCAAGGTTGCAAGATAGAAATACGAAACTCAGTTGTATTTCTATACACTAGCAATGAAAAATTTGAAAAAGAAATTAAAAAAATCCCATTCGCAATAACATCAGAAAGATACAATACTTGGGAATAAATAGAACAAGGAGTATACGACTTGCCCACTGAGAACTACACAACTTCATAAGACCATGTGGCATTGGCATAGGGTAGACATAAAGAGCAATGGAATAGAATCAGAAGTCCAGAAGTAAAGTCATACATCTATAGTCGATTGATATTCAACAAGGGTAGCAAGACCATTTAATAGGGGAAAAGTAGTCTTTTTAACAATGGAGCTTGAACAACTGGATTGTCACACACAAAAGAGTGAATTTGAACCCCATCCTTTAAACCATATACAAAAAATTAACTCAAGATCAATCAAAGACCTAAAGACCTAAGAACTAAAACTGTAAAACTCTTAGAAGAAGACACAGCAGTAAATCTTTGTGACCTTGGATTAGGTGATGTTTTCTTAGATAAGACACCCAGGGCACAAGCAACCAAGGACAAAATAGATAAATGAAAAGTTCATCAAAATTAAAAACTTCTGTGTTGCAAAGGGCACTACAAAATTGAAAGGACAAACCACAGCATGGGAGAAGATATCTGCAAATTGTATTTCTGATAAGGGTCTGGTATCTCAGTCATATGGAAGTAAATGAGAATAATATTGGCATCGGATTTTTCTTCAGCATCACGGAATGCAAGCAAACATCATTCTAATTGGGAATGTGTTAGCACTCCCTTTCAAAGCAGGAGCAGAAGGAATGCTGTGTGTCCTCATGCAGAAGAAAAGTAATTCCAAACTAATCTATTGATTCAGTGTGATTTCAATTAAAAAAACGACAGAGCACTTTTAGAGAATTTACTAAGCTAATTCTAAAACTTTTATGGAGAAATTATGGGCCAAAAATAGAAAATCTATTTTGCAGAAAAAGACCAAGTGAAAGGTATGACTTACCATTGTGAGATTACTTTATGTCCAAATGATTTCTAGACAGAAAGAGGAATAAACATTTATAATTAGTTTATTTTCCATTTTATTAATCATATGAATCCAGAATTCATTTAAATATTAATAACATCCTACTGAATATTTACACAGCATGTACATAAACTGATAAATCAAGTTTAAGCACTAAACAGATTAAATTTCCCCAAACATTTAAATGTTGATTGCAAACTTAATCAAACACTTCTAAACCTTTAATTAGAATCCCTTTGAATATATCAGAATCTCTTAAGTGCTCTAAAATTTCAAAAGGCTGTCAGAATTAACGTGCAGTATAATTATTATGCTGCTGATCAGATAACCAGAAAACCCCCGTATAAAGTGTTTAAACCAGGGTTTTAAAGTTATCTCTTTGTTGTCTTCATCCTTATACTTATTTCTTACTGGAGTTGCCTTCAAGATGAAGTTCAGCAGTTTTTTACTTTTATACTTTACTAAAATCTCATTAGTTTTTCAGACCCCAAAGAAGAGAGGTGCTATATGAGAACATGAGATTTAAGGGTCTGGGTCTGATCCCCCTCACAGTTGGGGAGGACACATGAAGTTGAGTCCTTCTTTATAGTAAAGCTTTCCTTGTTACTTGTGAGACTCTTCCATTCTCCATCCATCATATTGATATTAATTTGTGACCCTTGGTATCTTTGCCAGAAACAAGAGACATGTGTTTTATTATTCATTATACTTCTCCATATTTTTATGATGCACAAATTTTAAAAATTCAAAATGTGCAAATGTATATAAACTAAGAAATGAGTGTCTCCTATACAACTTACCCTACTTTATTCCTACTCCCTAAGAGAAACTATTAATAGACTTTTTTCTGTAACAGTGCAAATACAACACACATATGTATGCATCCCAAAATATAAATATTATATGCTGTGTAACATAAATAAAATATAAAATTAAAATTACATAGTATATAAATGTGTTGAGATATAAAATATCTTCATTAAATAATCATACAATATACATATTTTTCCATAACTCAGTGTTATTTTATGCTAGTACGCACAGAACTGCATATTTTAATGCTTATTACCTATGACTGTTTCTACAAGTGACAACTACTCTTTCAGATGGTCAGTGCTATGCATCTAATCTTTTAGCTCTTACGAATGATGTTCCAGTGAACAACCTTGTGCTTTTAATTGTATACAACTGTGTATTTCTTTTCTTTCTTTTTTTTTTTTTAAGATTTTATTTATTTATTTGACAGAGAGACAGCCAGCGAGAGAGGGAACACAAGCAGGGGGAGTGGGAGAGGAAGAAGCAGGCTCCCAGCAGAGGAGCCTGATGTGGGGCTCGATCCCAGAACGCTGGGATCAACGCCCTGAGCCAAAGGCAGACGCTTAACGACTGAGCCACCCAGGTGCCCCTATGTAAGTATTTCTATAATTTAGACCAGTGCTGTTCCGATAAGTCTTTCTTAGAAATAAGAATAAGTCTTTCAGTAGAAATATTTTGTGTCTCTTCTGCCTAGTATTGCAGCCTCTAGCTACATGTGGCCGTTGAATGCTTGAAATGTGCTTAGAGTGACTGAGGAACTGAATTTTTAATTTTATGTTAATACACACACAGTGAGTTCAACCAAACTTCAGGACAGACACCAAGTTCTGTGGCCCTGTAAGAGTCCTCAGGTTTTTTTGTTTTGTTTTGTTTTTGTGGGTTTTTAAAATAATTTTTATTTTGTTATATTAGTCACCATACAGTACATCCCCAGTTTTTGATGCAATGTTCCATGATTCATTATTTGCATATAACACCCAGTGCCTCAGTTTTAAGTCAGGAATTTCCTTTACGCCGTTGCTGTGTTTGAAACCCCAGTGACTCCCCTTGGAGGAGGGAATTCAGACTATTCCGGAACCGGCAACAGTGTTAATTCCTTGCATGGAGGCAGAAAGAAGAGCAGTACATATGGAGGGCTGTGTTTTGGCCTCTTCATCTTAACCCTGTTGTAACGCGGTCTTCCTCTGCCATGTTCATGGCTTACTGTCCTATCCAGTAGAACTACATTCTTCCCTTCAGCTAATTAAGGGAGATTGTGTTGGACGTTCTGATGAGGATGAGAATGAAAATTAAACCAAGCCAGAGATTAAGGACATCTCTTCTTGTGATCAGTGGAACGTTCTACTCTGTAACATTAAAACTTGGGCAAGAGGGCACGAAGTGAGACACAGTACTGAACCCCAACCCCTGAAATGACTCCTAAAGGCAGAGCCTTGCAGGTAGTGCCCAGGTGCCAGGAGGTTGTATCAACCAGGTCCCGCCAGGAAACGCCAGCACATACGGACGGTTTTACTCCGGAGGGCTGCATGGAGGAAGCCAACGAGCGATGTGAAATACCACTTTGCCAGCAGGAAGCTGGGACAACCCCTAGATGTGAGGAGGCTAGGAGAGGATGGGGGAAATCATTCTGTGAGGGCAGGGCGTTATACAGTATAAAAAGGAGGGGTGCCCCCTTCTGCCATTATTTCTTGGTTCTCAAACCCATGTATTCTCTGAAAGAAAGGGCATAATATATGCTTATATAAATATGAATGTAAACATATATAAATATAATTATATGTAAATATATTTGTACATAAATTTATATTTAAATACATTTTTTACTTCATATACAGGTGTGTTTGTGTCTGTGTGTATATATATATATTTATCTTATCTGTTTATGTATTATATATATTTATCTATCTATCTACACACACACATTTGTTTAAGGCATATACCACCACATCTTATCTACATCTATAAACACACACACACAAACACACCTGTATATAAAGTAAAAAAGTGTATTTAAATATAAATTTATGTATAAATACATTTACATATAATCATATTTGCATATTTATATTCATATTTATATAAGATATATTTTTATATATTTAAGACAAACATCAATCCCATTGGATAGCACCATACTTCACAGAATATTGTCCCCTAACTCCTGCCCCTTTTGGGCCTCTCCAGGCTATTTGGCACTCCTGTCAGCCCAGCTGCTTCTAGGGGATTCTACGGTTAGAGTCCATTGCTACACTTCTTTTGCCATAAAATATATTCCTTCGTTGGAGATGGTATTGTGTAGGATGACCTGGCAGTGAATAAGACATTTTGACGTCCGCAAATGGTAGCGTGAGAATACCGGGAAAGGGAACACAGATCTGGACCCAGAATTGGAGTCTGTGACTATGAGGAGAATCCTCTGCCTGCCCCATGGTGGAAGGAGAATTGAAACAATTAAAAACATGTGTTACTGGGACAAAAATAAATAACAGTGGAAAGAATTTAACTCCAGTCTTGGAAGTAAATGCCTAAGGGGGAATTTATGTCTGCAATTTATGTCTGTAAAGGTAGCTTTTTAAGTTAGTACGGAAAACAAAGATTAGTATATAAAGTTAAGACAATTAGCTAGCTATAAAAAAAAATCTGGATTCCTACTTTGCTTACTATACCAAAATATAATTCTTGCTGAAGCCATAAAATACTAAAGCACTGATAAATATTTTTATATTGTTGGGTTGGGAAAGAGCTAAATTGGTCTCAGTATTAGAAGGCATAATAGGAAATACTGTTCAACCTGACTACTTAAAAAGTGAAACTTCTTTGTAAATAAACACCATAAAATGTTGAAAGGTAGAAGACAACTTGGAAAATTATTTGCAAAATGTTAGACAAAGAATCAATATCCCAGATGAATAGAGAGCTCTTAAAAATCAATCGGGAAAATATTTAATGTTTTAATGGGAAAATGGGCAAAATACTCTGAGGCAAGTTATCAGAAAAACACAAAGACATATGAAAAATGTTTAACCTCATGAATAATCAAACAAATGCTATTAAAACGTGAATGTGTGAACAGGCTTTTCCCTCCGTCACACCGGCAAAGAGTACAGTTATTGACAAACTCAAGTCTGCAGCTCTGAGGGGCAGCAAGCCTGCTCCAGCACTAGTGTTGAGAGCGTCGAAGAGTCACATCACCCAGGACAGTGGTACAGCGGCATGTAGTGAAATGTAGACTATTTCCAGCTGCAGCACACTTCCAGGAATGTACCCTAAGGAGATGAGTGCCCATTACTGCTCTATTTACAATATTGAAAATGTGAGGCAACCTTAATGCCCATCGATAATGGACTGAGAAAGTAAATTATGATGTGGGAATCTCATACAGCTCTTAAAAGGGGACTCTATATTTATTGACTGGAAAGATCTTGTTGAATGAAAAATGAAGTTTTCAGAAGACAGGCCATGTAAAATTATAATAGATTTGTATGCCTATTTATGCATAGAGAGGTGTTTGAAAGGATGGTCACCCTCTCTGCTCCCCTAAAGAAAGGTTAAAAAAAATTAATAATAATAATAATAATAATAATAATGCATGCTTCAAGTTTAAAAACAAGTCCAATGCCACAGAGATGTAAAAAGTAAAAGGTGAAAGTTCTTCCTCTGATTCCACAAGACACCTGCCTCCAGGGATAAGCAGTGTTAACAAATCGAGTTCTAACCTTCAGATCTGAGAACCGTAGCTACTCTTACGCCAACGTGGGTGGATATAGAGATATATTGATACTTAGAAATGCAGCTTCTGCTACTTTTAAGAGTATTTCATGGAAGTATTGCTTGCACCCATAAAAGTGCACATGCCACAACTGTACATCTCAGTGAATTTTCCCCAACCGAACGCACCAGAACAGCCAGTGCCGAGAGAAAATAACGCACTACCCCAGGATGTTAGCGGCACTCCAGACCTCCCAGGGCCCCGTTTCCAGTCACTGCTCTGACTGCGCTGACTTCCAGCAGGAGTGACTCATGTGGCCAGTTTTGTATTTTAAACAAATGTAGCAACAGCAGCGGCCGCAGCAGCAGCAACAACACCCGTGTGCGTTGGTGTCTGGCTCGGCTTGCCCCCTGTCGTACGGCTGAGATATGGCCGTGTTGCCGCGTGTGGTCGAAGACGGTTTATGCTCATCGCCGTCTAGTATTCCACGGTGTGCCTGTGCTTGGACACATTTATCCGATGCACTTTTCACGGGCTCCTGCAGCGGGCTCGGTTTATTGGGCTGCTGTGAACATTCTGTGCATGCCCTTCGGGAATCATGTATGCATTTCTATTGACTCTAAACCAAGGGGTAGAATTAATGGCTCGTATTCAGCTCTGGTGTACCCTTCAAAGACATTTCCCAAGGTCCATTTACCTCCCTTATGATGGCTGGTTTTATAGGTCAATTTCTGTAGGCCACAGTATCCAGATAACTGGTGAAGTGTTATTCTGGATGTTTCTCTGAAGGTATATTTTACATGAGATGACCATTCAAATCAGTAGACTTTGAGTAAAGCAGATCACCCTGTGTAACGTGGATGGGCCTCATCCAACGCTTGAAGGCCTGACCTACTTGGAGGGGAGGATTTTGTTAGCAGGCAGCCTTCACACTGGAAATACAGCTCTTCCCTGGCTCTCCGGCCTGCTGGCCCATCCTGCAGATTCTGGCCTTGCCCGCCTCCGCACCTGCATGAGCCAATTCCTTAAAATAAATCTCTCTCTCTCTATTTACACATCTGATTGTTTCCACGTCTCTGGGGCACTCTGACTAATACACCCCTACCAGCCAGTGTTTGAGAGTTACTTTTCCTCCTCCACAGGCTTCCTAAACGCGCTATTTCCTGTCTTTGATGTTAGCAGGCTGGTGGGTGTAGTACTGCTTGTTTTAGCAGCATACCCTAGACAGCATTTCACATCAAGATATTTGACCTTTCTTTGACTTTAATAACAGCTCTACATCTTCCATGTTATGTATATATCATCTTTTATTTAACTACCTCCTATTGATGGACATTTAGATTATTGCTGGTTTTTCATTATTATAAATAATGCTGCAATGAAAAAAATTGCACAGAAATCTTTTAAAAATTTTGTGTTTCTCAGGGTGCCTGGCTGGCTCAGACAGTAGAGCATGCAACTCTTGATCTCTGGGGTCTTGAGTTCAAGCCCCATGTTGGATGTAGAGCTTACTTTAAAAAAAAAATGTGTTTTTCTAGACTGCATTCCTAGAGCTGGACAATTTGGGTCATAGATACACATATTTAAAGTGATGGCCAGTATTTTCAAAGTGTTCTCCAAATAAGTACCAATATTATACTCCTACCAGCAGCAAGTCAAAATGCCTAATTTTCCACCCCATTGCCAGGTAGGATGTATTTTTAAAACCTCTCTAGCTTTCATTTTTATTTTATTTGTATTTCTTTGGTTATTTTCTAGGTTGACTTTTAAAAATATGTATTAGTCATCTATATTTCTTATGGTTTTTCTGTTTATATTTTTCCCCCCTTCAGTTGACTTATTCTGTGTCTTTCTATAAAATATATGAAAGTTCTGTAGGCATATAGGTATTATTGCACTGGATATTTTGTGATGCAAGGATTTTTCCAGTTTTTCATATATTAAGGTGGCAATGTAATATACTTGGTAAGCAAATAAGTTTTAGAATCAAAGTTTGCTTATAACTCAGCTTTGTCACTAACTCGTTGAATAACCTTAGTGAAGATATTTAACCACCACCCCCCCCGCCCCCCACCGCCAAACCTGTTTTTGTAACTGTACAGTACAAATAACAATAATTTTCTCATAATGGGATAATTTGTGGGAATTAAATACTGCATGTGAAAATGTAAAACACCTCGCCATTTACTGTCATTCAAAAATGCTTTTTGTTACAGGAGTTCTTTGTCTTATAACTTCGTATATGATTTCTTGAAGAAGTTTTAATTCTTATGTTAAATCAGTCAATCTTCATGACCTCTCAGTCTCCTGCTGTCCTCTCTCTAAGATAATAAAATAGTGCTCTTTGGTTTCTTCTAGTATTTACATAATTTTATGTTCTTTGAGATTATCAAGCCACATGGAATTTATTTTTTATATGTTATAGAGATTTACCTTCATCGTCTTTCAAATAGAGAGCCAAATACCAAAAGCCATTTTTGTAATCATCAGGCATTTCCTCGCAGACTTTAAATGTCACTGTTTTAATACTAAAATAATATTTGTACTTGCATGTGTTTCTGGACTCTCTTTTATGTTCTCATTGATCTATTTCCTCATTTTTACACTGGCAGCATGTTGTTTAATTTTGTTTGCTGTACGCTATTTTTTCATATCTGCCGGTCAAGCCTCTTTTTATTATTGGTCTTTCTTACACCAGGTTCTTGACTGTTACTGCAGATCAGTGCTTTCACCTAGAATGTAGAATCAGGTAGTCACATCAGCATCCTGTGGCATGATGCAATTCCTCTTCATTTTTCTTTTCAGTGTTTTTCTAATCTTTTAAACTCTTCATTGATTCTTTTTCTTTTTTCATTGCTGTTTGGATTCAAAGAATATGTGTTCTCTGAAATTGCTCTGAGAAGGTAGAGACAGTTTTGATCCGCGTTTTCTTTTTCGCTGTTTCTATGCTGTGTTCATGTTGTCTCCTTTCTGCCAGTTATTATCTAGAATGGGGACCAGGGCCACCGTCTATAGCTGTACGGTTGAGCACCCACAGTTCTAGGGGGCGCTGTCCACGTGGTCGCAGTGCAGATCCTGCAGATTCGTTACACAGCCAGCCTAGGGCTCGGTCGTATGAGAACTTCTCTTCACTCAAGAAGAGCATGCGTTGACGCTCCTTGATTCTCCTCTCTGGTGACCTGGCCACTGTTTTAACTGTGCCGTTAGAAATGGAGCTAGAGCACCATTTGTCATGGTTTGTCATCTCAGTACGGTATTTCGCTTATTGTCAGGGGGCAGGAAGCCAGGACTGGAGCAACCAGTGTACTGAAGCAAACTTTATCCAGAAAGGCGGCGGCGTGCACCGTGGCAGAGTGCTCGACACTACTCTGTGTAGCCCAGCTCCCGTGGTGGGTGGGTGTGGCCACATGCCAGGTTCTCACCAAGGGAGTGTGAGCTCGAGTCATGGCGTCACTGCCAGGAGGAAGTGATTAAGAGACAGACAAGTCTTCTGTACTATGATATAGTGAAAACATGCCTGGCTTGGAGTTCCTAAAACCCTTGGAAACTCTTTAGTGATAAGAATGTTTTTGTATGCAGGGCTCCTCGGTGGCTCCATTGGTTAAGTGTTGGACTCTTGGTTTCGGCTTGGGTCATGGTCTTGGGGTCATGGGATGGAGCTCTGCACAGAGTCTGCTTGAGATTCTTTCTCTCCCTCTTCCTCTGCCCCCCCACCACCACGCCACTTGCTCACATGCTCTCTCTCTCTCTCAAATAAATAAAATAAATAAAATCTTTTAGAAAACCCCAAAGAATGTTTTTGTATGCTAATTAGATGACTCCTGGCTGAAGGGGTGGGGTTCTAGATAGCTTCTGACTGGTGGCCAGAAAAACCAAGCCAGGATTAGAGGTTGGGACCTTCAGCCCCAGCTCTTCACCTGGGGAGGAGAGAGAGCCTGGAGACTGAGTTAATCTCCAACAGCCAATGATTTAATCAACCATGCCTCTGTAATGAAACCTCCATAAACACCCATAACTGATGGGTTCAGAGAGCTTCTGGTTTCGTGAATACATTGAGTTACTAGAAAGGTTCTACACCATGGCATGGAAGTTCTGCCCCCACCTCCCTGTGCACCCCCTGCTTCATCTTGCCTCATGCATCTCTTCAGTTTGGCTGTTTCTGAGCTCTGTCCTTTGTAATCATAAGCCAAGTGCTTTTCTGAGTTCTGTGAGTCATTCTAGTGAATTATCAAACCTGAAGAGGGGTTGTGGGAACCCCTGAATTTATAGCCAGTCAGTCAGAAGTCTGGTGAGCAACCTGGGACTTATGACTGGTGTCTGACGTGGGGGTAGTCTTATGGGACTAAGCCTCTAACCTGTGTGGTCTGTGCTAACTGCATACTTAGTGTTGGAATTGAATTGAATTGAATTGAACTGTTGGACACCCAGTTGGTGTTGGAGAATTGGAGAAGTGGAGTCAAAAAAGACAACACATCCATCCTTTGTATTTCTATCTTTGATATAAATACTGTGAGGCCCTAGAGGAAGGTGAAACCACAAGATAGAAGAACCTTTGACCCTGAATGATAGATAGATGACAACCACCACCAATCAGGAATATTTACATTGGACTGCTATGTGAGGAACAAATTACATTTTATTGTGTTAAACCATTCAGATTGGAATTTGGTTTGTTGTAGGAATACAACAAATAATATGTAGAATCAACTAGCAAAATGAATCTCCTGAGCCATGAGCCCCCACCCCACCCCCGCCACCTTCCTTTCTGGGTTTTTTGGTGTCTTTGTTGATCTTTTGATTCAGAGAATACATGACCTCTTTAATTTCTCTGAGACTATAGAGAGGATTTGATTTCAACATAGACTGACAACAAAGGATACCGTTAGTAATATCCCAATTAATATTGATACTTACCACCAAATATAACAGGCTATCAACCCTAAATCATGATTCCTTTCAGCAGTTTTTACCCCCTTTTAAACAAGTAGTTTGTTGATGGTTCAGTATAAAGCTCTTTGGTTTATAATTTGGACCCTTACTACATAGATCATTTTTTAGTGATTTAGTTTTAATTTGTTTGTTTGGTTTTTAATATCTGTTCAGTTAACTTCAGTCAGCTGGTGCCAAACTAATCTGATGGCTAAACTAATCTTTTAGAACTTATATATTCATATTTTATCCTTATTTTCCAGGCTTGACTCCTGCCATTCTCCCCAGTGTACTGTTTGCATATCCACATTTTATTCTTCTCATTCTTCAAATATATGCTCCACTTTTTTTGTCCTCACCTTGCCCCTCCTATGGCTTAGTCTGGGACAACTTTCTCTGCTTTCATCACCTATGAAAAGCTTAACTAATCCCTCTATAGTCAGCTCCAATACCACTTTATCCATGAGATCATCACTGTATAGATTTTTCCTTCCTCACATTTCTTCATAGCACTCTTTGTATCATTTATTTTATGATGCGTCATAGTTATTTACATGTTTATATCCACCTCCAAATTACCAAGGAAATATATTTTACTCATTATAGTATTTTTTCATGCCTGGCATGGAGTCTAGAAAAAAGGAGGCACCATGAGATGAGCACTGATTTAATGTCCCATGTTAATTAACTTACTTAACAAGTATCATTAAGCACTTACTATCTACCAGGCATCTAATACAAAATATCCCATTTCAAGTTTGCCTTTATGAGTGAAGAGCTTCCATAGTGCCTGACCCATGGCTTATTCTCAGTGTGAATTTTGTGATTGAATGTGGTTATTAGAGGAGACATTTGCAAATAGTCCTTTTTGGTAAATCAACATAAATTCTCCTACTTGGCCGCTTGCTAGCATAGATGGAAAATTTGAAACTCTTCTTTATGACCAGTCTAGTCAGAGCATATCCCACATTTATAAGCTCAGTAACTCATTCAAGAATAAATACATTGCTTTGCATGGCTGTCAGAGTTCAAGTAGGGTAAGGAGGTGTCTGTGTAGAGCGGCAGCCTGGTGTGGACTGTGTATTCTAGAGCAGGGTGTGGAGGGTGTTGACATGGAGGGGCACCCTGATGGGAGTCAGAGACCAGGTGGGATGGGGAGGGCATTCACACAGGTGCCCTGGCGTGGGATGCTAGAACCCGAGTAAGTAGGGGAGAGCATTCACACATGGAAGCGGATAGGCAGAGTGATGGGGGATTGATTACATACCATGGAGTTGATAAAGTAAGATAATAGAGTAAAGATAATCAGAAGTGAGATTTCTCACTATCATAGAAGAGGGTTACAGATATGGACAGAGATAAAACTAGGATGAACTGTGGTGTTAGATTGGAATTAGATTTGTTTATTTGTTTCCTGTGTATTGAGTTTGAGAAGTTCTTTGTAGATCTTGGATACCAGTCTTTTATCTGTCGTGTCATTTGCAAATATCTTCTCCCATTCCGTGGGCTGCCTCTTAGTTTTTTTGACTGTTTCCTTGGCTGTGCAGAAGCTTTTTATCTTGATGAAGTCCCACAAGTTCATTTTTTCTTTTGTTTCTCTTGCCTTTGGAGATGTGTCATGAAAAAAGTTGCTGTGGGTGATGTCAAAGAGGTTGCTGCCTATGTTCTCCTCTAGGATTTTGATGGATTTCTGTCTCACATCAAGGTCTTTCATCCATTTGGAGTTTATCTTTGTGTATGGTGTGAGAGAGTGGTCAAGTTTCATTCTTTTGCATGTAGCTGTCCCATTTTCCCAGCACCATTTATTGAAGAGACTGTCTTTTTTCCAATAAATAAATCAAAAAATGGGCAGAAGATATGAACAGACACTTTTCCAATGAAGACATACACATGAAAAAATGTTCAAAATCATTAGCCATCAGGGAAATTCAAATCAAAACCACACTGAGATAGCACTTTACGCCAGTAAGAATGGCAAAAATGGACAAGGCAGGAAACAACAAATGTTGGAGAGGATGTGGAGAAAGGGGATCCCTCCTACATTGTTGGTAGGAATGCAAGTTTGTACAGCCACTTTGGAACAGTGTGGAGGTCCCTTAAAAAGTTAAAAATTGAGCTACCCTATGATCCAGCCATTGCACTACTGGGTATTTACCCCAAAGATACAGACGTAGTGAAGAGAAGGACCATATGCACCCCAACGTTCACAGCAGCATTGTCTACAATAGCTAAATCGTGGAAGGAGCCAAGATGCCCTTCAACAGATGACTGGATTAAGAAGATGTGGTCCATATATATAATGGAATATTACTCAGCCATCAAAAGAACGATTTCTCAACATTTGCAACGACATGGATGGGCCTGGAGGAGATAATGCTAAGTGAAATAAGTCAAGCAGAGAAAGACAATTATCATATGGTTTCACTCATTTATGGAACATAAGAAGTAGGAAGATCGGTAGGAGAAGAAAGGGAAGAAGAAAGGGGGGATAAACAGAAGGGGGAATGAACCGTGAGAGACTATGGACTCTGGGATACAAACTGAGGGCTTCGTGGGGGGTGAATGGGATAGGCTGGTGATGGGTATTAAGGAGGGCACATATTGCATGGTGCACTGGGTGTTATGCGCAAGTAATGAATCATGGAACTTTACATAAAAAACTGGGGATGTACTGTGTGGTGACTAACATAATAAAAAAAATAGGGGCGCCTGGGTGGCATAGCGGTTGAGCGTCTGCCTTCGGCTCAGGGCGTGGTCCCAGCATTATGGGATCGAGCCCCACATCAGGCTCCTCCGCTATGAGCCTGCTTCTTCCTCTCCCACTCCCCCTGCTTGTGTTCCCTCTCTCGCTGGCTGTCTCGCTCTCTGTCAAATAAATAAATAAAATCTTTAAAAAAAAAAAAAAGTTTAATAAAATATTATGAACAAAAAAAGATTGGAATTAGAGGTATTGGTGTGAATTCATGGACTTCTATATATATATAAGTAGATGTAAACATAAACGTAGATATAAATGTGTGTGAATATTCTGTTGACTATGAGGGCCTGGACGCCTCACGTCAATAGCAACAAGCACATGGTGCCCAGATCTTGACTTCTACATGTCATTTTCCAATAAAAGAGACCAGGGCTCTCTGGAGAAATGGCTCGTTCTAAGGCTGGGCAGAAGGATAAGCCCAGAACATCTTTTTATACCAGAAAACAAGGAAATGCTCAAAGAATGATGAGACATGTCAAAAGGACACCAGAGGCATCTTGAAGGCCATCACATTTGAGTATCAAAGTAAATTGTGGAATCACAACCCACTGAATAAAATAGGAAATAATAGAGAGACATGATGCAAAATAACTGGCCTGTAATCTTCAGAAGTCACAAACGCAACACATAATTCCTAATAATTAAATGCAACACTTAATTCTAAACTGGATCCTTTTGCTATAAAGAACATTACTGGGACAACTGGAAAAACCTAATAGGGGGGTCAGACTGCCATAGTATTAATGTACCACATTAGTTTCTTGATTTTGATGTTCATGTTATGATCATTGAGACAATATCCTTGCTCGTAGGAAGTACAAGTCGACAATCTACTCTCAGAGGTTTTTGTACTGTACACACTACTTTTCTGTAAGTGTGAGATTGTTTCGAAATAGAAACTACATGCCAAAGAAAGAATAAAATCGTTTGTGGGATTTTTCTATCCCCGTAAAATCAACGACGGAATTTCCATACCCCGTCCCAAATGGGTTTTCCTGCAGTGCATGCTTACCTCCACAGCCTCGAGCAGCTGCTTTTAGCAAATGGCTCACCATGGCACTGGTCACGCTGGCCACTCCTGTCACCTCTTCACTACTGTTCACTGGACTCTTTCTGGACTTAGGCTGTGCTTATTTTTAGAGCCCAGATTTTACCCATCAGAAGAAAGATATAAACACTTGAGGTGCATTTCAGCATATCCATGTTGATCAGAACTTGAGGTCAAGTTGTCAGAGTCCTTAGTAGATATGATATTATAATTTGTATCTTTTGTCCCATTGCATTATATCTGATTCTCATGAAAACTCTTATTTATTATGCAAACCAAGTGACATTACATATTTTCTCATACTCAGCCTATAAAAGTTTATACATAAAAACATATTTTATCTTACTTTGATAATTAAAATTTTTGAAAATTATCAATAATTTGTTTAAAGTTTGCAAATATATTTAGCCTAGAGAAGTGACAGATAAATATTGTAATGTATTGGTATAAACATAGTATACTCTAAGTGTAGGAAACCAAATTATCTGTCAGAGAAAACACAATATGTTTATTGCCATCTGCCTAGATAAGTTAAAAAAATATATAAATCAAGTTACTGAAGGAAAAATGAAAAACCAAAGATATTCCCTTATTTGTATTAGGGAAAGGAATACGATTGCTTAGCTTGTTTGTGTACTTCCTTTCGAATGGAGGGACTTTTATAACAAAGTTAACTAAATGCAACATTACAAGCACTGCTGTGGTTGTCTGGTATAGGGGTTAGAAGTATGTATCAGTGGGTCATAGAATAGGAAACTTGTTTGGTTACTTTGTCCTTATGGTGGTCTAGTATGTGCCAGCCTGCTTACACCGTGACAACCCACTGACATATTAGTAATTTTTAGTGTTCTATTCAGATTACTAATTATTTTAGTTTCAGTTCCACCACCTAATTGCTCTTAGAATATGGACCAGATAATATACATAAGCTTCAGTTTCTTCATTTGTAACTAAGAAAGTTCATACACCTACCCATAGTATTGTGAGAGGTAAATGAGATCATTTATTCATTCAACAAATACTTATTGAATACCTGCTACATGCCAGTAACTGTTCTTAGTGCTGAGGATATATTGATGAGCAAAATAGGAACAAAATTCTTTACCCTCAACAAACTTGCATTTCTAGTAAACAGTAATAGTTACAGTATATTAGAAGTACTGTGGAGACACAGAGCAGGTCAAGGGGGACAGAGTTCTGGGATGGGGATGGGGGAAGTTACCACTGAGAAAGTGACATTTCAGCAAATTCTTGAAAAATGCGCTGGAATAAATGAGGCAAACACCTTAGGGAAAGAGTGCTCCAGATATGGGGAGCAGCCAGTTCAACAGCCCTAAGGTTCACAGAACCATAAGCATATTCACGGCATGGCAAGGAGACCAGTATAGCTGGAGCAGAGTAGGTAGGAAGGAAGGAAGGAAGGAGATGAAACCAGAAAGGAAACAGAGACCCAGAGCACGTGGGGCATTATTGGTCATTGTAAGAATCATGTCTTTACTCTGAGTGAGATGAAAGACCGTTTGAACAGAGGGGTGACATGAGCTTATTTACATTTTGAAAAATTTACACTTGCCACTGTTCAGAGAATGAATAGAAGGACAAGAATGAAAATGGGGAGACCAGGATTAAGGAGTGCACTTGTTGTGATGAGCACTGAGTAATGTATAGAATTGTTGAACCACTATATTGTATGCCTGAAACTAACCTAACACTGTGTATGTTAACTCTATTGGAATTTAAATAAAATGAAATTAAAAAAAAAAAAAAAGAAAACAAGGAGTCCAGATCCAGATGATTATAAAAGTGGACATGGAGAAAAGTGGTCAGAGTCTAGATATATTTTGAACACAGAGTTCAAAGGATTTACTGATGAGTATATGTGAAATATGAGAAAAAGAGAATAGATGGGTGACTGCAAAGTTTTTGGTTTATGCAGTGGGAATCGCGCAGCAGAATCCCATCGTAGCTGGGATTGTCTAGAGTGCAGGTGAAACAGGATAGGCTGGGTAAGAGCAGCTCAAGTTTGGACATGATAAATTTGAGGTGCCTATTTGTCATTCAAGTGTAGATGTTGAAAAAGCAATTGGATATATGAATCTAAAGTTCAAGGCAGAGGTCGGGGCTAGAGACAGATTTAGGGGTTGTCATTTTTTACACGACATTGAAAGCGATGAGACAAAGAGGAAATGTTAATAGAGAAGGGAAGTCCATGGACTGAGCCCTGAGGTCCTCCAGTATTGAGAAATCTGGAGTGAAGTAAGAACCAACTCAGGTTTGGAATGAGGATGTGAAGGAGTGGTCAATAGGGGTGAAGAGTAACCGGGAGGCAAGTAGTATTAAATGCAAAATGTCCAGTGCTGCTGGTTTGTCAAGTAATATGAGGATGTGGAATGAAATATTGGATCAAACGGGATTTAAATATGGAATTAAACATTGGATTTTTGGATCTGGCAAAAATGGGGTCATTACTGATCTTAAAAAAAGTAATTTCAGGGGAGCAGTGGAAGCCAAGTCTGACTGAGTGAGTATGACAGAATGGAAAGAGAAGAACCATATTAGTGAGTATATACAGCTCCTTAAAAAATTTTGCTGTAAGGGGAATAGAAAAAAGGCATAGTAGCTGTAAACAGAAGTAGGATTAAGAGAGTTCTCTTTCTCTCTTTCTCTTTCTTTCCCTTCCTTCCTTCCTTCCTTCCTTCCTTCCTTCCTTCCTTCCTTCCTTCCTTCCTTCCTTTTTTCTTTCATTCTTTCTTACGTAGGTAAAATAATATTATGTTCACAAGTTGATAAGAAAGTTCCGGAAGAGAGGGGAAATTGTAATTTCAGGAGCAAGAAGGAAAAATTTCAAGAAGGATGTCTTTAACTGACAAGAAAAGGTGAGATCTAGCATATCTAGTAGTGTTCCTGAGTCCTGCTCTTGTAAGCTCCAAAGACCAGATTATGAGCATCTCTTCCCAGCACCAAGTTCAAAGACATCAAATAGGCCATCTTGGGACTATTTACACCACAGAAATCAGCAGAGACTACAAATCTGGGCTCTTTTCTCCAGGTGAGTAGGATGTTAACATCTATGAGCATACCACTGAGTCTGTCAGTGGAGGGGCCTTAGATAAGCAAGCACATAAAGTGCTCATCAATAGGAGAGAAAAAGGGGAATGAATGAAAGTGCACGTTCCAGTAGATGGAGATACGTATGCAACGTGCTTGTGCCCAGTGACTGTCACACAGTAAGTGATTAATTATTAATGTTTATCACCTCATTCAGTCATAGCACATTGCCTCTAGCTACGACTACGCTTGCAGGCTATGTAGTAAAACATTGTGTCTTTAAAGGGAGGAAGATAAAATATTCAGTCTCTGTGGACTAAGACTTTAAGCTCATCGATTCACTAATTTATTCACTCAATAAACATTTATTGAGTGTCTATTAGGTGCTCCAAATTATGTCTTAGATTCAATTAAGTAAATCCAGTAAATATTTGATAAGAAATGGTAATAGACAAAGTATTTTAGTGGTTATAGTAAAGGACCAAAGATGAATCCTAGTTAAGAAAGATGAACTTTATACATGAGTTCTAAAACAAATAGGCATGTGTTGTGTGGTGTAAATATATAAAATAAATCAATAATCAAAATTATTAGCAGAACTAAATTTATTATATATAATTTGGGGAATTTTACGCATAGGATAAGCATCACTTATAAGTATGCATTTTATTTTTCAGTAATTCACTGAGATAATCTAATTCTATCCACTTTGGAAATAAGAGCTAGGAAATAAGGAATCTAGGAGCCAGAAGAAAGTTTAGTACCAGTTGTTTAATTCTTTTTTTTTTAATGATTTTTTATTATGTTAGTCACCATACAGTACATCCCCGGTTTCCGATGTAAGGCTCGATGACTCATTAGTTGTGTATAACACCCAGTGCACCATGCAATACGTGCCCTCCTTACTACCCATCACCGGTCTATCCCATTCCCCCACCCCCCTCCCCTCTGAGGTCCTCAGTTTGTTTCTCATAGTCCATAGTCTCTCATGTTTCATTCCCCCTTCTGATTACCCCCCCTTTCTTTATCCCTTTCTTCCCCTACCGATCATCCTAGTTCTTATGTTCCATAGATGAGAGAAATCATATGATAGTTGTCTTTCTCTGCTTGACTTATTTCACTTAGCATTATCTCCTCCAGTGCCGTCCATGTTGTAGCAAATGTTGAGAACTCGTTCTTTCTGATAGCTGAGTAATATTCCATTGTATATATGGACCACAACTTATTGATCCAGTCGTCTGTTGAAGGGCATCTCGGCTCCTTCCACGATTTAGCTATTGTGGACATTGCTGCTATGAACATTGGGGTGCATATGGCCCTTCTCTTCACTACTTCTGTATCTTTGGGGTAAACACCCAGTAGTGCAATGGCTGGATCATAGGGTAGCTCAATTTTTAACTTTTTAAGGGACCTCCACACTGTTTTCCAGAGTGGCTGTACCAACTTGCATTCCCACCAACAATGTAGGAGGGATCCCCTTTCTCCACATCCTCTCCAGCAATTGTTGTTTCTTGCCTTGTCTATTTTTGCCATTCTAACTGGCGTAAGGTGGTATCTCAGTGTGGTTTTGATTTGAATTTCCTTGATGGCTAATGATTTTGAACATTTTTTCATGTGTCTGTTAGCCATTTGTATGTCTTCATTGGAAAAGTGTCTGTTCATATCTTCTGCCCATTTTTTGATTTGTTTATTTGTTTCTCGTGTATTGAGTTTGAGAAGTTCTTTGTAGATCTTGGATACCAGTCCTTTATCTGTAGTGTCATTTGCAAATATATTCTCCCATTCAGTGGGCTGCCTCTTAGTTTTTCTGACTGTTTCCTTGGCTGTGCAGAAACTTTTAATCTTGATGAAGTCCCATAAATTCATTTTATCTTTTGTTTCTCTTGCCTTTGGGGATGTGTCATGAAAAAGGTTGCTTTGGCCGATGTCGTAGAGGTTGCTGCCTATGTTCTCCTCCAGAATTTTGATGGATTCCTGTCTCACATCGAGGTCTTTCATCCATTTGGAGTTTATTTTTGTGTATGGTGTGAGAGAGTGGTCAAGTTTCATTCTTTTGCATGTAGCTGTCCAATTTTCCCAGCACCATTTATTGAAGAGACTGTCTTTTTCCCACCGGATGTTTTTTCCTGCTTTATCAAATATTAGTTGCCCAAAGAGCCGAGGGTCCATTTCTGGGCTCTCTATTCTGTTCCATTGGTCTATGTGTCTGTTTTTGTGCCAGTACCATGCTGTCTTTGTGATCACAGCTTTGTAGTACAGCTCGAAATCCGGCATTGTGATGCCCCCAGCTTTGTTTTTCCTTTTCAACAGTTCCTTGGAGATTCGGGGCCTTTTCTGTTTCCATACAAATTTAAGGACTATTTGTTCCAGTTCTTTGAAAAATGTCCTCGGTATTTTGATCGGGATAGCATTGAAAGTGTAGATTGCTCTGGGTAGCATGGACATTTTAACTATGTTAATTCTTCCAATCCATGAGCATGGAATATCTTTCCATCTTTTTATGTCTTCCTCAATGTCTTTCAAGAGTGATTTATAGTTTCTAGAATATAGGTCCTTTACGTCTCTGGTTAAGTTAATTCCAAGGTAACGTATGGTTTTTGGTGCTATTGTAAATGGGATGGATTCCCTAATTTCTCTTTCTTCGGTCTCGTTATTCGTGTATAGAAATGCAACTGATTTCTGAGCATTGATTTTGTATCCCGCCACGTTACTGAATTGCTCTATAACTTCTAATAGTTTGGGAGTGGCTTCTTTTGGGTTTTCCATATAGAGTATCATGTCATCTGCAAAGAGAGACATTTTGACTTCTTCTTTGCCAATTTGAATACCTTTGATCCCTTTTTGTCGTCTGATTGCTGTTGCAAGGACTTCTAGTACTATGTTGAATAATAGTGGCGAGAGTGGGCATCCTTGTCGAGTTCCTGATCTTAAGGGAAAGGCTTCCAGCTTTTCCCCATTGAGAATAATATTTGCAGTAGGCTTTTCATAGATGGCTTTTATGAGATTGAGAAATGTACCTTCTATTCCTACACTCTGAAGGGTTTTAATCAGGAAAGGATGCTGTATTTTGTCAAATGCTTTTTCGGCATCGATTGAGAGGATCATATGGTTCCTGAGTCTTTTCTTGTTGATATGATGTATCACGCTGATTGATTTGCGAATATTGAACCACGCTTGCATCCCAGGTATGAATCCCACTTGATCGTGATGGATAATCCTTTTAATGTACTGTTGGATTCTATTAGCAAGTATCTTGTTGAGGATTTTGGCGTCCATATTCATTAGGGAAATCGGTCTGTAATTCTCCTTTTTGAGGGGGTCTTTGCCTGGTTTGGGGATCAAGGTAATATTGGCCTCATAGAATGAGTTTGGTAGCTTTCCTTCTGTTTCTATTTTTTGAAATAGCTTTAGGAGAATAGGTATTATTTCTTCTTTGAATGTTTGGTAGAATTCCCCAGGAAAACCGTCCGGGCCTGGAGTTTTGTTATTTGGAAGGTTGTTTATCACTGACTCAATTTCTTCATAATTAATTGGCCTGTTTAAGGAATCAATTTCTTCCGGTTTCAATCTTGGTAGTTTATAGGTTTCCAGGAAGGATTCCATCTCTTCCAGATTGCTTAGTTTATTGGCATATAGCTGTTGATAAAAATTTCTAATAATCCTTCCAATTTCAATGGTGTTCGTCGTGACCTCTCCTTTTTCATTCATAATTTTAATAATCTGGGTCCTTTCTCTTTTCTTTTGGATAAGTCTTGCCAGTGGTCTGTCAATTTTATTGATTCTCTCAAAGAACCAGCTTCTAGTCCTGTTGATCTGCTCTACTGTACTTCTGGTTTCTGCTTGATTGATTTCAGCTCTAATTTTGGTCAACTGCTTCCTCGTGCGTGGATTAGGCCTGTCCCTCTGTTGCTGTTCCAGCTTCTTGAGGTGAGAATATAAAAACTGCATTTTAGATTTTTCTATTCTTTTGAGTGAGGCTTGGATGGCTATGTATTTCCCCCTTAGGACTGCCTTTGCAGTATCCCATAGGTTTTGGACTGTTGTATTTTCATTCTCATTGGTCTCCATAAATTGTTTAATTTGATTTTTGATTTCCTGGTTTATCGAGTCATTCCTGAGCAGGATGGTTCTTAGTCTCCAAGTGTTTGAGTTTCTTCCAAATTTTTCCTTGTGGTTGAGTTCCAATTTCAGAGCGTTGTGGTCTGAGAATATGCAGGGGATAATTTCAATCTTTTGGTATCGGTTGAGACCTGTTTTGTGTCCCAGAACATGGTCTATTCTTGAGAATGTTCCATGGGCATTAGAATAGAATGAGTATTCTTTGGTTCTGGGGTGTAGTGTTCTATATATATCTATGAGGTCCAACTCGTCGAGTATGGCATTCAAAGCCTTTGATTCTTTGCTTAGTTTTTGCCAGGGTGTTCTGTCTATTTCTGAGAGTGGAGTGTTGAGGTCCCCTACTATTAATGTATTTTTATTTATATGTCTCTTTATTCTGGTTAAGAGTTGGCTTGTGTATCTTGCTGCTCCCCTGTTGGGGGCATATATATTTATAATTGTCATATCCACTTGTTGAATACTTCCCTTAAGAATAATATAGTGCCCTTCTGCATCTCTAACTATAGTCTGTAGTTTAAAATCCAATTTATCTGATATGAGAATTGCTACCCCAGCTTTCTTTTGAGGTCCATTTGCGTGAAAGATGGTACTCCATCCCCTTACTCTCAGTCTGAATGCATCTTTGGGTTCGAAATGAGTCTCTTGTAGACAGCAAATGGATGGGTCATTTCTTTTTATCCAATCTGCAACCCTGTGGCGTTTTATGGGATGGTTCAAACCATTTACATTAAGACTGATTACTGAGAGATATGATTTTAATGTTGCCATGTTGCCAGTAAAGTCTTTGTTTGTATTGGCTGTGACTTTCTGTTCTGTATCACTCTTGGGGCCTTTTTACTTTTATAGAACCCCCCGTAATATCTCCTGTAGGGCTGGTTTCGTGGTTACAAAATTGGTTAGTGACTGGCGATTCTGAAATGTCTTTATTTCTCCATCAATTCTGAATGACAGCCTTGCTGGATAAAGGATCCTTGGCTGCATGTTTTTCTCTGAAAGAGCTTTAAATATGCTCCCCCAACCCTTTCTCTCATTCCAGGTCTGTGTAGACAGGTCTGACGTAATTCTGATGCTTTTGCCTTGGTACGTGAGAAATTTCTTTGCCCTGGCCGCTTTCAATACTGTATCCTTGCATCTAATATTTGCGAATTGCACTATGACGTGACGTGGCGTAGGTTTGTCGTGGTTGAGCTTGGGAGGGGTCCTCTCTGCCTCTTGGACACGAATGTTTGTTTCCCTTGCTAGATTAGGGAAGTTTTCAGCTACAATTTGTTCAAATATCTCTTCTAGACCTCTGTTTTTCTCCACCCCCTCGGGGATGCCGATGATTCTAACATTGGATCGTTTCATTGAGTCAGTAATCTCCCGTAACCTACATTCGTGGGCGTGGATTTTTTTAAGACCATCTTCTATTTTCATTTTTTCCTCTATTAACCCATCCTCCAATTCACTAACCCGTTCCTCTGCTTCTGCGACCCTGGCCGTCAGAGCCTCTAGTTTTGCCTGCATTTGGCTCATAGAATTTTTAATTTCTGTCAGATTCGTTCTCATTTCTGTCCTTAGGGATTCTATATTCTCAGTAACCTTTTCGTTAATAGTTTTTTCAATTCTACTCATCATTTTGACCATCGTTACTCTGAATTCCATTTCTGATACTTTGGTTACATCCATATCCATTATTTCTGTGGCAGAGGCCACAGAATCACTGTCTTTTCTTTGCTGGGGGGGGCTTCTCCTTCTTGTCATTCTGATGAAGAGAGGTTGCGGGGTTTCCAGAGCCCAAATTATTGACTGGGTCCCAGGCCGTGCCCCTTGTTTTATAGGGATCTTAGGGATGTGGGCTTCTTCTTTAAAGATTTTATTTATTTATTTATGTGGCAGCCAACCAGCGAGAGAGGGAACAGAAGCAGGGGAGTGGGAGAGGAAGAAGCAGGCTCCCAGCGGAGGAGCCCGATGAGGGACTCCTTTCCGGAACGCCGGGATCACGCCCTAAGCCGAAGACAGGCGCTCAATGACGGCGCCACCCAGGCGCCCGGGTTGTGGGCTTCTTGATTTTTCAGCCTGCCTTCTGTGTTCTGGGGGAGGGGCCTGCCGCGCTGATACTCAGGCAACCCTGTTTGGGTAGAGTCTCGGCGTCCCCTGCGAGGGGGGATGGGGATGGGCACGCTGTGAGCCGATATATCCAGGCTTTTGTTCTCTGGCGGCTTTCCCTGGCGGTTTGCTGTGTCTCTTCTAAGAGTCAGAGCAGCAGCGGCCGAATTTCAGCCTCTGTCACAGAACAGAGGGATTGCGGCCCGTTCTCCACTGATGTTCTGGCCACTTTAACTCTGTTTCTGTTGGTGCTGCTCAACCCTGCAGCGTCCCGGGATGTGCGCCCCACACCCGGCATCCCTGCCCTCACTTCCAGGGCCGGCGCGTCTCTGTCCTTTGTGTTTCTAACACCACCAGCCGCCAGCCGCCCCGCGCGCTCCCGGAGCTCCCAGTCTCAGGCTGGATCCAGTGAGCGCACCGGGATTCCGGTGTTCCGCGAGATGCCTGGTGGCGCGCGCACCCGGCTCACGGTCTCAGTCTGCTGTTTCGCGGGTGCCGACCGCGAGTCCGCCTGCTTCCCCGTGCAGGTGATCCGCCAGCCGCCGCGCGCGCTCCGGAAGCTCCCGGTCTCAGTCTGGATCCAGTGAGCGCACCGGGATTCCGGTGTTCCTCGAGATGCCTGGTGGCGCGCACCGGCTCACGGTCTCAGTCTGCTGTTTTGCGGGTGCCGACCACGAGCCCCGCCTGCTCTCCCGTGCAAGTGGCTACCGCTTCCCGGCACCCGAACGAGGCGGCTCCCTCCCCCTTCCGTTTATCTTCTGATATCTGTGCACGGTTTCTTGGCTCCCCGCTTTGTACCTCAATACTCAGCGCTGGAGATGTTCATTTGTCGAGATCCAGATGCATCTTCCTGCGTCTCAGGCTGGTTCCGTGGTTGTTTAGGCTGGTCTGGTACCTATCCAGCTCGACTCGGAGGGACCGGCTGAAAAAGGTGTCTCCTACTCCTCCGCCTTCTTAACTCCTCCAATTTTTACATATTCTTAATAATAAATTTGTTGTTCTGACCTTGAATGCTGGTTCTGTCCACACTAGAGCTGACAAAGCTCTTGGGTCAAAGCCGCACGCCTCTGACCCAGTTGTTTAATTCTTATCCTATTGGAATTTTCTTTAGCATATTTCCTTTTTAGGAAATACTATTATTCTGTTTTTGAAACTCTCCCACTTGGTTTCCCTAATCACATAATATTGTGGTTCTTCTATGACATTGACCTCTATTTTGAAAGAACAAAAGGGTTTCTTCCTCTGCCCTCTCATGTTATTTTGATGTGTCCCGAGAATCTGACCTTTCTTGGCCTCTTTTCTTTGCACAATGTTTCTGGGTAATCATGCGATTACATGCATACAAATAACACACGAATGTGTACACGTATGCATACAGATAACGGCTGTCTCTCTCACTTGGTAAATACTCTGCGGTCTAGAGCCGTGCATCCCAACCAGCCACTTGAAATCTCCCTCAAGATGTCTTATGGATACCTTAAACTCAACACATGTACCTCCTTAAACCAAGAAATTATCTGCGTCCCCTTCTCCCTCCACTGCATCTGCTCAGACATCCAGTTCTATCAGTTCTTCTTTTAAATATTCATTGTCCCTGCCAATTCCTTAGTTTAGTAATTACTATTTTTACCTCAGTTATTGCTAACAGTCTCCTCTTTTGTTTCCCTATGTCCAATTCTTTTCTCTTTTCATCAGAACTATTTTTCTAAAGATTGATTTATTTATTTGAGAGAGAGCGAGCACGATCAAGGGGGGGGGCAGAGGGAGAGAGCATCTCAGGCAGACTCCCCGCTAAGCATGGAGTCCAACGCAAGGCTCCATCTCACAGCACTGAGATCATGACCTAAACCGAAACCAAGAATAGAATGCTTAACTGACTGAGCCACCCAGGTGCCCCAACAGCACTATTTTTCTACGATACTCATCAGATTAAATTCCTTCGTAAAATTCTGCAACTACATCTACCCTAAGGATATAGGGTAATAGTTAATAGAAACACAAATGCATGTATGAAGATGTAAATCACAGTATTATATGAGTGAAAAACGGAAATGACATAAATTTTCAACAATAAGGAAATGGGTAAGTTGGCTGTAATGCATAATTCAATGGAATATCCAGCCTCTAATAGTAATAATTTTCCAGGAAACCAGAGCAGACTGAATCTAAGGAATGCTTATTGGAGCTAGTGCAAATTTATGTTCTCATTTTTTTTCTACAACCCACACAGACTTCTGACTTAATCCTCCCAAGAAAACTGCTTTGTGCTTGTGGAAGTCACATGCAATTTCAGTAGATCTCAGAAACTCTGCAAATCTTATCCCAAATAAACTGTAAGCAGTTTCATAAAGGCAGTCACCAATACTTTTGTGCCTGTGCTCTTGCTTTCTTCATCCCTGATTTTTGTCTCTTGAACCCAGAACCCAAATTTAATATCCAATTCTAGTCCACTGGATTTTAACAAATTAGGACAGATTGCCTGGCTCTCTTCAGAGTTCGTGTTCTCACCTGGGCTTTATACATGGGTTTGATTTTCATGCCCCCCCATACATTTTTGAGTAAAGATTTCCTTGCTCCAGCTCCTAGTCCAACGATATGGTAGATCTTCAGAATTTATACATGGAATTTTGAGTTCCCAGTCTTCCGTGACTCACTCAAGGCAACTGATGAGAAGTGGTCACCATACTACCCCTGCAAAAGGGAGCGCAGCACACTTACATGAGGAGAAGAGCTTACGCAGACAGGAAACTGCGGTCATCACGCCAGCTGACAACGACAGTTGGAATGCATGGCAGAGTATTCACAAGAATTGCAGGAAGAGGTATTCCCTGAACCAGTCTCCTTCCCAGGACTGATGTAAGGTGGTTGGGGTGGAGGAAGAGCAAGAAATGTCCATGAGAAATGCCCAGACTTTCTCCTGTATAAGTGACCTACAGTTTGTAGGGAGCCTTGAAAGAGAGGCTTTTCTTGCTGTTTGCTTCTCTAAGAATGAATAATACGTGGGTGGTCTCCATCTAAGTAAAAAGGAGTCTCTTTTAAAGGGATGCAGAGGATTCTGGGACACCAAGTGTCTTGTAGTTAACAGCCGATATCATACGTGTTCCCTTTATCTCCTGTATCGCCTTCCTATAGCTCAGCATTTATCTTCCTGGTTTTACATCTGGAGAGAAACCTCTCCCTCTTGTGGGTTGAGGAAAGACTTCATTTCTTCATGGCTATGTCCCTTAATACACATGTGGGAAGGAAGGTGTGTTCTATACATCACTGTTTCCCCAGAGTCCGGTGCAGCGTCTGGCATAGAGATGTTCAATAGATATTTGTTCAATGAGTGAAGTTATGATTGCCTCTCTGCCCCATGGCCTCTGTCCTAGTCCTAGAATGCCATTTCGTGTGTGAAAGTTTCCACCTCTACACAGAGACGAATATATTTTTCCCTGAGGATAGCATTTCCCAGGTGGTGTTATTAAATTTAGCCGTCTGATTCTCCATACTGCCAGGGCACCAATCACCTCTTCAGTCTTCTGTCATCAAGCTTGTTCTCATCAAGTTACCAGAGATCTCCTTGTGGCCAAATCAAACTATTGTATCAGACCTCTCGGCTGCACATCACCCTAATTCTTCTTGAAATTCTCTCATGCCTTAACTACATCTGTGAATTTCATTTTCGAAAATATATGTCTCCAGTCCTGATTTCTGTCTCCAGTCCTGATTTCTGTCTTCAGTCCCAGATATTCAATTAACTGTCAAAGAAGAAGCTCAAATTCAGTGTGGCCAAAATTTGGTTTATAATCATCCCCTCAAAAAAGCTGCTTTTCCTGGATTTGTCATCTTGGTTAATTAGCTGGCGTGATCAAGTTATGTTTGTTCCTCTTTTCTTCAATTGATTTAGAAGCTCTGTAACCTATTTCAAGTCCTCTACTGGTTTCCTTAACTTAAATAAACATTTTGTACCTTTATGTTTTTTCTAGTGGTGCTAAGAGTTAGATAGAAATTATGTTGCTGTCCTGTGAATGATATAATAACAATAGCGATGATGATGATGATGAGAGATGATGTTTATTAGGCACTTACTATATGCTGAATACTTTTCTAAGCCCTTTATATGTACTAATTTTACTATATGGGCAACACTTTTCCAAGCCTAATACGAACACTAATTTATTTATTCTTCACAACACCCCTATGAAGCAGATGCTATTATCAAGCTCATTATACTGAGGAAGAAACCAAGGCACAGAGGTTAAGTAACTTGCTCTTGATTATAATAGCTAGAAAGTGGTAGAAGTAGCAGCTTCAGCTTGAGGATCTGCACTCTTGAATTTATTCTTACATTGTTATTCATTTTTTCTTACATTATGTCCTTTCTATTTCAAGAAATCTTTCTTAACGATTCCCACATATCTTAGGACCATAGTACCAACTGTTATTTAGATTGAATTACCACTAGATTCATTGATTGCTACTGTTTCTTGTATATTAAATTTTCACCATCTTGAGATCTTTATGCTAATGCAATTTTCATTTGGCTAGAGTACTTTTATGAATATCTTTTTTTTTTCAGAAAGGAAATATGGATGTGATACTTTCTAAGTGCTTGCATGTCTAAAAATTCTGTGCCATCACAAATGAACAAAATTCAGTTGAATATGGTAATGCAGAATTACCCTCTCTTTAAAAAAAAAATCCACAGATATTGCTTCATTGATACTGTATATCCAGTATTATATATGAAGTTACTGGTGCCAGCCTGATTAATTTTTTTTAAGGTAACTGCTCTTTTCTATGTGGGAGCTTTCAGGACTTTATCTTTTGATTCCAAAAATGTCACCGTGATATGTCTAAGTATATGTAGATATTTTTTCAATAATCTTGGCCAGTATTCGGTTTTTCAACTCAGAGAAATTTTCTTCCAGTTCAACTTCTGTTGCCATTTCTTCTCCATCAGCTCTTTTCTCTCCTTTCAATTCCCTCATTATTCAGATTGCAACACCTGGATTTGTCCTCTGTGAGTTTCTCATAATTTCTATTTTGATCCTCTTGCTCTGCATTCTGGGAAGAATGTTTCAATAATTAAACTCTTTAATTCAGTGTTTGGTAGCATACATTCTTCTGTTCATTGCCTCTGTTGAATTTTTTATTTTGGCAAATATAATGTTTATATTGAAAAACACTTTTTTATTGTCAAGTTGCTCTTTAGTATGGCAGCCTGCTGTGTTTTATTAATCCAGTATCCCATTAACAGAGAATAAGGTTTAGGGGCGCCTGGGTGGCTCAGTCAGTTAAGCATCCAACTCTTGATCTCAACTCAGGTCATGATCTCAGGGTCATGAAATCAAGCCCCGCGTTAGGCTGTCCACTCAGCCAGGAGTCTGCTTAAGATTCTCTCCCTCTGCGCCTCCCCCTGCTTGCTGGCACTTGCTCGCTCACTCCCAAATAAATAAATAGAATAAATCTTAAAAAAAAAAAACAGAATAGGGTTTAGAATTCTTTAAAGTCTTCTCCTATTTTCTACATTAACTCTTTTTTTTTTAATGTTGGCCTATTTGCCCTGATTACTCAGTTTAATACTTTTTTGAAGTGCTAGTTTTATTTTCTCCATGATTTTATTCTCCACTGAAGAGCTACAGGGTTCCCCACCACCCCCACCCCAGTGGGATAGATTCCTTCAAAGCCTATGTAGTTCTGGCATCTGTAGACCTAGGGAAGCAGCAGTTGGGTTTATTTCCTAGAAGAGCATAGATGAGAAGTGGGCAGGCCCTCTCAGGCAAGGTAATAGATGCATAGGTCTTCACCTCAGGGGAGTCTCTTCTAAGAGGTAAATGACTGTAAGGCCCCCTCAGATCATATAGATGACTATGGGAATTCCATCCCATCACCATGTTAATTCCTTGGGAGGCTGTAAAGGATGGAGGTGCCAGAAATATGACTGCCAAGGAGGACCCTCAATCTGGACAGGCATCTATGAGTAGTTTGGGCTCATTTTGGCTTTATCTATTTCCACGAAAGTAGAGTAGCTACAGTCAGGCAGCGGGACCTCAGCAGGCCACGAGAGCTGCCACCTAGCCAGCCTCCACTTGTGTGCAGTGACTAATTCCAGGCAGTGGGCATGTGATTGTCTTTTATTTTATTTTTTTTAATTTTTATTTATTTTTTTAAAGATTTTATTTATTTATTTGACAGAGAGACAGCCAGTGAGACAGGGAACACAGCAGGGGGAGTGGGAGAGGAAGAAGCAGGCTCCCAGTGGAGGAGCCTGATGTGGGGCTCGATCCCAGAACACCGGGATCACGCCCTGAGCCGAAGGCAGACGCTTAACGACTGCGCTACCCAGGCGCCCCTGTGATTGTCTTTTAAATCCATTTTCCTTTGAACATGTTTTATGAACCTAACATTGCAGGTATGTTGGTTTTGTCCACCTCTGTTTTCCAATTATGATAACTTTTCTGTGTTTTCTCTTCACCATTTGTTGGGTTGTGTCAGTAGCAAATTGAATTTAGATTTCTATCTTCTCAGAATCCTAAATATCTTTTATGCTTTATTTTTCCTAACTTTAATTTTGAAGTTATGGAGGTACTCTTCTTTATCTCTAGGAACTATCTCCATTTATCTCTATCCCTCCAATTGTATGGGCTCCAGAATGCTCAAGTAAAACTTACCAACCAGTTCTTACCCCTATAGTTCTTCTCCTTGGACGGTGTGGTTAGATGAGAAGTGCTATGGACACACAACTCATTTCTGAAAAATAGTCTCCATATGTGGGAAAGGATGGTCCAAATGAATCAGCAGAAGCAAAACATGCCCATAGGAGGAGCATGAAAAATTTTGGAAATGACAGAAGATCTGGTGTGTCTGTGGTGGAGTGTGGCAAGAGATAAGGCTAGGGAGTTGGGCAAGAGCCAGATCCTGGGGTTTCTTTTAATGCCATGACAAAGAATTTGAACATTATCCAGAAGGCAATCAGAAGTTGAAGGCTTTTAAGGAAGGGAGCAATAAGATTAGATGTGTGTTTTAAGCATATCATTTTGTTAGCAGTGTGGAAAATGAGTTGGAGGAGGGGAGAATGGAGGGAGGAAACCCATTAGGAAGCTCTCAAAGAGGTTTAGGTGAGAATTTATGAGGCTTCTCCTAGGGCCGTAGCAATGGGAAGAATAGTGGAGAGATTCAAAAGCTACTTAGCAAGTAGAATAAACAGACTTGTTGTTTGATTACACTTGGACTGAGAAGAAGCCAGAGCCAAGGATGGCTTGGTGATGGGTATGTCGAGTGATACACTTCTTGAGGCAGGGAATGTAGGAGGAGAATTGGGTTTAGAGAAAAAGAGGACATACTGTATACGACTTGTCTAAGACATTTGAATATAAATGTACAAATATAATATATACAGCACACGTATTTAGCAAAATTGCTCCTGAAGGATGTATGAGCCAGATTGATAGATATGGACATCAATAGCATATGGTTGGTGTGTGAATTGAGAATGTAATAGTAAATACAATTTCTGGGGTTTTAGTATTATCTAGATACTATATTGGTGTTTTGAGGATAGACAGAAAGAGGAGTCTAGAACCTCAGAGATTGGAGCCAGAAGTAAACAGAATGTGAAGAGAATGTGAGGTCAAAAAAACACGGGGGAGGGAGAGAAGGGAGTTTCAAAGTGTAAAGTAAGCTCATATTCTAGAGATGTCAAATGAATTGAGAAGTACAAAGTGTCCTTTGGTTTTGATAACTGGGAAGTCATTGAAACTCTAAAGGGAAGGATAGACAAAAGATATGGAAGAGTTCCAGTCTCTTCCCTCAGAATTGCATTAGACTTTGATTAGTCACCTTTTGAACAGGTTTTAGAGGAAGTACTTGAGATTAGAAGGAAGTCTCTGGGAAAAAAGGCCTGGCTGTGGCTGCTTGTTGTTGGAGGGGAATAGAGAGCCCACTTCCTAGAGAGGGAGAGAAGGGATAAAACAAATCCTGCTCTCACAGAACGCGTTGAGGGGAATGAACAAAGTCACCTCAGTTTTTCGAGAAGCCTACTGTACTTCTGCATAAGAAGGGACGGGAGAAGGCTGGGATACCTGCACGAGCTTGAGGAGGGTGACTTGAAGGGAGGAAAGGTAACTATGCTTCCACAGAAATTGTCCTGGTCCAAGATTATGCTTCCTCCCAGGGGCAGCCTGCATTCAATGACTTGTTGATGCAGGGATATCAGAACCCAGACTCCTTGCCTCAGTTCAGGAGATCTGTGAAGAACATCTCAGTTTCAGAGCTCCCATTAGATTGGCTGAAACCTCAGTGCAACCACATACCACCTCAACCTCTCTTAGCAAAATCCAGTTTGTCCTACTCATTTACAGGTATTGTTCTCAAGGACAGTCTTCAATAAACCTCTTGCATCAAATCTTGGTGGCAAAGATTGTTCCTGGCGAACCCAGCCTAAGGGAGTGACTGTATATGTTATAACCTGCTCTTCATGTCTCCCAGTTTTGGATCCAACTAGCAGGCACAGAATTTTGATTTCATTATATAGAGGACAGATCAAAAGGCTCCAAAATGAGAAGTTAACATGATGTAATTCTAAAGCACTAGTTCTCATCTGGGAGCAGAGGTTAGAGATCAGGAGCGTATGTCCCATGGTGGTGTCCATCTGTGTCCACCCTTTATATCTTTCTTCCCCACAATCACCCCATCACCTCTTTGAGAAAACACTGTTTTAATACCATGGAGCTGTCTGCACTTGGGGATGGACCTGTTGAGGAGGGTGTGGCACTGCAAATGGAAAGCCTGTCTGTGACACAGGGTAGTCCCTAGAGGTGAGAGGAATGGTCAGGGGAGAGCCGTTTTGGTTTTTGTTTGTTTAAGGGAGGTACTTTACTATATTAATATTCTAGATGAAAGAGACCAGTGGAGAAAGAGCTGTTGTGAATCCATGGGAAAGAAGAAATAATAGAAGGGCACTTTGCTGGAAAAGACCCTATCCTACCCAAGCCCTGTAAATTATCTCCAGTAATCTCTTGTCCACACTCAGAAAGCAAGAACTCTTATCCTGCATCTTTAGAATGAGAGTTTCCATCTCCAAACCCCCAAACCCCTCAGGCTGAAGACTGGTGATATTTGATGAGACTGCCAGTGCTTTCTCGAGCCATTTCTAAATGACTTGGTCACCCTGGCTCTCAGCTGCTGGAGGTCATCATGAGACCAGCAAGTTTCAATCTCTTTGGAGATCTAATAATGACTGTGCTTCCTGCTTGCAGCCCTCCTGATGGTCTGGGTGGTTTGCAGTGGTCATCCTTCCCCTTGAATCAAAACCCAAAGGTTAATAAGTCCCTTCACATCTCACAGCTGATATAAGCTATAATTACGGTGAAACAAAACTGGGAGTCCAAGTGAATGTTCCAGCCCCTGAAGGAACTGTGTGCTCAGGAGCAGTCATGCGATAAGGCTTCCTGCAATTAGAAATCACTCTATGTTGACAACTCCCTCTGAGTTTAAGTGGGAGAATCAATTGAATAGAGGAAGGGACGGGACATACAAGAGGAGGACAAAAATTTTAAAAGCTGTCTGACAAATCACAGCTCAAATATTGAATTTGTTTTGTTTTGTTTTTTGGGTGTTTTTGTTTGTTTGGTTGTTGGTTGGTTTTGGTTTTGGGTTGTTTTTTTTTTAACTGCTTTGGGGGAAGAAAACAAATTTCCCTGGTAAGAAATTATTGCTTTACAGGGCCAGCTTGGGGGCTATTAACAAGACATGACCTGAGTGCAGTGCTCCCCACAGGTCATAAAGATGGCCATATACAAGAGCTGATCGTAGGGAATGTGGTTGAGGCTATTATCAATGCATTACTCAATTACTTATTAATTACTTTAAAATGGATAGAAATGAGGCAATTAGGAGTTCACAATTCTAATTGGTATTTGAAATCACGGAGGGTGAATTGATGAGCACCAGCTGCTCTGACATTTTGCCTGGTGATCAGCTGCTGGGGAAGAGACTATAGAGCGATACTTTACAATCTCTCTTTTCACAGCATGGCCACACTCAGGGAGGGCAGATGTTTCCCCCTGGGAGAAGAAAAAAGCACTCATACTTCCATTTGACTAGACAGCCGTGAAGTCAGGATCTGGCGACAGCATGCAGTCCTGATAGAAAGTAGGAGGAAAGCTGTGTGCGTTGGTCTTTCCCATTGTGGACACTGGAACTAAATTTGCACCAGGAAATGAGGGGTGACTGCCCGTATGACTGAGTTCGAAAGTAAACTTTGGGGACAAGTGGGTGATTAGCCAGCCAGACACAGTATAAATACCAGTACTAAAGCCTACAGAGTCCTCCTGCTTGTTGAGAGTAGGTGGGGTAACCACTCAAGACACCCTCCATTCCTCATTCAGGTCTTCAGAAGGCATTTGGTGTTCTTTGATCCTGTGTCCATCAGTTCTGTGATAAGAAGTCAAGATGCTCAAGGAAGTGGCCTCCTCCCACAGATTTTCTGGAGTTTTCCTTCTCCAAGGAGATATCCTTATGATATTAAATATGTCCTAATATTGTTAGGCATATCTTTCTGTACAATTCTCATCATGTCACAGCCATGGAGAGTTAGTTTTCTCATGTTTAGTAAATGAGTCAAATGATAACAGTCTTTACTGAAAAGTCTGCAATTCTCTCTCTCTCTCTTTTTTTTTTTTTTTTTACCAAAAAAGACTTTAATTTCCATAAGAAAATATAAAATGTGGAAAAAAGCATGTCAGAAAGGAGGGGAAGAGGGCACAAGAGGTAAGAAGAATGAAAGAAGGAATAAAGAGCCAAACAAAGAAGCAGAAGGGAGAGAGAAGAGTGTGGTGAGAAGAGGTACACTACCCAAAAATCTCAGGCGTATAAAAGAGGGACATCTCCCCGTCCCCTTCTGTGATGGTTAATTTTATGTGTCAATCAGACTAGGCCATGCGGTGCCTAGACATTTGGTCAAACATTATTTTGGGTGTGTCTGGGAGAGTGTTTCAGGATGAGATTAACATTTGAATTGTTAGACTGAGTAGAGCAGATTGCTCTCCTAATGTGGGTGGTCCACACCTGATCAGTTGAAGGCCTGAAAAGAACAAAATGGCCACATGAGAAGGAACTCACCCTACTTGACTACTGAGCTGGTCTTCTCCAGCCTTCAGACTCAGATTGAAACATTAGTTCTTGGGTCTTGAGTCTTTTGGCTTTCAGAGTAGAACTTACATTATTAGTTCTCTTGGTTCTCAGACCTTCAGACTCAGACTAGAATTACACATCCGCTCTCTGGGTCTCCAGCTTGCTGACTGCAGCTTTTGGGACTTCTCAGCCTCCATAATTGCATGATCTAATACCTAATGATAAATATTTTATTATATTGTATTAGGGTTATCCAGAGAAACAGAACCAGTAGGAGATGTATATATATATATAGGAGATATACATACACACACACAAATATATATATATATCTCACATACATATATTTCATTGTAAAGAAGCATGTCAGAATATATGTATATACTATTGGTTCTGTTTCTCTGGGTAATTCTTTTTTTTTTTATAATGATTTTTTATTATATTATGTTAGTCACCATACAGTACATCCCCGGTTTCCGATGTAAGGCTCGATGATTCATTAGTTGTGTATAACACCCAGTGCACCATGCAATATGTGCCCTCCTTACTACCCATCACCGGTCTATCCCATTCCCCCACCCCCTCCCCTCTGTAGCCCTCAGTTTGTTTCTCATAGTCCATAGTCTCTCATGTTTCATTCCTCTCTGGGTAATTCTAATAGACCATCCCAGACTTTTCCTTCTCTACGTATTTCAGGGAAGAAGAATTTTGTCTCATATCTATTTTGAGGCTACTTGATGCTGAAGACTTCTCTATTATCATCTAGCTTCTCATAACTACTTTCATAAAAGCCTCAGGTGTCTACCTACTTTGCTCTGGGGCCATCACTTGGGCTTTGGAACTGCCATCCTCCATCATGTTGATCCTGCCACCACCATGCTGACCTCCATAGAGGAATGTCAGAGAAGGCCATTTTTCTTTTTTTAAATTTTTATTTAGATTCCAGTTAGTTAACATTCAGTGTAGTATTAGTTTCAGGTGTGTGATATAGTGATTCAACACTTGTATACATCACCCAGTGCTCATCACAACGAGTGCGCTCCTTAATCCCCAGCACCTATTTAACCCATCCCCCCACCCACCTCCCCTCTGGGAACCATCAGTTTGTTTTCTAGAGTTAAGAGTCTGTTTCTTGGTTTTCCTCTCTTTTTCTCCCCTGTGTTCATTTGTTTTGCTTCTTAAATCCCACATATGAGTGAAATCATATGGTATTTGTCTTTCTCTGACGGACTTATTTCACTTAGCATAATACTTTCTAGCTCTAGCCACATCATTGCAGATGACAAGATTTCAGTCCTTTTTATGGCTGGGTAATATTCTGTTTTGTATATATGTATCACATCTTTATCCACCAGTCAATGGACATTTGGACTACTTCCATAATTGGGTTATTGTAGACAATGCTGCAGTAAGCATAGGAATGCATGTATCTTAGAAGGCCTTTTTTTTTTTAGGATTTCATTTATTTATTTGTCAGAGAGAGAGCGAGCACACGCGCACACCAGCAGGGGGAGCAGCAGGCAGAGGTAGAAGCAGACTCCCCACTGAGTAGGGACCCCGATGTGGGACTCGATCCCAGAACCCTGGGATCATGACCCAAGCCAAAGGCAGACACTCAACCAACTGAGCCACCCAGGCATCCCTAGAAGTTTATTTTTCTTTAAAATTCCATTTAAATTATCCATAGAACCACTAATGGAAAGATGTTACATGTAAATTTAGGAATAAATAGAATTTCTAGTGGACTTGTGGTACCAATTAGTGTTGCTGCCCAGCCTCTCTTCCTTTTTGTCTGGTAATGGTACCCTTCTTCCATTGGGGTAACTGCTCCATTCCCATTCCATTTTGTTCTGGTAGGGTATTGTCACGGTGCCCACACCTCATGGCAAAAGTAAGTGGTCCAAGGGAGAGACACTTGGCCCAAACAAGGATATCAAAACCCTTTCTTGATATTGATATATGGACACTGAGAAAAAGTGTCTGTCTTTCCATTGGAGTTACTGAACTCCGAGCGTGTGAACTTGGAGCTGCTGGCAATCATCTTCCCTAAATGCATAGAACAAGTCCATCTCTAGTAGGAGAAAATGAGGCCAACAAGAGCAGAATTAAAAACTGAGGAGGAATATGAAAAGAAGGAGAAGAAAGAGGAGGAGGAAGAAGAATCTATTTAAGTTCCTGGGTCTAGCCACACCTGAAGGAACTGTTAACCCCTGGAATTCCCAGATATATGAGTCAGTGGGCTTCAGTTTTGGTTTAAGGCAGTTTGATTTGAGGTTCTTTTATCTCTAAATAACTTCAAAGCAAACAATCCACAGCATTCTGATTAATACCAGGCTTTTAACATAATCTAAAACATTCTGATTAAATCCGAAAGTGAAGGGCACCTGGGTGGCTCAGTGGGTTAAGCATCTGCCTTCAGCTCAGGTTGTGATCCTGGAGTCCTGGGATTGAGCCCTGCATCGGGCTCCCTGCTCAACAGGGAGTCTGCTTCTCCCTCTCCCCTTCCCCCTGCTTGTGCTCTCTCTCTCTCGCTCACACTCTCTCTCAAACAAACAAACAAATAAATAAATAAATAAATAAATAAATAAAATCTTAAAGAAAAAAAAAAAGATACCCTTTAGCCCTGGAACCAACAATCCAAACCCAAGGAAGGGAGGTGGGGAGGGGGTCAAATAATCATAAATCTTTCAAAAAACCTAATTATCTGCCTCTGCGAAGTCAAGAAAGTGGCAAAAAGTGGGAAATACAATTGGGATCTGAGATATTTATGGTATCTTGTGACAGTTATGCCTCTTTCCTTGAGATAGGAGGAGAGATCATCTTTTTCTAAGGGTTGGAAAGATCCTTAGGATCTCTTGCCTAGGAGATTGTGGGTTTTTTTCTAAGAAATTTTAAAGATATGCCAAAACAAGAAGAATAATACAACAAATATCTAGTCTCCTGCAACCCAGAATTAATGGTGGTTAATTGCTTACAGACATAGGTAACTTATATGTAGCTCAAATTTTTTATTCACTCTGTGGTATTTCACAACATGATTTGATAATGAGTTTTGCCTGTTCCTTTGGGGTTTTTTTTGTTTGTTTGTTTTTTAAAGATTTATTTATTGGTTGCCTGGGTGGCTCAGTTGGTTAAGCAACTGCCTTCAGCTCAGATCATGATCCTAGAGTCCCAGGATTGAGTCCCTTGTCGGGCTCCGTGTTGAGCAGGGAGTCTGCTTCTTCGTCTGACCCTCCCCCCTCTCATGCTCTCTCTCTCTCTCATTTTCTCTCTCTCAAATAAATAAATAAAAATCTTTAAAGTTTTATTAATTTACTTGAGAGACAGCACATGCACTCACACTTGCACACAGGGGGAGGGGCAGAAGAAGGGGGAGAGAATCCCTAGCAGACTCCCTGTGGAGTGCGGAGCCCCGTGCAGGGCTCCACCCCACAACCCCCAGACCATGACCTAAGCTGAAATCAAGAGTCGGACGCTCAACCGACAGAGCCACCTAGGCGCTCTTTGTCTGTTCCCTTTGTGATAGACGTTTAGGCTGTCAGATTTAATAGATCAAAAACAATAGATTAATTGTTGTCATTACGTGTTTTGTGCTGCACACATGGGAGAATTTTTTCTAGTTTGTACATCCAGAGTGGACTGCTGGGTCATAAAGTTTGTATAGCTGCTACCAATTGCTCTCTAAAGTTGTTATGCCAATTCATATTCTTACCAATAATGTATGACAATTCCATTTCCCCCCTATCTTTGCAAATAATTGACACTGTAGGACTTTTTAATATATGCCTATTTGATGACAGAAAAACGGCACCGTGTTGTTGCTTTACTGGCTTTTATTTTGCAAAAACTAAATAAAGCTGAATATCTTTTTGCATGTTTATTGCCAATCAGATTTCTTCTTCTATGAATTTTATTACCGTGACTATTTTGCCGTGGTTTTTCTTCTTGAATTGCAGGAGATCTTTTTTATATCCTGCATATGAATCTTTCGTGTGGGTAGTGTTTGTAGAGTATAGGCTTTGACCCAATCTCTGTTTGAATTCTGGTTTGTCACTAAGCAGTAAGTTATATATCTGTTCTGTGCTTCAGTTTTCTTATCTGTAAACTGGAGAGAATGGTAGTTCCTCTCTCAGGGTGCTTGCGGGAAGATTGAATTAATAGCTAGGAAAGGGATTTAGAGTAGCGTTCCATAGCTTGTCAGAATGGGGAGGAGAGAAAACATGAGAAAAACACAAAGAGCTCACATCCTTTTCCATTACTTTACGGCAGCAGAAACAAAGCAACCATTAGCAGGTCGATACATTATCCTGGTTCACACCTTCTAGTATTCTTGTTGGTTCCTCGGTTTTCACGTGCCTCTTTTCCTGCCCCCATTTTGTGTGCCATTTGAGCTTCTACACGTGTGCAAACTTAACACACACAGCACGTGTTCAGGAGAATCTATGAGATGATCTCTCCTTTGGCTCCGAAAGCTTCTTGAAAATACCGGGAACGTGGCCCTTAGCTCCCAGTACAGTAGTGTTTTCTGCGCCTCTGCTCACCAAAGACTGCCTCCTTCAGCTCCATCTCCCCAGTGGCTAGGACCATTACTGCCACTTGGAAGGGATTCTCTAAGTGACCAATGACCGCCTGACAGAAGGTGTTCCCAACTGAAGGAAAAATAATGCTTTAAAATTCTGGTCCATCCGGTTGGTAAGTTGAAGGGCCGTAGCTTTACCGAAGGTTAATTTTGGAATCATTTATGAAATATATTTCGACTTCATTGCTCAGTTTCACTTGAGCAATCTAGTGCACGTATATTATGTGTGCACAGTACCTGCGCATTAGTGCACCATACACGCACGCGCACACACACGCACATGCACACACACGCACACGCGCACACACACGCACGCACACGCACACACACACACCCACGCACACTGTATTGTGGGAATATCAACAAAATCTTGGGGGAAATGTAGCTCACTGTAGCTCTTCCTGAAGCCCATCTTACTGTTTATTTAAAAGAAACAATGCATTCCGTTTGGGCCTCAGCACAGAACTCTGCTAAACTGAGCTCCTGGGCTGGTAACACATCAGAGAGAAAGGAAGGTGCTACTGCTGACAGTCTTCCTTCAGGAAGAGAGTTAGCTTCGGGGACGGCAGCCTATTAGAGCAAAAGGATAGCAACTTAAGAGAATTGGTTGCTAGCTTTTCTTTGCAGTAAAGCAAGCTAATTCCCCCCCCCCTTTTTTTGCTGAGTATGAGAAAATGCAACCTATTTATACTGAGTGAGATAATACTAGGAAAGGAGAGGCTGAAAACCAGAAATACAAACCTTGAGAGGCACAGGGACTGTAAGGTCACTGGGGGAAGGAATCTTGCCTGTTTTGTTCACCCTTTGCGTGGACACTGAGGACCTGACACTGACTGTCACCAGTGGACCCTTGGTAAGTAAATATTGGTTAAATCGGTGTATGAATGAATGAATGTTTCTTAGGTTTAGGGGTATCTCCTTATTCCTTCTCCTCCAAATTCCTTAATTATTGTAAAAATATAATATTCGCAGTGTTTTCAAAATTTCCAAAAAAGAAAGAGAATAAAAGAAAACACATTCATAATCCACCCATAAAGGTGAAATTAGGTTTTGGGTATTTTCCTGTAGCATTTTTAGGTCTGCATATGTATTTGTCTTTGTTTTTGTTTTGGGTGCCTACTCTTAATTTATTGCTCTTAAGACCACCTCCTTGCAATTTCCAGAGAGAAAATACAAAATAGGAAACAGACTTCGTTTCAGATACACAAACAGTGTGCTGGAGTTTCAAGTATTACAGATAACATTGTTACGGAAGAATGTCAGCTTACTCCAGGGCAGGCAGTATTCCTAAAGAATAAACATCGTTTCTCTTTTCCTCGCACTGGGACGTTCTCAGGTGGAAGTCACTGCGCCTGCTCCTTGACATACTTTCCATGTAGAAGAAAATGGAGCCTGGAAATCATGCTGACAATTGGAGTAGGTCATTCCCAATCCCAAGCCAGAACCAAAGACTATTGGCCACATTCTTCTTTGAAAGAAGCTAAAGGAGATAGACCGGTGATGGGTAGTAAGGAGGGCACGTATTGCATGGTGCACTGGGTGTTGTACGCAACTAATGAATCATGGAACTTTACATCAGAAACCAGGGATGTACTGTATGGTGACTAACATAATATAATAAAAAAATTAAAATTAAAAAAAAATTGAGTCACCTATGAAAAAAAAAAAAAGAAGCTAAAGGAGAAAACAAGTCGTGATCCAAAACCAGTACCTGCTTCACGACTGCATCTGCCCCTCGCGCGTCCCACTTCCTGCCGAGCTCTGAAGCCGACATGTTCCCCCACACGTGTTGCTCTTTGTATGTGCGTGTGCACAGACTTATGGCCGTGGTACATGAACAACTTGGCTTTCTAGTTTTTTATTTGCCTTGTGAATGTTTTTGAATGTTACTGATTTCTTGAAGGATATGATTTATAATGGCTGCAATATTATTAGTCTTTCAACATTTAACAATTCTTTTCTATTGTTAGATAATTAAGCCTTTTAAATAACACCTGTCTCAAAAGCATGAACTCCAGGGGCACCTGGGTGGCTCAGTCAGTTAAGCGGCTGCCTTCGGCTCAGGTCATGATCTCAGGGTCCTGGAATCCAGCCCCATGTCAGGCTCCCTGCTCAGTGGGGTGTCTGCTACTCCCTCTGTCTGCTGCCCACCCCTGCTTGTGTGTTCTCTCTCTCTGTCAAATAAATAAATAAAATCTTAAAAAAAAACACCTTGGTAATCTTAAAAATAATAATAATAATAATAATAACATGAACGCCAAGTAATAAGGTTGCTTAAGTCAAAGGATGTTAATATAAAACTACTTTGGTATACTTCTTCAAAATTATTGTCCAGGCAGGATTTTAATGCTAGTGTAACCCTCACTAACACTGAGCATTATAGCTTTTTAAAAGTTCTTTCAAATTTGGAATCAGGAAAACATTGTTTCATTGTTATTTTAACCAACATTTTTTTCATAACTAAAAGATCAGTTTTTTTTGACATTTTTTGCTGCTTTCACCTCTTTGGTGAATTATCTGTCCAGGTCTTTTATTCATTAGTATCTCTTGAGGTAGCAGTGTTTCTTCTTGAGTTGGCAGTAATTTTCTTTTATTTACTTATTTTTTAAATTTTTATTTAAATCCCATTTAGTTAGCACACAGTGTAATATTAGCTGCAGGTGTACAGTACAGCGATTCCACACTTCTGTACATCATCTTGTGCTCATCACAAGTGCACTCCTTAATCCCCATCACCTGTTTCACCCCCCCACCTCCCCTCTGGTCACCATCAGTTTGCTCTACAGTTAAGGGTCTGTCTCCTGCTTTGCCCCCTCCTTCCACCAACATGTTCCTCTATTTTGTTTCTTACATTCCACATATGAGTGAAATCGTAGAGTATTTGTCTTTCTCTGACTGACTTACTTCCCTTAGCGTAATACTCTAGCTCCATCCACGCTGTTGTAAATGGCAAGATTTCATTCTTTTTGATGGCTGAGTAACATTGATGGCTGAGGAATATATATATATATACACACACACACAAACACACACACACCACATCTTCTTTATCCATTCATCATTTGATGGACATTTGGGCTCTTTCTATTTAGCTATTGTAGATAATGCTGCTATAAACATTGGGGGGCAAGTATCCCTTCTAATTAGTATTTTTGTATTCTTTGAGTAACTACCTAGTAGTGCAATGGCTGGATTGTAGGGTAGCTCTATTTTTAACTTTTCTTTTTTTTTTAAGATTTTATTTATTTATTTGACAGAGAGAGAGACAGCCAGAAAGAGAGGGAACACAGGCAGGGGAGTAGGAGAGGAAGAAGCAGTCTCCCAGTGGAGGAGCCTGATGTGGGGCTTGATCCCAGGACTCCTGGATCACACGCCCTGAGCCGAAGGCAGACGCTTAACGACTGAGCCACCCAGCTGCCCCTCTATTTTTAACTTTCTGAGGCACCTCCATACTGTTTTCCAGAGTGACTGCACCAGTTTGCATTCCCACCAACAGTGCAAGAGGGTTCCCTTTTCTCCACATCCTCACCAACACCTGTTGTTTTTTGAGTTGTTAATTTTATATTCTGACATTTACATTTACATTCCGACAGGTGTTAGGTGATTTGTCATTGTAGCTTTGATTTGTATTTCCCTGATGATGATTGATGTTGAGAATCTTTTCATGTGTCTGTGGACCATCTGGATGTCTTCTTTGGAAAAAATGTCTATTCATGTCTTCTGCCCATTTTTAAATTGGATTGTTTGTTTTTTGGGTGTTCAGTTTTATAAGTTCTTTATATATTTTGGATACTAACCCTTTATCTGATATGTCATTTGCAAATATCTTCCCCATTCCATATGTTGACTTTTAGGTGTTTTTTTTTTTTTTTTAAGATTGTATTTATTTACTTGTGAGAGAGAGAGTTCACACACCAGAGAGAGAGCACAGGCGGTGGGGAGGGTCAGAGGGAGAGGAAGAAGCAGACTCCCCTCTGAACAGGGAGCCTGACATGGGGCTGGATGCCTGAATCTGTAGATCTTCGCCTGAGCCAAAGGGAGATGTTTAACCGGCTGAGCCACCCAGGCGCCCCTGCCTTTTAGTTTTGTTAATTGTTTCCTTTGTTGTGCAAAAGCTTTTTATTTTGATGAAGTCCCAGTAGTTCATTTTTGCTTTTGTTTCTCTTGCCTCAGGAGTCATTATCTAAGAAGTTGCTATGGCCCACGTCAAAGAGGTTACTGCCTGTTTCTCCTCTAGGATTTTGATGGTTTCCTGTCTCGCGTTCAGGTCTTACATCCATTTTGAATTAATTTTGGTGTATGGTGTAAGAAAGTGGCCCAGTTTCATTCTTGTGCATGCAGCTGTCCAGTTTTCCCAACAGCATTTGTTGAAGAGACTTTTTTTTTTTTTTTAAGATTTTATTTATTTATTTGACAGAGAGAGAGACAGCCAGCGGGAGAGGGAACACAGGCAGGGGGAGTGGGAGAGGAAGAAGCAGGCTCCCAGCGGAGGAGCCTGATGTGGGACTCAATCCCAGGACTCTGGGATCATGCCCTGAGCCAAAGGCAGACGCTTAACAACTGAGCCACCCAGGTGCCCGGAGACTGTCTTTTTTCCATTTAATATTCTTTTCTGCTTTGTTGAAGGTTAGTTGACCATATAGTTGTTGGTCCATTTCTGGGTTTTCTATTCTGTCCTATTGATCTGCATGTCTGCTTTAGTGCCAGCACCATACTGTCTTGATCACTACAGCTTTGTAATGTAACTTGAAGTCTGGAATTGTGATGCAAACTTTTGGAATCGGTTTGCTAGTATTTGATTGAGAATTTTTGCATCCATGTTCATCAGGGATAGTGGCCTATAGTTCTCTTTTTCAGTGGAATATTTATCTGGTTTTGGTATCAGGGTAATGCTGGCCTCAAAGAATGAATTTGGAACTTTTCCTTCCTTTTCTATTTTTTGGAATAGTTTGAGAAGAATAGGTATTAACTCTTCTTTAAATATTTGGTAGTATTCGCCTGTGAAGCCATCTAGCCCTGGACTTTTGTTTTTTGGGAGATTTTTGATGAGTGATTCAATTTCTTTGCTGGTTATCAGTCTGTTCAAGTTTTCTACTTCTTCCTGTTTCAGTTTTGGTAATTTGTGTTTCTAGGAATTATTCTATTTCTTCCAAGGTGCTCAATTTGTTGGCATATGGTTTTTCATAATATTCTGTTATAATTGTTTGTATTTTTGTGGTGTTGGTTGTTATATCTGCTCTCTCATTTGTGATTTTATTTATTTGAGTTATTTTTCTTTTCTTTTTGATAGGTTTGACTAGGATTTATCAATTTTATTAACTTTTTCGAAGAAGCAGCTCCTGGTTTCATTGATCTGTTTTTTTTGTTTTGTTTTGTTTTGTTTTTTAGTTTCTATATCATTTATTCTATATCCATTTTAATTTCTATATCATTTATTTCTGGTCTAATCTTAATTATTGTCCTTCTGCTGGCTTTGAGCTTTGTTTGGTGTTCTTTTTCCAGCCCCTTTAGGTGTAAGGTTAGATTGTTTATTTGAGATTTTTCTTGCTTCTTATGGTGGGCCTGTATTGCTATGTAGTTCCCTCTTAGGACCACTTTTGCTGCATCCCAAAGGTTTTGGACCATTGTGTTTTCATTTTCATTTGTTTGCATGTATTTTTAAATTTCTTCTTTGATTTCCTCATTGACCCATTCATTGTTTAGTAGCATGTTTTTTAACCTCCATGTATTTATGGTCTTTCCAATTTTTTCTTGTGGTTGACTTTGAGTTTTAGTGTTGTGGTCAGGAAAGATGCATCGTATGATCTCAACATTTTTGTACTTGTTGAGGCCAGTTTTGTGACCTAGTATGTGATCTGCTTTGGAGAATGGAATGTCCCATGTGCCTTTGAAAAGTGTGGGTATTCTGCTATTTTAAGATGGAATGTTCTGAATATATCTGTTAAATCCATCGTGTTCGAGTGTGTCATTCAAAGCCATTGTTTCCTTGTTGATTTTCTGTTTAGAAGACCTACCCATTGATGTAAGTGGGATGTTAGAGTCCCCTGCTATTATTGTATTATTATCAATGAGTTCCTTTATGTTTGTTATTAAGTGTTTCATATATTTGGGTGCTCCCATGTTGGTTGCATAAATATTTACAATTGTTGAATCTGGTTGGATGGTCCCCTTTGTTATGATATTTTGCCCTTCTTCATCTCTCGTTACAGTCTTTGGTTTAAAGTCTAGTTTTTCTGTTATAAATATTGCTGTTCCAGCTTTCTTTTGATGCCCATTTGCAGGTAAATGCTTCTCCACCCCTTCACTTTCAGTGTGCAGGTAGCTTTAGGTTTAAAATGAGTATGTAGGCAACATACAGGTGGGTCTTGTGTTGTTGTTGTTGTTGTTGTTTTAACCATTCTGACACCCTCTTTTGATTGGAGCACTTAGCCTATTTACATTCAGAGTAATTATTGGTAGATATATATTGAGTGCCATTTTGTTACTTGTTTTGTCTTTTCCAAGATTTTCTCTGTTCCTTTCTTGTCTTTGTTGCTTTTGGTCTTTCCTTTCCACTTGATTGAGAGTAATTTTAAAAAATATTTTAAGACTAAGACTTTGTCTATAAATAACTTTCCAAGTTGTCAAATTTCTTTTAACTTTATTTTATAGTAATTTATAAGAAACATGTTTTAGGTTCTTAAGTAATTAAGCCTACTGTTTTTCCGCTTTGTGATTTCTTCTGTCTTTTATTCTTGGAAAACATTTCTCCATCCTAGAGTCTATAAAATACTCATTTATAGTTTATTCTAGTTTAGTTTGGTTAACTTTTGTTTAGTTTTATTTTGCCTTAATTTTAAGCACAATACTAAGTCATTGCTAGATTCTAGCTTTATCTTTTGCTAAATACCTAACCAATTGTTCCAGCATCATTTGCTGAATATTCCTCCCTTTGCATACTGATTTACGACGGGCATGTGACTATATTTTAAATTCTACATAGAAGAGTGTTGGTTTCTAGAATCTTTATATTGCTCCACTGATCAAACTGTCAATTCTTGCCCTAGAGACACAGCATCTTGGTAACTGAAAGTTTATTGTAGGCTTTATTATCTCATAAGACAAATCTCTCATCATTAGTCTTTCTATCTTGTTTTATTTCATCTTTTTGAAACTTTTTACTATTCCAAACTGTATACTTTAAAAATAAGCTATTTTATTTCTTTGTCAAGTAAAAATCAGAAGAACTCTTTTAGAAGATTTTTATTAGAATCACATTAAACCTTTCAATTATTTCAGAAGAATTAAATAACCACCTTTATAATATTTAGTATTCCCATTTGGGAACAAGGTATATTTCTCCATTTATATCTCTGTTTTCTAATTTTCTTCATATAGATGACACATGGTTTTCTAAATTATTTTTCCTTCCTTCCTTCCTCCCTTCCTTCCTTCCTTCCTTCCTTCCTTCCTTCCTTCCTTCCTTCTCCCAATGCAGGGCTTGAACACACAACCCTGAGATCAAGACCTGAGCTGAGATCAAGAGTCAGACACTTAACTGACTGAGCCACACAGATGCCCCTTCACAGATTTCTTATTAGTGTTTATTAGCAAATGTGCTTAATTATTTTTGGGGTGCCTGGGTGGCTCAGTCGTTAAGCATCTGCCTTTGGCTCAGGGTGTGATCCCAGAGTCCGGGGACTGAGCCCCGCATCGGGCTCCCCACTCAACGGGAAGCCTGCTTCTTCCTCTCCCTCTCCCCCTGCTTGTGTTCCCTCTCTCGCTGGCTGTCTCTATCTCTGTCAAATAAATAAATAAAATCTTTTTAAAAATGTGCTTAATTATTTTTGATGGCATAGAATAAAATAGTTTCGCCATCATAATTTAGACTAGATTATTGCTGGTGAAAAGAAGCACCTGTTAATATTTTATATGTATGTTTGCATCTGAACATCTTCCTAACTCCTAATTTTTTTAAAAGATTTTATTTATTTATTTGTCAGAGAGAGAGAAAGAGAACACAAGCAGGGGGAGTGGCAGAGGGAGAGGGAGAAGTAGGCTCCCCGCTGAGCAGGGAGCCCGATGCAGGGCTCCATCCCAAGACCCTGGGATCATGACCCGAGCAGAAGGCAGACACTTAACCGACTGAGCCACCCAGGTGTCCCTGGTTCGAATAATTTTTGTTAAAATTTCTTGAGTCTCCCAGATCAACAAAGCAGTGATTTGTAAAATACCTTTTCCCTTACTCTAATAGCGATACTGTTTTTCCCTTTAGCTCTTTCATTGTTTTGCAAATTTACAAAGTATTGTTAAATAGTATTGACATTAGGATTTTTTGTTGTTGCTGAATTTTAAAGGAAATGTTTCTGTTGTTTCCACATTCAAAATGTTGCGTCTAGATTTTTATATTCATTATAATGTTAAGGAAATTTTCTCCCTTGCTTATTTTCCAAGACTTTTCTCAGGAATATATACAAAATTTTATGGCATGATATTAGGGTATGTGTGGGAGTATCATGTTGCTTTTCTCCTTTGACCTATTACTGATGGGCAATGTTAATAAATTTGCTAGTTATAAATGCGCTTGTATTCTTTTTTTTTTTTTTTAAGATTTTCCTTGTTTATCTGAGAAAGAGAGAGAGAGCAAGTGCACACAAGCAGTGGGGAGGGCAGAGGGAGAAGCAGACTCCCCCCTGAGCAGGGAGCCCAATGCATGGCTCTATGTGGAGGTGGATCCCAGGACCCCGAGATCACAATCTGAGCTGAAGGCAGAGGCTTAACTGACTGAGCCACCCTTGTGCCCCTACATAAGCTTGTATTCTAAGAATAAATTCCGCATACTATTTTGGGCATATTATCCTTCTAATATAGTACTAGATTATTTTCATTGGCTTATTGCAGATTTTTACATCTACCTCTAAAATGGCATTGTGGAAATTATAATCTGGCTACCCCCTTCCCCATACTCTAGATGCCTTTTGCCAGGCATCTCTCTCTCTTTTTCAAATATTGGGACCATCTAGTCTATTATGTAATTAGAATGAAAGCTCTGGAAGAGCAGAGGTCTTTGTTTTATTTGTTGATGATGCATTTAAAATCTTAGAAGTGTTCCTGACACACAATTGGTATTTAATGACATTTAAATTAATATTTCCTGAATAGATTAATGCATTCTCTCTTTTATTGATCTTTCTGCTTCTTCAATCATTTTATACTACAAATTACACATTCTTTGATTTTTTATTTTGAGTCTTCACCTGTTTAGCTGGAATAAGACATAGAAGTACATATATTATGGCACAATTTTTTCCCATATGAATATAAGCAAGGTATACTTGCTGAACTTTTGACTACCTGAGGATTTCTTCCCGTTGCCATCAGGAATGGAAAAGTAGCTGAAGTCAAAAATCCTTCTCGTACACTTTTTTCCCTTCAAAATTGTAATATACTGTTCCATTATTTCCTGAAACTCAGCATTGCTGAAAGCTATTATGAAGCTGGCCTTATTGTCTTCATCTACAAACTTTCCTTTTTGTTTAATGTCAGGATGCTTTATTCTTGAATTTTAAATACAATGACAAAAATAATACATTGGAGTCTTTAAGAATATACAGACGTATGTACTACATAAAGTGAAAATCCCTCTCACTACTTTGTCCTTCTATTCCCCTCTCATAGAACTCCTCCAAATTAACCTCACTCCTCAGCTATAACTACCCTAACAGTTGGTTGTGTTTTCCTCTAAGTTTGCTTCTATATATTTCTATGAATATAGAGTTTCTTCTTTCTAAAATAAGATCATGTTCTTGTAACAAGGTGCCTGGAAGAGCAAATATTATATACTAAAAATATTTTAGTAATAAAAGCTGCCAAATTCTTCTTTGTGTAGACAGACACAGAGATTCCTCTTGAAACAGATTTTCTTGACCTACTGCTAGAATGCCCCTCCTTGATTTTGTAAATATTAGAGGACTAGGCACTTGCCGCCCTAGGGAAAAGAGACAATAGGGACTTTGGTGTATTTGCCAAGGCTGCCTTTTCTGAGTGTCCCTAAGTATGTAGACATATCTGGTCTTTGGAGTAGAAAGTGGAAAATTTTACATAGGAGCCATGAAGCTGCCGCAAAAGACAGATAAATGTTTAACCCCTTCTTGTTCAAAACTCTACATTACTGAAATCTCAGAGATGGATTAGGATGGTCCCAACCTAGCACAAAGGTCCCAGAGTAAACAAATGAAGAAGAAATTTTGGGTCTTTAGAAGATTACGAAGAAGCATGAGACCTACGACAGAGCTGGAGGGGGTGTAGCCCCAGCAACACGCTAGGAGGTTAAGTCATTGCAGAGCGTTCCAGCCAGTGAGAAATTTTTAAGAATGGAGAATGGCTAATCTATTTCTAGGAACAGTGACGTCTGCTATCAAATTTGAGGGTATTTCCTTCACTGACTATAATTACCTTCTAATATCTCTAAGCCTTCAGTAGAAATCTGTTCTCTAAAATAATCTAATGTTTGTGGTACTTTGTGGGTATGAAGGAAGAGGAAGAGAGTCTCTGCAGACCCAGAAGCAAAGAAAATCTTTCAGGAGCAGGCCGTGAGGAGGCAGTGGGCTTCAGGATGGAACACAACATCATAATGCAGGACCTCTGTGGGAATCCGAGGGACAATACTACTGCCAGAGGCAGCTGCACATTGTACAGTATTACGATGGCTGCATGAACCATATTTTTTGGACAATAGGATAAGATTGAAAGATGGAGAATTTAGGAAGTACTGGATTGCAAATGCTTGAATTAAATAGTTTCCAGTTGGAATGACCCTGCTCTAAGGGGTGTGGTGGGTAGCCTCCAAGATGGACCCCAGTGATCCCCACTTCTCAGTGTTTGTACCTTTGTGGAAATCCCTTCCCTTGATTATGGGTTAGATGTAGTGATTCACTTCTAGCAAATAAAATACAGCAAAGGTGATGGGACGTCACTTCTGAGATTAGGTTACAAAAAGACGACAAACCTCATCTTAGGCATTCTTTCTTACTCACTCACTCTGAGGAAAGCCAGCTGCCATACTGTGAGCTGCCCAATGGAGAGGCCCACATGTTAAAGAATTGAAGGAGGTTTCTAGCCACTAGTTAATAAGAAACTTAGGCCCTCAGTTCAACAGCCTGGAAGGAAATGACGCATGCAAACAACCTCATGTGTGAGCTTGGAAAGGGATTCTCCCCCATCAGATCATCAGCTGAGACCATGGCCATGACCTGCAGCTTGACTACAACCTCATAAGAAACCTTGAGCCAGCTAAGTTGCACCTGGATTCCTGACCTACAGAGACTTAGAAAATGAACATTTCTTGCTTTCAGCTCCTAAGTTTTAGGGTAATTTGTTATTCAATAACAGATAATTCAGTGAGAGAAATAATCAAGTGTATGTCCGATAGTTGATAAATTTGGGAGAGGACTCTGATTTGGAATTCTGAATGGAATTAAATGTCCGCTAGAGCCAGAGTGTAGGAAATACAATGACGTGTTCGAGGATGCGTCATTGTATAAAGCAGCTGCCACAGGCTATGACACCGAAGCTTCCGTTTCCGTGATTCTGCTCGATTTTTGAGATATGCATGTAAGTCTGTCTTAGTACAGACAACTCAAAGGCTCAGGGGGAGCCCAGCAAGACAGCCCTGACTGGTCTTCGCTTCTATCCCAGGGACATACCCTGAAGATACAGAAAGCTACGTAGGAATACTGTGCAGAAGTCTGGTAGATCCCAAGTAAAGCCAATTGCCAGAGTGTAGAGAGGGCCTTGAGTGAGGAGAACCCAAGAGGTCCAGGGAATTCACGTACCAACGGCTACAGAAGAACCACTCTCCTTGGACCTCTGCCCACTCCCGCCACACACCACAGTGTCCTCATTAGTCCATCTCTTTCTAGATGCTTTTAGGGAATTCAGTTCCCAGGATTCAACAGAGCCAAGGGCATCATATAGACAGACGGGGGAGCACCGTATCCAGAGATATCAGGTTGACAGTACGCAAGAGTAGAGGCAGAGAAAGCCTCCTCACTCTCATCAGTATTTTTTTTTTTTAATTTTAGCCATGGGTTGTTACAACACATTCCCAGCGTTTCCCATCCTTATATTTGCCTGGTTATCAGCCTAAAAATCAACCAATATCTAAATACATAGTTGCCAGAGTTCTGTTCTATTTTAAATTGTGCTCTTATTTCATATTAACATTGCAAGTGCATGTCTAGAAGCTGGCTGTAACGGGGCCCGGTCAGTCAGATAGTGTGGGGTTGCAGTTAATACAGCGGTTTCCAGACAGACTGGTTGGATTCGGGCTCCGGCTTTCCTACTTACTGGCTGTGTCACCTTGGGCAAGTGACTGAATCTGTCCAGGCTTCAGGTTCCTTACTTATAAGATGGAGATCAGAATAGCACCCATCTGATAGCATTATTTTGAGGATTCAGTGAGTCAATGCTTGGAAAGTGCTTGGAACAGCAACAGCTCCACAAATGGGTCTGCTCTCTGTTGGCCATTAGATCTGTAATAGAACAGCGAACGATGGGGGTGGGGAGAGGCGTTGGGGGACAAGAAGAGAAACTTTAAGCTTGCCCAGGACAGAGTTCCTTTTGCTTCAGGAGTCATTCTGACCCAGAAACAGTGTAAGTGGTGTGACAGAAGGCTGTTTTGTGTTCCCTGAAAATCCCAGATTAATATTAACACTCATGGGTTAGTCTCTGGAGGCTCGGACTTGGACCTGTTTACATGTTAGCCCTGTTGGGCCTTAACTCATGCGTATTCACTCAGACAAGAATGGTTTAAACTGGGTGGAAAAGTCAGCCTTTTGGGACTTTGTTTTTTGTTTTATGGTTCTTTCTTTTGAAAACCAGATGATTTATGCTCTTGCCCCTCTGGGAGCAGAGCAGGTCATAAACTGAAAACAAATGTCTGCAGAAAAAAGAACTTTCCAGACAAAAGTTCTTCTAACAGACAGAACATTATCTATTCAGTAGAGAAAGCCAAGCTTGCTTGCTTGCTTACTATTTTTTAATACTCTAAAAAAAAAACCCCAAACCACACCCCTGAGAGTGGCCGCTTTTCCATGGTCATCTTAAATAAAGCTTCACAGTGAAGCAACTCCTACCCCCAAAGAATAGGGAATGGAGGCCCAAAGACTGACGAGAGGCATGAGCCGCCACCTCCACAGAGCTTGTTCTTTGGGCTGAACTCAGCTACCTTGGAGGAAGGCTTCTGGTTTGAGGTGGGGCAAGGGACTTCTGCAGGGCATAAAGAATCCCTTCCTCTCCCTGAACTAATCCGCACGCACAGTGCACTCTCCGAGTCTCTCTCACACATCTTGCACGCACGTGCTACTAAATTTCACATTTACTCTAAAGCTGTGTGTATATGTGTATGCATGTATACACACGTGTGCGCACACACACACACTCTCTCTCTCTCTAGTCGGCTGTGAACACTCACATCTTCAGGACACATTCACAAATACAGGCACATACGTGGTGGTCACTGTCCAGGTGTTGTGTCAGAGAAGATCATGGAGGGTGAGGAGATTACATCAGTTCAGAGGAGGGAGCTTTTTGACACAACTATCAAAGTAAAACTGATTCAAGCCCTTTGTCAGGATTCATGAGGGTCAGGTGCTAGGCCAGCAGTGGCTCCCTGCGGGCATTTATTTTTTTTGTCTTTAAATTCAGTAGTTTGGGGGCGCCTGGGTGGTTCATTTGGTCAAGCATCTGCCTTCGGCTTAGGTCATGATCCCAGGGTCCTGGGATCAAGCCCCACGTAGGGCTCCCTGCTCAGTGAGGAGCCTGCTTCTCCCTCTGCCTGCTGCTCCCCTTGCTTGCACTCTCTCTCTGACAAATAAATACATGAAATCTTTTTAAAAAATAAATTCAGTTGTTTGAGATCTGTCAAATCAGGGTAAGAAATTCTACCTGGTTCTGAGATCTTAGAACAGGAGAGAAAGATGAATTTCAGTCCTCAGCCAGTTAGCATGTATTTAATGGGTGCCTACTGTGGGCCAAGCGGTGCCCTGGGCACTGGGACAGAGGGATGACTGAGACACGATTCCTACCCCATCGTAGTCCAACAGTGACGATGAAACCAACACACGTGAAACATGAAACAGATAATACAAGGTCAAGCTTATACTGTCAGTGCCTACAAGGACCTGGTCTTGTCAAACATGTTCGTTTTGGCAATGGGATACTGATACCCAGAACGTCATTTACTTTGGGCCACACAACCAGATAATAGACAAATGCTTCTTGATAGAATTATTTTCTCCATCCCTCTGCATTGTTTTGTAATACTGTCTCTCTCTATATATAAACAACTTTAGTGTGGTTCTGTGTTTTAACTAGGTACCACTCCCTTCTCCAAAATTGGGAGGTCCCACACGTAGGACCTGATCTTATACTTTTTCAAAGCTCACGGTGACTGACACAGTCATAATTATCCAGAAGGTGCTCAATTCATCAGCCTAAAGTGATCTGACATAGTCCAGATAGTTCTGCTGTTGGCTCAAGCCTCCATTGGTTACGCAAGAAAGCAGCACAGGTATAAAGAACTAAATCTTGGATACAGAGTCAAGGTAAGATCCTTCAAACTTGGCATAAAAATTACAGACATGTTTCCAAGACCTTCTGTTTTCTTATCCGTTTTGACCTCAGGTCTTGTGTAATTATACGGACAAAGATAATGCATTTTTATTTCAGCCAGCAGGGAAAGGTCAGGATCCTCAGGGTGCTTTTGACTCTTCATATTCACAGACAGAATTGTTGAAAGGTTTTGATATATTTCTCCTAGGGGTTTTTTGAAATGATACCAGGTCACCCAATCATCAAACATTTATTTTAGCAAGATTTTTTTAAATCATCACTCCAAACACTGGGCAAGTTGTTGGCTACAAATTTGCCTGGCTGAATTATTGAACACATACTTTATGCCTGGAAAAAAAAGTAACAGCACAGCTGTTGTATTATTTTCCCAGGGCTTCTGCAACCAATTGCCATAACCTTGGTGACTTAAAACAACAGAAATTTATTCTCTCACGATTTTGGAAGCAGGAAGTCCAAAATCAAAGTGCTGGCAGGGCCGTGCTCCCCCTGGAGGCTCTAGGGAGAATCTTCCCTTGCCCTTTCCTTGCTTCTGGTGACTCCTGGCAATTCCTTGACATTCCCTGGCCTGTTGCTGCCTTGCTCCATCTCTGTCTCTGTCATCTTCTCTGTGTCCTCTCCTCTTCTTAGAAGGAGTCCACCCCCCCCCACCCAAATACAGGGTGATTTCATCTCTAGATCCCTAACTGATCACACCTGCAAAGACCTTGTATCCAAGTAAGGTCACACTCTTGAGGTTCTCCCGGGGCATGAATTTGGGGGTGCCAAAGACTGACAGTGAAAGAGATGGCCATGGAGGGAAGCCTCATTTTGTTTCCAAGAACCAGTTCCTCCCATCTTGCTTCTGGTTCTCCACAGTCTTACTCCCTGTCCTGCATAGACCCAGATCCAGACTGCTCACCTGGACTTAGGATTTCATGATCTGTGTGACTCTTTGACATATGACACCGAGTCTTATGTGCTCCGAGCCGTTGACCCGTGCCGTCATGCGGACCCTGGACCATCTGGACCTGCGTGCTGCCTGGCATCATTTACCTTTTTTCATTTAACAGATATGCACTGGATATTTTGTAAGAGTCAGGCCCTGTCTCGGATGCTGGATTCTCAGGGATGACAGACAAGTCCTACCTCATGAGTAATGAGGGATGGAAGTAGGCAAAAAACAAGCAAAGAGATACTTGGCACCTAGAACAGTTTCTGGTGCATAATAGGTGTTCAGTAAGTATTTGTGATTTGGTAGAATTAGCAAGATAGTTTTTGATAGTGATACGTGATAAGAAGGAAATAGATTAGTGTGAAATAAGGCATTTAAACAGGATCAACACGGAAGGCCTCTCTAAGAAGGTGATGTTTAAGCTAAAATGTTAAGAAAAGGAAGGAGGCAGCTGAGGACATATGTCTAAGAGAGAGGAAAGAGTAAGTGAAACATCCCTGAACTAAGAACCAACTGATTGTATGTGGGGACAGACGGAGAACAATGTGACGGACACAGACCGAGCAGGGGGGAGACTACCTGTCGGACAGGTAGAGGCAATTCTGCTCAGTTCTGCTAGACACTGCAGATCAAAAGGAGTTTGGATTTTGAATTTCCACTGCAATTGGAAGCCGTTTGAGGTTTAAGTAATGAATCGATGTGATTTAACTCATGAATTAAAATGAATTAAAAGAGCACTATAACCCCTCTGAGGAGGAAGGATTGTAGGAGGCAAGACTGGAAGACGGGAGAAGAATGTTTTAGCACATAAACAGGTTATAGGTGTAAAAGATACTGATTCCTTCAGTCTGTAGCGTAACCAGGAGAGGATGGACCCGGCCAAAGCCGCAGGGTTGGTCTGTGTACAGACAGACTCATCCATTTACCTGAGCTTACTGAAAAAATAGCATCATTTTCCATGTCTGCCACAATGTGAAAAAGATTGGAAAGCACTGCACTTATGAACATTTTTCATGTTCTCTGATCATCAAGCTCCTTTTACACACTCTTACTGTGTTTGGAGAATTTCCTGCTGCGGTAACCGGCCTCCAAGATGGCCTCCAGTGATCCCACATCCTGTGATTCACACCTTTGTATGGTCCCCCACACTCAGTGCCAGGGTTTAGTTTGTGTAACTAATAGAATATGACAGAAGTGATTGTATATCACTTCAAAAATGAGGTTATGAAAGCTGTGCCTATACCTTGGGCTCTGTCTCTCTCCTAGATGACTCACTTTGGGGTTCCCAGCTGCCATGTTTTGAGAATACCCAGGTATTAGGCCTATCCAGCCCTAATTCCTCTCCCCCTCCCCGACTCTATCCCCGGAGGCCTGTGTTCAAAGGCAACATCTTTTGCATTTTAACTTGCATCAGTGTTTGAAGTTTCATAGAACAGATGCACTTCACTTTAAGTGAGTTTCACCCCCAATTGAGCCTAAAAACTACTGGAAATCAAAGGAAAATAGGAACGTAATTGGGGGAGAGAAAAACACTTAAAAAAGCTTGTCTACTTTTTCTTTCTTGAATAATAAATGCAAGATATTTTTCTCCAAAATGACACAGTAAAAGGCTAACATAAAAAAAAACCAAAAACCAACTCACAAAACAAGCTTTGAATATATCTTTTAATATCCTAAGCATTTTAAAAAATGAATAAGACTACCTCTTGCCATTTTATTGAGTCAGTATCCTTAAAGTAGTTCACAAATAACATTATGTTGCTTAAAATAGAACTATTTCAAATAGGACACCCAATATATAATGACCCCTTTTTTTAGATCTAAAAGAAAATTAAGGCATTTGCTTTTATTTTAATCAATGAGAGTTAAAGTTATAGTTTAAAAGGTCCACCTCTTCTTCTAATTAAACCCTCAAAGTCGGGCAGCTGTCTACAGTTCATTAAAGGTCAGATTTTGCGCAAAACCTTCATTATCTGAACTTGATGGGTTTCCCTTTCTTTCAATACATTGCACTCTCACAGAAGATGTCTGATCTCAAAAGACCCTTCGAGAAATGTGAAATAAGTCCTCACCCTGGCTCCCTGTTGTGCCCTGACGAGCCTGAAGAATTCTAACCTTTTTCAGAAACACATACTCTTCCATAGGGAATAACATGGTTCAAAAGGGAAAAAAATAGCTTATTTGCTACATTCATATGTATCTAGGGAAGGTGCTTGGTTTGCACCAGAGTCTCTTACTTCCTCTACTGGCCAAGCCCTGAAAAGAGTTCCTCTTTTTCTAGCAAGAAAGCAGAGATTATTTCACACACACACACACACACACACACACACACACACACACAGAGCACATATTTAGAGACCTATATGAAAATGAGAGAAATGAGGTGATAGAGAAACGATCAAGTAGTGCCCATGTACGAGGAGGGAGAAAGTATTTGTGTGGTAGAGGACAGTGATTATTTTGTAGTCATTGAACAGCAGGAAAACTTAGGTCTGGTTAGTGGAAACTCTTAAAGATTTTTTTTATTTATTTGAGTGAGAGAGTTGGGGAGGGGCAGACGGAGAGAGAGAGAATCTCAAGCCGACTCCAGGCTGAGCATGGAGCCCGACGTGGGGCTCGATCTCACCAACCCTGAGACCATGACCTGAGCCCAATGGTTAGTGGAAACTCTTTATGCGAAGTCTGAACTTTGATAAGTTACAGATAGAAAAGGTGAGGTCTCTGTGGTTGAAAAGGGTGATTCTAATGCCGACATGAAAGGCGGAAGTGCAGAAGAAAAGTACCAAAGAGAACGCACACCGGGAGAAACCCAGTGGAGCGCATCCACACTGCAGTGGGGTCGCAGATTTCTTAGTCAGGTGGGAGTGGGTTCGCAGCATAATAGGAGCTCAGAGTGTTTTGCTTGTAGTTTATCCTATAGCCACCTGGGCTTTAATCAGTTCTTTAGTAAGCTACGTGTAATTCATTTCACATAGTGGATTTGGTTTTCCTGCAGTCGTCCAAGGGGATATAAGAATCTCCAAGAATATATATAAAACTTGAACACTCCTGCCAGGCAGTTCTGGTAAGAAATTCATGGGGAGCCATATTGTATGATAGTTACATTTTGGTCTTTGGAGTCTCCCCAACATGGGTTTGAATCTTCATTTCATCCTTTGCTAACCATGTGACCTTAGGCCCAAGTGACTTAGCCCTCAGAGTTCTAGTGTTACCATCTCCAAAGTCAGGATGATAACAACTGTTTCAAATGGTGTGATTCCATTAAGCCAAGCCTGTGAAGCAGAGCATATGGTATATGGCATGGAGCGATTATTCAATAAATGTCAGCAATAAATGAACACTTAAGCCAGCCTGGAAAGACGCTGCAGGACATAAATGTCCATTGGTCAGATCCTGCCCATCCTCACTTGCAGAAAACAAAATCAAGGTGTAGATCTGATCGCATCTACCAGAGTTGGTGGAGGCACAATACCAGTTCTGCTCTTCTGGCTTTTGGGTTCATTCAGCTTCAGGACGTGGGCTCTGTTCGTTCACCTGGACCCAGTGAACCCACCTGCAGAAGAGGACAGCGTTCAAGGCAGGGCTCAGAGTCACATAGCCCATCATGACCGTCGACTGGCTTTGTGACCGTGGGCCAGCTGCTTAGATTCTGTGCTTATGTCTCCCGAGTTGAAAAGCAGGGGTAGTTAATAACAAGACCCTGCTCCTATGGTCATTATAGAGATTATATGTGCAATTCTTGGAATATTTTTTAGAGTGTCTGGCACATAGCACAAACTCAAAAAACTAGAGTAAAAAATAATGTAATAATTATAATAAAGTTTTGAAATAGACCTCTGGGATTCCAAATTCTACTTTGCTTCCTGACAAAAGCCTTGCAGGATAGATTTATGGAAACAAAATGAGAGAGAAGAGAATGAGGAGCAGGTAGGTTAGAGGAGGGAAAGGAAGACAGGAAAATTTGCCATAGGGTAACTCAAAGTATAAGCGGTACTGAGGATGAAGTTTTAAATAACAAATAAGACATACAAGAAGAAAGTGTGAGGATGGAAATTTAAAATTCAACCCAGAAGTTCTCTCCAAAACCCCTTGCATTTAGTGAGCACTCAGTAGGCATATGATTAATTGATCGGTTGATTAAATGTGATTAAATACTGAACTTTTCAGCAGACAACCTGAACCTTGGTACTTTGGATAGAGTGAGGGCTGAGAAAAGTATGCAATCTTACAGTCTTCTGAATAAGGCTAGAGAGACAATGAAATGGATTCTCTCTCTCCCTCCCTCCCCCTTCCTTCTCTCGCTTTCTCTCTTTGTATAACTAGAGATTTTTGTCCAAGCCATTTATTGCTAACCAAAGATCAAGAAAGGGGTTGTTGAAACTCTTCCTTACGTGCTTAATGCTTACATTCTTGCCCATAAATATGCGCACTGACCCCTTTTCTCAATAAGCAGGCAGTTGAGTGCAGGTCAACCTATTTTTAACACCGAAGATGAAAGGAAGTTTGATGTGGAAGACAAGGAAAGGTATTGGCTATTTGGAGTCTTTTCTTCTGACACCTCTTTACTAGCTGGATAGTTCACGACCACTGTGACACAGTCTAGCCAGTTTTGGATTTCATCATCCTCTTCTCTCTTTCCAGCATCCAGAAGTGACTCCAGCAGTTTCCCAGACCTGTCCAGGGTGAGGGACGTCAGCCACTTTGAAAGGCAGCTCCAGGGATGCAAAAAGTGTTACAAAAAAATTACATGGTGGCAGAAGGTACTTAGGTGTAGGTTTTTGTCAGTCAGCAGAAAGCCGACCTCTGCTCCCTCCCCTGTCCTCATTCAGAAAAGACAAACAAACGTAGAACCACGAGTGTCTACTAAAAAGAGACAGCAGAGGAGTGCCAGGCCCTCTGACCCGGAACATTGCCTTCTGTTCCTTTTCATAGACTCCTTTTATGGTGTATCTTTTAAATACTAAAGCTAATACATCTCTACTTTCTTTAAAGTCATAGAAATTGGAGTTACAACTTCGTAACCGGCAATCATAAAACTGGGACGGAACCACACAGCCCAGGAAGGAAGAGTACAGATTTTGAACGTCCCGGAACCACCTGCTATTTGGTGTAATGATAACGGACGCATGGGCAAAGTCGGGCCACCCACTCCAAAATCTGCTTTAATTTCATCTCTCTGGAAAAATTCACTCCAAACAGGACTCACGGATTTAAAAGGAGATTGATGCCCAAGATGAGAGAGTGCTTGTCACGGAACATGAGCTCAGTTCTGTCTCCTGGTCCAGGTGAATACAGTGCAGGCTCTAAAGCAAGTGTGGGGATGAATTCCTATCAGGATTAACTAAGCAGGAGGTCTGGGAGGCTTTCACAGGAGTGGCAATCACTGGGAAACAGCAAGGGCTCACTAAAAACAAGTGCCAGTTGAATCGCATTTTCCTTTGTTGGAGGCAACGATCTGACAAGGAACAGAATCCAACAAAATGCCAACGAGCAGGAAGTTCTGCCACTAGGAATTCCCAGGAACAGAATCTGGGTCTTGGATGCAGGAGTAAGGATATGGTCTAAGAGCAGCATGAAAGACTTACAGGATTTAAAAAAAAATTGTTCCCCCCAGCTTTATTGAGGAATAACTGACAAATCAAGTTGTATATCTTTAAAATGTACACCTTGATGACGGTGTGCATATACATTGTGAAATGATTACCAAGATCGAGTTAATTAACACGTCCATCACCTTTTAAATTTTTACCTCTTTTAAAAACATCTCTTTTGTGGTCAGAGATTTAAGATCCACTTGCATCAGATTTCAAGTACATGATACCATAACATTAACTATAACAGCCATCCTGTACGTTAGAGCCTTATAACTGAGTTTGTACCCTTTGATGTATGGCTCCCCATTTCTCCAACCCCAGCCCATCTTTCTACTCTGTTTCTATGAGATCAGTATATTTTCTTTGTTAGTTTGGTTTTGGTTTTTTTAGATTCCACAGGCAAAGGACACCATGTAGTATTTGTCTTTCTCAGTCTGGCTTATTTCACTTAGCATAATTCCTTCCAGGCTTATCCATATTGTTAGAAATGGCAGGATTTCTTTCTTCTTTAAAGCTGAATGATATTCCTCTGTGTGTGTGTGGGTGTGTGTGTATCACATTTTCTTTATCCATTTGTCCATCGGTGGACATTTAGGTTGTTTCCATGTCTTGGCTATTGTGAATAATGCTGCAATGACCATGGGGTTGCAGGTGGCTTTTCAAGATATGCATTTCCTTTGCATATCTACCCAGAAGTGGAATTGCGGGATGCTGGGTCATATGGTTGTTCAACTTTAATTTTTTAAAAACATTGTATTATTTATTTATTTTAAAGATTTATTTATTTATTTATTTATCTATTTATTTATTTTAGAGAAAGAGAGAGCATGAGCAGGAGGGGCAGGGGGAGAGAGAAGCTCAAGCAGACTCCATGTTGAGTGCAGAGCCAGAGGCAGGGCTCAGTCTCAACAATCCCGAGATCAGACCTGAGCCGAAATCAAGAGTCGTATGCTGAACCAACTGCACCACCCAGGCGCCCCAAGATTTATTTATTGATTTTAGAAAGAGAGAGAGAGGGGGAGAGAGAGAGAGTGGGGACAGGGGCAGAGGGAGAGAGTATTCAAGCAGACTCCCCTCTGAGTGCGGATCTCCTGACCCATGAGATCACAACCTGAGCTGAAAGTAAGAGCTGAACACTTAACCGACTGAGTCACCTGGGTGCCCCTTCAATGTTAATTTTTTTGAGGAATCTCCATTTTGGTTTCCATAGTGGCTGCACCAAAGTATATTCCCCCCAGTGGTGCACAAGGGTTCCCTTCTCTCCACATCCTGCCAGCCACCGTTCTGACACCAGAATAGCACTTTCACGTATTCTTTCGGTTAAGGTGAGTCACAGGGCCTGTCTGATTCAAGGGAGAGCAGAAGTAGACTCCCTTTCTTGATTGAAGGAGTGGTAAAGTCACATTGAAAAAGGACATGTGGAATGAGAGGGATAGTTGTGGCTGTCTCTGAACTAATCTATTCGTTTGTCCTTGGGAAGATTATTTAGCCCGCTGATGTTACACTCTTCACCTGTGAAATAGGAAATAGTAACACCTACAACCTCGGAATGTTGTCCTAATAAATTAAGAAAGTGTGTGTAGCGTCTAGTACATTGTAGGAGACACACAACAGCAACAACAAAAAACATGGATTGATGGAGCCCGTGGTGCGTGGCCGCACTATTCCTAGTACTTTACGTACTCTTTGTAGCAAGTCACTAATGCACGTATTAGCATTATCTGAAGAGAAACCCTAGGCACAAACATTTTAAATTAATTTCCACAAGGTTGGTTCCAGAGTAACTCTTCCACCTAGATCACGACCGTCTTACTGCCAGCCACATCCAAGGGTTTTTGTCTCTGTAGGTTCTGTTCACAGTTGATGCAGGATATCACTCCTCCATCAAACGTTCTTCCTCCTTTGGCCCCCATGGCTCCCCTCTGTCCAATGTTTTCTCCGTCACTGCTCCTTTTCAATCTCCTCCTTACAGAACCACATTTTAAATGACAAAGCTCTCTCCCATTTCGCCAGCTCTCCTTGCCTGGAGGAATCCATCCAATATGGCGGCTCAATTTCTGCCTTTCTGTGGATGATTTCCAATCTCCCCTCTCTCCTACACTCTAGGCTTCCAGTTCTAAGCGTTTCTTCATTACTCACCACCCATGACCCAGGTCAGTTTGTGAAACTTCTGTGTCTTTCATTCTGTCTCATTCCATTGGGTGCAATCTTGTCAATCAATCCTTGAAATGTTTTTCAAATTTAGATGTTCTTGGCAATCAGCTAAGTGCCTTCGGCTTGATCTAGGCCCTCATCCTATCTTACCTGGCTTTTCAAAGTAATTTCTTTTTTTTTTTTTAAAGATTTTATTTATTTATTCGATAGAGATAGAGACAGCCAGCGAGAGAGGAACACAAGCAGGGGGAGTGGGAGAGGAAGAAGCAGGCTCATAGAGGAGGAGCCTGATGTGGGGCTCGATCCCATAACGCCGGGATCACGCCCTGAGCCGAAGGCAGACGCTTAACCGCTGTGCCACCCAGGTGCCCCTCAAAGTAATTTCTTAACTGGACTTGTGCTTTCAGTTCCGCTCTGAGGTAGTCGTATCAGGGGTCTATTTCTGCTTGAACACACGCCCTCCGCCCCACCATTACTGCACTAGCCCTCGCACGCCACTCCCTCTGCTTCCCCCTCCGCCGTCACAGCTTCTTTTCCCTCCTTTCAAGGACTAGCTTCCGCTCTACCTCCTTCACGGGCTCCCTTTCAGCTGGCTTCATCTCCTTCCTCGTTTTCCTAGCACAGAGTCGACTTCTCTTTTCACTGTCTGCAGTTATCTTTGTAACTCTGCATTTTCTCTGCTGTTCTAATATAAGATCCTTGAGGCCCCGGCACCATTCGCAGCAGGATTTCAAAGCTTGTCTGTTGGGTGAACACTCTGTGGCATCCTGAAATACCCTACTGCACAGTAGGGTTTGCTATGAGGTGTCCCTAGCAACAGCACAACCTATGGCTGAGTGCCAGCTGTGGAGAGTCAGCTGTAATTGTTTAGAGTAGGACCTGGACACTGGTTTTACTTAAAGCTAATAATAATAATTATTATTATTACTATGATAATACCTTACCCTGCCTCCCCGAGTATGAACTTGGGCAGGTGATGCCTTTCTGAGTCTCAGGTTTTTCATTGGTAAAATAAGGATAACAGTTATATAGACCTTGCTGGGCCATCAAGGGAATAAATGAGATTATATATCTAAAAGGCTGTGGCGTAGTGCCAGGCACCCCTCCCCTGCTCTCAACCGCCCCGCAAGTTCGGTCCTTCAAAGTTATTTCTGGGCCTATTGCCTGAGATGCTGAAGAGGTGGGTGCAATGAGAGGTGCCCAGAGAGAGTTTCCTTCCGAAAAGCTTAGATTCTGTGGTACTCTAACTTGGTGGATATGGGAGACACGCTGGCAATCCCTGGATTTCTAATCAGTTGCTTAGAAAACCAGCCAGGATCTATGTCCCGTCATCTTTCTCAGAAGCCATGTTATTTGACCTTAGTTTTAACGTGCAAGCCTCCACCGTCTCCAAAACACCACGGTGGTCTAAAAGGTCCTGTACGTGGGAAATCCCTCCTTTGTTGGCAGATCTTGGCCCCGAAACTGCATTAGGGGATCTAGCACCCTTAGGCCCATGGTTTTTGCCCAGACGGCGCTTTTTCAAGTTCGAAGCCAGGACTCGGTTCTCCAGATCGGGCGGGTGTGGTCCGAATTGCACCTTTCGCGCCACGCACCCCCCGCTTTGAATGCACGCGGCGAGGGACGGTGGGAGAGGGTGTTGGTTTGCGTGCGGACGGAGGGGTGGGCTGGCGAGAATGGCCGGAGCGCGCCTCGCTCCCACTCTCCAAGCCTGGGCGCAGCCGCTCTGAGCGCCCGGTCGGGAGCCGAGTCCCGCGCTCCTCCAGGAGCCGGCGAGCGCCCCCTCGTCCGCAGCCAGCGCGGGAGCCGGCCCCACCGGGATTCCAGCCCGCGGCGCGCGCCCCTGACCCGGCCCCGCCCCCCGGCGGCCGCGAGTGGCGGGCGGGGCGCCGGGAGAGAGACGCGCGGGGCTGTGCGGCGCCGCCTCCCCTCGGTGCCGGGGGAGGGACGGAGCGGCCGGGCGGGAGAGAGAGAAAGCCCGACCGACCGGCTGCCGAAGAGCTGCATGCAACCGGTGGGAGGCCGGGCCAGCCGGGGCTGGGGCTCGTGCCGTTCCTCGGCGGCTCCCTGACGGCGAGCGCGGACGGCCCGGAGGCGGCGGCTCTGAGCTGGCAGGCGGAGGGTTGTCTCCCGCGCCCGCCTGCCCGGCGCGGTCCGAGGATGCGGGGGGGCGATGCCCGGGGCCAGGGACGCGCTCTGTCACCAGGCGCTGCAGCTGCTGGCCGAGCTCTGTGCCCGTGGGGCCCTGGAGCACGACAGCTGCCAGGATTTCATCTACCACCTGCGGGACCGCGCCAGACCCCGGCTCCGCGACCCAGGTGAGTGCCGCCGCCGCCGCCGCCGCCGGGCGCGACCGGAGGGCCCTGGGCTGGGAGTTGGGGCCGCACCGGGGCCTGAGGCAGAAGAGCGACGCCGGCTGGGGCGAGGAGGGGGTGGCCGCCGAGCTAGAGGAGGGGATCAGGTAGCGGCGCGCCGTGGCCTGATGCTGGACCCGGGCGGGGACCCCGGCGGAGACTGCTGCGCCGAGGCCGAGTCCGGGGGTGCTGGGGCAGGGTTGGAGGGACCACGCCCGCCACCTGCGCTCGGGTCTCCAGGGCTCCGGGGGGGCGGCTCCCGAGCTTCGGGCTCCGCGCTCCACTTGCCGGGCTCTGCGCTCCGGGCGAGGGGAGGCCGCGGCCGCTTCACCAGCGGTGGGAAGGGGGACGAGGCCGGAGGAAACTCTGGGAAGTTGGGAGTTGGGGACGGCCCCGGCTGCGGCTGAATCCCGCTGGGCGCTCCTCACCTTCGCTTCGGAGCGCCCATTTCCCTTGCTTGGTCTGGGGTGGGAAGGGCGGGGCGGAATCTGGCGCTGGGCCGGCAGCGCGGAGCTCCGGGTCCTGGGCAGCCGGGCCTGAACCGGTTCCCGGCGGGTCGTTTGGCGTGGAGGCGGCCTGGGCCTGGGCGCCCGACTCTATCAGCTGCCGCCGCCGGGCACACCCGGCTGGGTGGGCTCGCTGGTCACGGCTGGGGCACCTGCAGTTATCCCTGGTGAAAGTTGCACAGCTCCTAACTTTGGAAAGTTCGTTTATTTTGGCATTTGACCAATTAAGGTTGGAAGAAGGAGTTTTAGTGGAGTCATTTGCTTTCCCTAAGGGCCCTGGGTCTCCCACATCCCATCCACTTCTGGTTACTGGAAGACACATTGCCTCCATATGTTTACTTGAGAGTCTTCCTACCTGGAGAAATCATTTTCTCGAATATTCTCTGAACCTAAATATAAAAAAAAAAAAGTATTGTGTTAAAGATGGGGTGAGAAAATGGCCTTTGCCCCTGATGTTCCTGTGTATAAATATTGGAAATGAGCGATTGCTGTGTAAATTATCCAGTACAAATTTGCCTATTTTAAGCCAATCCATTATATATTATATATATGTTATATAGAAGTCTACTTACACAAAGGATAAGTTAGGGAATTATTTGATTTATAAAGAGATATACATGGAGCCTGACTTAAATAGCATTTCCTTGATAGCATATTAATGGGTCTGTGGGGTGAAGAGAAATCATCTGCTGAAAGTTTATATCAGATTTTCCCTATTTGAAATCTATTTCTCTGTTGAAAGAGATTATTATTCCCCGTTGCCTGTGGTTACATTAATTAAGTTTATCGGATGATCCCTAATGTGTTACTTCAAAGTGCAGAATTAAGTAAAAAAATGTTGATCCCAGATGATCTCCCTAGAGGTTCAATGGCCAGCTTTTGTGTGGCTCATTGCGGGCTGTGATGTGCTGGAGAGACCACAGACAGGAATCAGAGTTCCTTGTTTCATGACCTGGGAGTCCCGGATGATGTCCTAAGTGGGCAAAGTTTTCTCCTAAAGCTGCAGAAACAGGAAAATTATTTAGTATGCTTCACCCAAAGCAAGGGCTAGGGTTGAAACATCCCACTTCTTGCCGGTGTCTGCTCCACAAGTTTCCATTGTTATCCCACGTAAGTAAATAGTTGCCTTTGGCTTTATAAGAGAAGATGGATGAGGCCTCTTGCCGAGTCTCCTGTTTAACACAACACATCTTTTTGACTGATTTTATGCCTCTGCTTCTTTTAATACATGGGCTGGATTCCATGTTCTGGGGCTTTCTTCAATCCTTGCCCCTGGCGGCCCTTGAGGAAGAGTCACAGAGAAAAAACTTGGAAGAAACATTTCTAATTCCTTGGCTGAGAAACAGCCACGGTTAAGAGTATGCCTTTTGCTGTTCTTTGAGTTCCTGAAAGCACCGTCACGGTTGAGGTCCTGAAAGCACTAGGGCACAGTGGTTTTTAGGTAACCCGTGCCCCTCTGGATCTTTGGTTTGGGTTGGAAGTAGCCTGCTCGTGAGGCAGGAGGGGGGCTCTGAGAGTGCCGGGTGAGGGGCTGAGGCTGAAGCGCTCAGCCAAAGTGCATCCTCTCTCTCAGGGCCCTTCAGCTCAGGGCAGAATCTCTCCTCACTTCCCTCCTTCCTCTCCTTGGCCGCATTGATTCCTACATTAGATGCATTTATCTCCATCCCTCGGAGGCTGTTTGATTGTCCGAACTGAGAGTGGCTCTCATTTCGAGCCCTAAAAGCTGAGCAGCTGGAGTAGCTGCGTTGCACAGCACGGTGCATGGTGCGCTTGCTTGTTGTCTCGTGTGACCAGAATAAGCATACACGGTGGCCCTGGGGCGTGGGTCCCTGACACGGTCCTCTCCGGAAGTGGATGACTTCCTCTTCTGCAGAGGAACTCACCCGAACGCCATGTCCCGGTGCTCTCTGTCCGTGGTCCATCCATGGCTACTCAGCGGTGGTTAAGTTTTCTCAAGCTCAACTGCAGAACTTTGGTTTTAAAAGAAGAAAAGGGACATAATTCCCCATGGGCAGCAGAAGGACGCTGCATCTGGGATGTTTGTTCACTTTTTCAGAGGCGGACTACACCCGAGTCACAGACCAGTGGGCCCTCCAGAAGGGCTCTTCTCTTCCAGGCAGTTGGGCTGCTCTGAGGTGGGAGAACAGCACCTGGTCTTCCCTGACTTGGTGTTAAGAGAGGATCTGATGAAAGAGCAATTTTGAAAAGTGAAGCTGAGTCACGAGTGGAACTGGAATGCCTCACCCAGCTTCTCCTCTGTACCAGCTATGGAAAGTAAAGTGCTGATCTTTAAGCTGAGTGTGGGCACCTTTTTCCATAGAGAACAATGAGAATCTGTTAAATATCTTTATGTTGTTTCATATATTGGTAACGTGGGGCATACACTTGGAAATCCCAGAGCATGGCGTTCACCACAGAGGGAAGAGCAAGGACAGCGGTCCTGAGATAGGGGCGTTCTTGATGTGATTCAAGGAACAGTGAGTTTAAGGGTGGCTGGAGAGTGAAAGTTTGAGAATGACTAGAAATGTGGTTGAGGGCTGGAGGGGAGAGATCACATAGGGCCTTGTCAACCAGTAGAAGGACTTTGGATTTTACTCCCAACGAGCAGGAAGGGGTTGAGAAGGGGCAGCACTCCACCTGCTTGCTCAGAAACTGCTGTGGAAGATCAAGGACCAAGACAGAGAAACTCGTCAGGAGGCTGTGGTAGTGATCCAGGCAGGTGGAGAGCGGCTTGGCCGGTGGGGGTGCGGTGGGGGTGGTGAGAAGTAACTGGGCTGTGGACACATTTGAAGGTAACAGTGCTGGGATTTGTTGATGGAATGGATGTGCGGGGTGAGAGAAGTAGAGAGAAGACGACTCCAAGGGTTTTTGACCCAAGTAATTCCATTTACTGCGGAGGGGAAGACCTCAGGAGGGGCAGAGTTGGAGTGAGGAAGGAAATGAGGTTTCTGTTTTAATTAAAAAAAATATTTTTGTGCATAGTAAGTGTGTGATGTCTCTTAGTTGGTCCAGCAGTCACCTGAAACGTGAATGTGTCCTTTCACATCACCAACTGGTCCGTGCTCACATTTTGTGAGTGGAGACTTCACACTCTCTCCTCAAGAGGGCCAGATGGTTGTAGGACAGCATTTGTTGTTAAAAGACTTTTCCTGGTGTGGAATGAGGAGCTCTGTGTAACTGCCACTCATGGACCTTGGTTGCACATTTTTGCAGTTAAAAACAATGGTTTTTTCCTTTGGCTGTAAGGAGGTAGAGATTTTAACTTTTCTTAACTTGCTGTTTCCACATCTGGAAAAGAAGGGAGGGTTGGATCATGTGATCTCTAGGTTTTCACCAAGTTTTGTTATTGTCCTTGTTAAGTGTTTCCTTCTGCTGGCTGCCAGCCGCGTGTGTGCCAAGCGTTGTATGTAGGTCAGTTCATTTAATCCTCATGATGTCTTCCAAGCCCTTGCTCTCCAAGCGTTCGTCTCCACCAGCATCAGCTGCATCGGGGAGCTTATTAGAAATGCAGACTCTCAGGCCCCACCCAGACCTACTGCATGTGAACCTGTGTTTTCACAGGATCCACAGGGATTTGCAGGCATGTTCAAGTTTGGGAAGTGTGGCTGAGAGAGATTTGTCTGTGTGAGCAAAAACGGAAGCTCAGAGCTAAACTAGCAGCAAGGCCACGGGTTCCATTGAGAAAGGGTTGAATCTAAGTCAAAGTAGCTTCTTAGGTAAACACATCCCACGTACTGAGAATCTGAGTTATTGTCAATGGAAATTTCCTCAGTACTTTTCATAAGAGCCCCCATTAGACCTACTTTGTCTGTTCTGTAAAGGATTTAATCTCTAACCGTGGGTTAAATGCTGTGCAGGTGTGAGGACCCAGCTTGGTTTGTAGGTTATGCATTCTTTTTGTTCAGGATACTGGGTTTACACTGACCTTGCAGCTTTGTATTTCTAAGAGATTTGTCTTTATTTGCTGGTGCAGGTGTGAAGCAGAGCCTTATGGCTCATCATTAATGACTCCTCTTTTCAAGTGGACATTAACCCTCTTAGGAAAAGCTTTTTCTAAACAAGTGGTTTTCAACCTTGGCTGCACGTTAAAAACATTTAGGGAGCTCTGACGAACAAAAATGAAACCAACAAGAAGCTAGCAATGACTGAGTTTTATTCTCAACAAATTAAATCTGAATCTCTGGGGTGGGGCCTGGTATCAGTATGTTGTTTAAGTGCCTCTGTGGATTCTGAAGTGTAGCCAAGTGGAGGACAACCGTCCAGACCATCAAGCAGAAGATGAAACCAGCTAGTCTTCTCAGAGAAGCTCAGCTCATATCTCTTTCCCGAAAAATTAGGAAAGATGGTATGGAAAGTCAGGGGCCTTGTAACAGCTACCACACACATCGACGGATTCTTAACTTTCTTTTGATAATATTACCCCAAATTTTTATTTAGAGGATTCTGTAAAAATGTAATAAGAATCCATTATGTTCACCCGACCGGGGGCCGGGGTGGGGTGGGGGGGGAAGAAGAGCAAATTGAGAAAATTGTGTCCAAATAGTATTTCATTAAAAGGCCAGAATGTGGAACCTTCACTAATGGTCACCTTGCATTGAATTAGAATGAAATCATTTATTAGAAGATGTACATGTAAGATAATAATTAAATGTAGTTTCTAAGGAAAAATCTTCAAAATAATCCTCAAGACTAAATATTAGTCTTATTAAAACTTTCAAAGATAGTCAAAAGAGAGTTAACCTTAAAACACTAGCTTTTTATGAATAGACATTGGGATGATTATGCACAATGGGATTAATTTTTAAAAATTAATGTTAATTGCAATCAGGAAATAGCCTTCCAAGGAACGAGTGGCATATTGGATGCACAATATGTGAAGATAATTTGCATTTACTTCAGTGACATTTTAGGGCTTCTTCATAAATATTTTATTTAAACAAGTGTGTTTTCATCTCTGTGGGATTCTCCTGCATGGACCAGTGAGTGGTTTAGTCATGAGGTAATTATCAAGAGGGAAAAACAAAAGCCCTGTGGCCAGCTGCCTCTTCCAGGCTAAACAGTCAGAAGCACAAACTTTTTGATGTGGGCTAACCTCTCAAGGAAGTATTAAGCTGACACCTGACGGAAATCTCCTAAAATGCCGTTATGGATAGAGCATAGGCACTGCCTGCACCGTGAAATCATCCTGGCATTTCTGCTTCTGTGTGTACGCTGCTCTCCTATGTGATTGGCCTGCAGAAATTCAGAACCCCTTCTTGACTGAGTAACTTGAAGGAACTAACGAGTTCACCTGCGGAGGTGTAGAGAAGGGGGAGGAGCTTAGCGAGAGGCCTGCGTGGGAGAACAATCTCACTTTTACAAGGATGAGTATGGAGTATGCCTTTCTACTTTCTAAATGAAATCACAGTTTAAGCCATAATGTGCATCATGACTTTTTCTTCTAAGAGTTTTATTGGGTTAGTTCTAGGAACGGCTTTAAACCAAAGCAAACCCTTAATGACTGGGTCCCGCAGCTCTCCTTGAAATACTCGTGTGTCCTTGTGCGGGTATTTTATCGCACAAAGACTTTTATATCAACATTGATGGGACTGCACCTGAAGGGGAAAAACACTCACCCGGGAAATCAAGATGACAAAGTGGAATAAAGCAGGAGCTTTAGAGTCAGAATCTGACCCTGCTCTTACTAGCTTTATGACTTTGAGCACGAGCTCGAACCCCTCAGTTTATTCGCCTGTAAAATGGGAGTGCGAGGCTGTTGTAGCACAGCGCCCGGACCACGTGCTCCAGAGATTTTTGTGGCAGTGGTGTCACCTGTCCCCAGTTCCTCTTAGCCCTGATCCCGTCCTCTGTGGGCATGCATATGTTTTACCCATTTATAATCACTCAGAGACAAAAGTTTCCATTGGGCTCTTTTCGCATGCTTAGCACTTTATCACTGCTCGTTCGCTGTATGTCCCTAGGCGATCTCCATGTCTTAGGTTCCTTATCAGTAAAACGGATTGCCAGTATTCAGATAAAATATAGGATGCCCCCCCTTCGATTTGAATTTCAGATGAGCAATATCGCATGGGATGGATGTATACTAAATACCTATTATTTATCTGAAATTCAAATTGAACTGTGCACTTTATATTTTTATGTGCTAAATCTAGAAACCCTGTCATAGAATCTATCTCACAGTGCTTGTGAGATAATTACCATAGGGGTGCCCGCGTGGCCCAGTCGCTTAAGCATCTGACTCTTGATCTCAGCCCAGTTCTTGATCTCAGGGTCATGAGTTCAAGCCCCGCACTGGGATCCATGCTGGGTGTGTATCGTACTTTAAAAAAAAGAAGAAAACATAAATTAATACTTAACCATAGTACCTGGCTCATAGTAAGTGCTCAATAAATACTAACCATTATTACTATTGTTGTATTTTTTCCATGATGAACAGTCATTGTGCAATTTTTAGGATGACTATATATCTATATTCCGAAGAGTAGGTAAATCTTTTTCACTTAACCATGCTTTTTGGGCATTTCTAGCTTCTAGTTTTTCATTACCTAAAAATACTGTGATGTATCTATAGTATCCTACTCCCTTTTGAGAAAATTTCTTCCCTTCCCTTCCCCTTCCCCTTTCCCTTTTCTTTTTCCTCCCATCCTTCCTTCCCTTCCTCTAATCCCTCTTCCTTCCTTCCTTCCTTCCTTCCTTCCTTCCTTCCTTCCTTCCTTCTTTCTCTAGTCAATGAATAGGAAACTGTGTTGAGGCCCCAGGGCCTTGGGGCTTTGGCAGGAGGCTGCCCTGCCAGCAAAAGAAGAGCCAGTGAAGGGGTCTTTGACCTTCTTCTTGGGGTGCAGGTAGTAGGTGTGCCCGCACTTCTTGTGGCAGGTGACAGTGCAGGGGTGTCTTAGGTGGCAGGTGATCTTAGGTGATCTTAAGGCAGATCGTCCTGTGGCAGTTGTATTTCTGGGCCAGCTGGTGGAGGGAAGGCTCCATGACGCCATCCTCCAGGCCAAGCACCAAGTGCAGGGTGGACTCTTTCTGGATATTGTAGTCTGAGAGTTCAGCCATCCTCCAGCTGTCTGCCCGTACGAATCAGATGATGCTGGTCAGGTGGGATGCCCTCCTGGTCTTGGATTTTGGCTTTGACATCCTCAGTGGTGTCACTGGGCTCAGTCTCCAGGATGATGGTCTTGCCCTCAGGGTCTTCACAAAGATCTTCATCTCTGCATCTGCCACAAGACCACGGCCACCAACCGGCTCGCCCACCTCCTTGAAGAGGAAGAGGTGGAAAATTTCTTAATGATAAATTATCAACAACGGGTTCAAATTGCTTTCCTGTAGATTGTCAACCTTAAAAAATAGAAGCTTCCAGTTATTTTACCAGCAAAAGATGGGTTTATTCAGGAATAAAAGAGAATTGCCATCTGGGACAAACAAGCTGTAGTAGGACGTCTGGAAAACAAAGGTACACTTTTAAGGAGGGTAGGTGTCAGTTGGGAAGGCTGTTATAAACTAAAAGTCCATTGGAGTAAACTGGTTTCCAAGTGTGGTGGCTTCTCACTGGCTGAGCCATTGAGTGGGTGGGGGGATAGGAAAGCGTGTCTTCCCTGGCTGGGATAGTCAAGTAGCATCCATGTGCAAGGTCAAGTCCATCTCTTCCTATTGGGTCTGCAGTCAGTTAAGAGTGGTAGGGTGGTGGTGGGTGGGGAGCCCCCCTTCCCAAGCCTCCTGACTCCATTTTAGTAAGGTTTCCCATTATTAATTTTCACAAGATTATGCCAACTATCCCTGCTACGAATCAACAGTAAATCCATTAGCATTAGGTGGTAATAATGTGAACAAAAACTTGATAATTTAACAGGTTTTAAGTGACTGCCTGGTTGTTTTTTCAATTTGTATTTTTTTATTGGTGGTGGTGGGATTGAATAATTTTAATACTTTAAACCTACTTATATTATGTGAATTTTCTGTGTTTACTCTCTATCATGTGGCAGTTTATTTTTTGGGAATCTTGATGTTTTTATTACTAATTTGCATTAGCTAGAATATAATCATTCTGTCAGATTAGCTCACAGAAGGAGTAGTTCACTGTGCAGTGAATGAGCTCTCATTGTCTGACAACATTCAATCATTATACTAGACTGCCTTTTAAAATTTTAAGGATGTGTCAACAAATAGGATTCATTGTAATACTCTTTTTTGGGGGGGAGGAGTCAAGCTTTAATTGAACAATGTTGAGAATTTAGGGTTTTTCACATTCTGCCCATAATGGCAAAGAAAAAATTGACACATTGTAACATTCTTTCCAATGCAAAGTACTGCCTTTATTTATGTGAAATGTGAAAAAAAACTTTTGTAATATAACTTGGACCTCTTTTTCTCTATGTTCTCTTTCCCTCTTTCCAACACCTCTTTCCCTCCCAGCACTTATGAAGCCTTACTCTAGCCACACTGACCAGATCACTCTTATATTATATCTAATTATAATTAAGTTAAATTAAGAAGACATTGGAGTGCCTCATAATTGCGAGGTACTAGGTTAGGCATCAGTAATTCAAAGATCCATTAAACATGGTTACTGCCCCTATGGAATTGCGATAAAACAGTAATTGCAATTAATAAAATGAAGACAGGAAGGGAGATATATATGGGACACAGTGCAGGAAAAGAGGAGAGACGTAATTAGCTGGCTTGAGTGGATCTGCGGAGGATTCCTAGAGAAGCTGACTCTTGGGCTGAGCACTTTCCCTGGGATGTGTGGGTTGGAAGGACATTCTGGGAATTTATAAAGGTCTTGCGACAGAAGAGGGTGAATCTTTGGTAGCAACAGTGAGTGAAGTATGTGTTGGGACCGTTGAGGGATGAGTCTGCTCTAGCGAACACTGGTCAGATCGTGGAAGTGTCGTACGCCATTGTCAAAGTCCGTGGAAGACCTGGGCTAGAGCACTCCGACGTAGAAATCTTGAGGGAAGTACAGTTTACTGTGATGAGTCCAGCGGGCCCATTCTCAGCAAAGTACCGCAGGAGATTTCAGGATGAGGGAAGTTCTATGAGAGCACATCTCAAGTCTTTCTGGTCCCTCATGGGAAATAAGCTCAAATTGGTGGCGATGCCACTCTTCCTGTGCAGGGTAGGATCCTGACAGATTAGAGTCACTGAATGGCAGATCACCTATTTCAAATACCCAGTCACGTCACCCTGGAACTCGGGTATAATTACCTCACGTAACTGCCTTTAGCAAGTTTAGTTCTCTGGTTCAAACATCTGGGCTCCAGATATAATTTCAGACTATGCCAACAGTGACATCTTGCTTCCTTGCCTGTTTATTTAATAATGAAAAAGCAACATGTTCAGCTGCATTGCAAAGACTCAGTTTGTGGATATGCACAGTCTGTTTTCTCTGATGTTACAGGGTCCAGGAGGGGTAAGCATGGCAGGCCTGCCTCGTGCCTACCAAGCCAGGCTGTGGAGATGGTTCTTTATTCTGCATACAGGGGCTGCCAAGTAGTGGGGACAATCTGTTAAAATGCTTGGATTGCATGTCCTTAGGTGGGTTATACACTCTCCACCTTTCTTATCCTCCCTTCCCCTGCCACACGTGAATAAGAACTCTCCTCATCACATTGATAGGATATGCCTGGCTACTGAAGACATTTCAGTTTGCATAAGCTATAACACTGCAGACCCATTGAAGGGTTTTAAGTTGAAAATTAAGGTGAACAGATTTATCTTCTAATTATCTCACTCTGGAGACAGGATGAAGGTTGATTGGAGCGATCATGATCGGAGACGCCATTACTTACTCACCAAATGATTATTGAGCATCTCCTATGTGCAAGGCTCTGTTCTATAGAGGGTATGTATCTGGATACCTAGATTATATATATAGTAGGAACCAAACAAAATGAAAAGCTTGCCCTTGTGGAACTTACGTGTTGCTGAAAGGAAGATGATAATACATAAATAAACTAATTACATAGTATGTTAGATGGTAATAAGTGCTAAGGAGAAAAATAAAACATGGAAAGAGAAGAGGTGTGGGGACCAAAATGGCATCACTGAAAATTGATGAGTAAAGGTCAGGAGATGATGGGAACAAGGCATGTACATGCCAGGGGAAGAGAATTCCAGGCAGGGGAGCAGCAGGTTTAAGGGTCCTGAGACAGGCACCTGCCAGGTATTAGCCGGGGACGAGGAAGAGAGACATAGTAGGCAAGATTGGAAAGGCAATGGAAGGGTGATCATAGGGCCCTATAAGCCACTGTAATGAATATGATTTTTACGCAGAGTAAGATGGGAAGTCATTGCAAAGTTTTAAGCAGCACAATGATAATATTTGCCTTAAGAATAGAAAGGATCATTCTGACCAGACTGTAGAAGAGTAATGGCGGGGTCAGCGAGAGCAGTTATGTGACTGTTGTAATCATTTATATGAGAGATAATGATGGCTTAGACCAGAGTGAGGGCAGTGAAGAAAGAAGTGGTCAGACTCCAGGTAGCTTGAAGGTAGAGCTGACAGGATTTACCAGTGGGTGGATGTAGGGTATGAAAGAGAAAGGAATTAGATTGACCCCCAAAACTGGCCTGAGCAAGGGATTAGAGGTATAGGAGAAGTAAGGCTGAGTGCAATGACTAAGGGCTCAGTTGTGGATGTATGAAGTTGGAAATGCACATTAGTGAGTCAGTTGGGGCTACAGATTAGGAAATTGGATATATGACCCGGAGCGAGGAAAGATGGCGAGACTGCAGGTGTAATGGGAGCATTGTAGGCATAGAGATGATATTTAAAATGAGTCTGGCCGAAGTGATCTAGGAAGACAGGAGAGAAGAAGACCAGCACTGAATTTTAGAGCTCTCCAACACTAAGAGAATGGAGAGAAGTTGAGGAATCAGCAAAAGAAAACTAATAAAGATGGGCCAGAAAATCCAAGAGTGTTGATCTGAAAGCCAAAATGAAAAGCCAAGAAAAAGGTGTATCAGAGAGGAGGGCATAAAAGTTGTGTCAATACTACCCTTAGGTCAAGTAGAATAAGCAGTGAGCGCTGACCACTGCCATTAGTATGTAGGGGTCATTGGAAGTGATGTTGACAAGCAGTTTTGATGAAGAGGTGGGGACAGTAGCCTGATTGGAGTGGTTGTAAGAGGAATTGACTGGCGAAAGTGGGTCAGCGAGTATAGACTATTTCAAGTTTTTCTGCAGATAGCCAAGAAATGAGTAAGTAGTTGGTGAGGGAAGTGAGATCAAGGGTTTTTTTTGTTTTTGTTTTAAATTGCAAGAGAGCAGCATCGCTAATGTGATGGGAAAGATCTAGTGAAGAACACAAATACATGATATAGGACAAAGGGGGACAATCATTGGAGTAGTATTCTTGAATGGGTATTGGGATATCCTTCCCAGGCGCTCAAGAAGGAGGTGTAGCCTGTAGATATACGCTTAGGAGCTATCAGCATAGAGATGATATTTAAAGCTAAGAAACTAGATGCACTTACCAAGGAATGAATGACGATTAAAAGAGGAAGAAGTCAAACAACTCGTTAGAGGTTAGGAAGATGAGAAGGAACCAACAAAAGAGACTGAAAAGGATCAGCAAGTTCAGTGGGAGAAAAATCAGGAGTATGGTGGCCTGGAAGTGCAGAAACAATTCTTGGAAGGAGGGAGCGATCCTCCTTGTGAAATGTAGTTGAAAGGTCAAGTAAGATGAGAACCCAGGACTGGTCATTGCATTCGGCACCATGAAGCTTCACTGGTGACCTTGAACTGAGGGATTCTGAAGAAGTTGTGGACAAGTGGAGTCAGTGATAGTCTGACTATAGTCTCTTCAGGGAAAAATGAGGAAAGTTGAAGAGAACATATACTACATTTTTGAGTTTTATTGTGAAAGAAAAGGGAGGAGAAAATAAGTCAAAGGATGGTTTTTAAAGAGAGGAGAAAATAGTTACATATTCGTAATTGCATAATTCATAATTGGATGCTAGAGAGAAGTTAAAAATCATGCAGAGGATGTCTCCTCAGGCAAGGGAAACAAAAGCAAAAATAAACTAATGGGACTCTAGCAAAATAAAAAGCTTTTGCACAGTGAAGGAAACTCCCATCAACAAAACAAAAAGGCAACTTACTAAATAGGAGAAGAAATTTGCAGTTGATATATTTGATATTGGTATCGATTGATATTTTGATATATCCAAAGTAGATGAAGAACTTATGCAACTCAACACCAAAAAACAAAACAACCCCCCCCCAAAACAAAAACAAAACTGAAAAAAATCTGTGATCTGATTAAAATGGGCAGAGGACCTGAACAGACATTTTTCCAAAAAAAACACAGATGGCCAGCAGACACATGAAAAAGTATTTAACATTACTAATCATCAGGGCAATGCAAATCAAAACCACGATGAGATACCACCTTATACCCGTCAGAATGGCCAAAATCGGCAAGGTAAGAAGCAAGTGTTGGTGAGGATGTAGAGAAAAAGGAACCCTCGTATGCTGTTGGTAGGAATGCAAGCTGGTGCAGCCGCTCTGGAAAACAGTATGGAGGTTCCTCAAAAAAATTTAAGACAGAATTACATATGATCCAGTAAATTCCAATACTGGGTATTTACCCAAAGAAAAAAACCCCACTTAGTTCAAAAAGATGTATGCATGCCTATATTTATTGCGGCATTATTTACAACAGCCAAGATAGGGAAGCAACCCACGTGTCCATCCATAGATGAATGGATAAAGAAGACATGATACACACACACACACACACACACACACACACACACACACACACTGAAATATTACTCAACCGTGAGAAAGAATGAGGTCTGACATTTACAACATTGTGGATGGATCTAGAGGGTATGATCCTAAGTGAAATAAGTCCGGGAAAGACAAATGCCATGTGATTTCACTCATGTGTGGAATTTCAGAAACAAAACAAATGAACAAACAAAAAAGAAAAAGAAAGTCTTAACTATAGAGAGCAAACTGATGGTTATCAGAGTGGAGATGGGTGGGTAAAGTAGGTGACGAGGATCAAGAGGACCCTTAACTGTGATGAGCACTGAAGAACGTGTAGAATTGTTGAATCATATTGTACACCTAAAACTAATAAAACAGTGTATGTTAATTATACTTCAATTTAAGCAAAGAGAAAAAAATGATGTAGGGAATTGAATTGCCTGAGTGATGTACTTGAGTAGGTGGGTTTTTCAACAGTTCATTCGTTGTCAAGGAGTCAGGGCAGCGTATATGAGCCTGTGTGGGCAGGTATGGTTTGGAGATCGTATAGAAGTTTGCCTTAAGATTGCTGTTCCATTATTAGTGAAAAAGGAAGCAACAAGGTTAACAGCTGAGAGTGACGAGAGGGTAGAAGGTGAAAACAGGAGAGGTGTAAATGACAGGCCAGAAGACGGGAGAGTGAGTGGATGGGAGAAGGGCAGTGTAATTGCCGGGCAACGTTAAGGGCCCACTTGAAGTTAATGATCATGAATCATGATACCCACCACCACGGGCGTGAATGTTTTTCCCATCACATACGCCTGTGTTTGTGCAGGCATGAAGAGACAGGAGTTGTGTTTAAGAAGGGACGTGCTGATGTATGACAATGAGAGAAGCAAAAGAGTTGAGGGTGTATAGAATGGAGGGACTGGGATGATCGACTCTGAAATCTCATCTGAATAAAGAGGGGAAAATGTGGAGGTAATGAAGAGTTGGTAGGATTAGAGGGTTGTGGGTCCTCTGGTGTGGGATGATATTGGGAACACAGTGAAGAGGAGAGGCTGCAGTTGTTGGTATAACCAGGTCTGGGTTGTGATTGCGGAGTGAGGCCCTCAGGTAGGGTGAAGGACAAGTTACTGAAGGAGACAGGGAGGAGAGCAGAAAGACTGGTTTTGGAAGTACTGAATTAACCACAAGTTAAGACAAAGTAGTGTTGGAGCGAGTGACAACAAGCCAGGGATACGGGAGTGCGGAGGTGGCCTGAGGAATGTAGGTATCTGTGACAAGGATGGGCAGTTGCGGTGTAGGGGTGCAGTTGGGCAGTATGAGATTCAGAACTTGAGGATTTTAGAGAAAACTCCAGAAGTGGTAGACTATTAGTATTGATCTAGGCGGAAGTGTTGAAGGAATGTTCTAAGGTAATGGAGTTGGAGAAGAGGGGATTGATATAGAACATATTTAAGGGGTAAAAATAATCAGTATACTGATACAAAGTAGAAGGATCCCAATTCTGCGATTTTTGGCATAAGTGCCTGGGAGGATGGTCGTGTGATTTATTAGGTTTATGACAAGATGTTGAATATGGTTTTTTAAAAATGTATTTTTAAAGATTTTATTCATTTGGAGGGGGGAGAATACAGAGAGAGAGTGAGAGGAAGAAGCAGACTCCCCGCCAAGCAGAGAGACGGATGCAGAGCTTGATCCCAGGACCCTGAGATCATGACCTGAGCCAAAGGCAGATGCTTAACTGACTGAGCCACCCAGGTACCTCTTGAGCATGTTTTATGGGAAAAAAAATAAGATTAATTTTAAATGCATTCAGTTTGAAGATGTATAAGAGATCTAATACAGACATCCAGGATAGTCGACTGGCGGACCATAGGGAAGAAGTTACTAGAAATCAGGGAGCATGAGAAATGGATGAATGCTAAGGCTCCTTCCAACTTGAAGGGTTTGGGGAAGTGATTCTCAGTTCTGGCTATGCATCAGAGTCAATTGCGGGAACTTTTGAAGACATAACTGTGCTGTTCCCTGACTGACTAAATCAGAGTCTTTAGGGGTGATTCCTAAAGTGCCCCTAACACATGAGCCTGGTGTGCATCTGGGGTTGCAAATGACATGCATTTATGGCCTTTATGGATTGAAATTATTTTTTACAGCCCCACTGTCAAAATAAATGCATCAGCCATCTGTATAAAACTTATAATATATTAGGCAAGGAAATCCAAGCAGGAAAATGCTTTTACTATCTATCATTGATCCTCCTCCTTCTTTTTTTTTTAAACCACAGTGGGAGCTTTCTCAAATTATTAGTACAGCTGCTGTTGGCACAACTAATAATACATTCTGTAGAAAATTTAGCTGTAGAATGTAACTGTAGCGTCCTGGCGCTAACTAAAATCATGGTCTTCTTTATTGCTAGACATGTAATATGATTATCATTTCTTTTTAATTTAGGATAGCCATTCTGTAAATAAGCTCTGTAAAAACTCTAACTGGCTGTGAGCTTAGAGAGGAGCATGGTTGCTTGATTCCTGTCGTCTATCACTTGTTCTTACCGATAGGTTCATTTCCGATCCGGAAAACCCAGGAAACAAAGAAAGAGGCATCAATGAGGGGCCACATTTGAACCACTTTTAACACTCTACACTGAAAATCTCAGATCAAACGTATATTCAATTGTGATTTTTTTTTTTTTTCAAATAACACGAGCGTCAGTTGATAGCATAGCTGAGCTAGCTCGAAAGACTCTCCGGTTATTGCCGAAGGGATGAGAAGACCGTTGTTTGCTGTTCTTTAATCTGTTCCACCACAACTGCTACTTTAGATTTAATGCCTCTGTAATATACTGAATTTATAGGTCATCCTTCTTCTGGGACTTTTAAAGTACTTTGTGTGTATTACTTTAATTTTGAGGTAGCTAAAACTCATGTTATGGAATCTATTTCAGAGAGAGTCTACAAAGAGACCTAGAAAATCCCCCAACGTGTTCCTTTTTTCCTTCCACATGCTGCTGGGAGAAGCATCCATTGATTCCAACTGCACACTGCTTTAGAGGCCGTTTATGTGTGGATTACTGCAGGCTTCTCTGGGGGGAATCTAATCCCCACAGGTTCAGCTTGAGAGGATCCACTCAGTAGGCCGGTAAAGATTAAAATCACAAGTCTTTCCCATTACATTGGTTTTTTTGATCTTTTCATTTTTATATTGTCTTGCACGTCGATGACTCAATCACAGCTGTCTTCCCAGTGCCTCAGGATGTGGGAAATGGAAAGGTGAATTGGACAAATTCATAAAACAAGGGCCCTATAGTATATGTCTTCATGGTAAAAGATGATGTGTTAGGGCTTGCAGTCACAGCACTAAGGAGAGTCATCAGATTTGATCCAGGGAATGGACAGAAGTGGATGTTAAGTAGTGGCCTTAATAATGCAGCTTAGAACATGGGCACATGTCAGAGGAGGATCAGAGTTGGGTGTACACTACCTGATTTTTAAATGTTCAGGAAATGGCTTCACTGGAAATATTAAAATAGCAAGTGCAAAATATCTATGGATTTTTTAAGAAAAGATTTTATTTATTTTGAGAGAGAGAGAGCACAGGAGCAGGAGTTGGGGAGGGGTAGAGGGAGAGGGAGAGAATCTCAAGCACACTCCACGGTAGAGGGAGAGGGAGAGAATCTCAAGCAGACTCCACGCTGGGCATGGAGCCAGATGTGGGGCTCCATCTCACAACACTCCGATCATGGCCTGAGCCGAAGTCAAGAGTCGGACGCTTAACCAGTTAAGCTACCCAGGTGCCCCTCTGGATTTTATATCCTCTTTATTTGCTCTTTTTTTTTTTTAAAGATTTATTTATTTATTTGACAGAGATAGACAGCCAGCGAGAGAGGGAACACAAGCAGGGGGAGTGGGAGAGGAAGAAGCAGGCTCATAGCAGAGGAGCCCGATGTGGGGCTCGATCCCGGAATGCCGGGATCACACCCTGAGCCGAAGGGAGACGCCTAACAACTGCGCTACCCAGGTGCCCCTATTTGCTCTTTTTCTAAGGCTCATGCTAATGAAACTAACATTCCTATAATAAGCACACTGCATGTGACATAAAGGTCATCAAATAAGACTAATTTTTAGTTTGGTAAATAGTGCCATAAACAATGAAGACTTACCAGTCATTAACTTTTAATGCATGAAGTAATATTCAAATGTCTTGAACTAAGTTTGTTCTAACTTCAGAAGTTAGAAACATGAGAATTATAGTGGGAGACTATCATACGTCACCAGTAATGACACATCAGTAGATGAAAGAAGTGGATAGAAATAATGTTGCTAAAAGTTTTATTTATATGCAGTATCAATGGAATTTTCTAGTTAACCGAGAGAGAGAATGTTCATGGAACATTTTTTTAAAAAATGGGTCAGTACCATAAAAAAGGAACATTAATTCCAAAAGATTAAATTTTATTTACAGACCATAATGCAATAAAGATATCAATAAGTGGATAACAAGTAACACCACCACCAGAACCCTAAAACACCTGAAAATTGAACTCTTTCAGAGATCTCTTTAATTAAAAAATCAGATATGGAAACTAAAATTATAGACATTGAAAATACTATGGAGATGAAAGCACATATGTTAAAACTGTGGAGTGCGGCCAAAGCTATATTTAGATGACAATTCATAACTTTCATTGGTTGTAGTAAATAGAGGGCTAGAAAATGACTATACCAAGCATTAAATTTACGGACTTAGAAATGGAAGAATAAACCAAAAACGTGTAGGAGCAAAGCATTAGTAAAAACCAGAAGAACATACTAATGAATTAGAAAGTGAAAAATAAAAACACAAATAAAAAGGGTATTAATAAACAAAACCAAGGTATGTTTTTTGAAATATACATAACTAAATATTTTGCTATTCTGACCAAGAAAAAATATGAAAACAGAAGTATAAACCAAAAGGGATGAGAAGAAGGATTTAATAGCAGATATAGAAGAGATTAAAAGAAAATGCCATATATGCCAATGATGTGGAAGTTAGAAACATCTCAGAGCAGGTATAGAAATATTTAGAAGAAACTGAAAGGTGGTCAAAGAACTATTCCCCATGAAAAGCCATAGGTCTAGATATTTGTATAGGTCAAGTCTATCAAAATATCAAGTAATGCATCATCCTCTCTTCTGTTGGAGTCATAAGAGTCATTGCAGATTTGTTTTAAATTCTCATTGCAAAACAATATTTTACTTGAGCACAAGAATTAAAGGTCACTACCACTTTCACTGTCCAGAAAGTCACTGTTATTTCTTTTTACTAGAAGTAGGATTGCTAGATCTAGGCTTATGCACTTTAAATATTTGATTAAAAAAAAAAAACTGTTAAGTTGTCCTCTGGAAAGATTTGGGAATTCACATACTTTTAAAACTATTTCAAGCATAGAAAATATACAGAAAGCATTCCAATTCACTTTATGAGGCTGATATCAAATCTGTCAAAGACAATAGGAAGAAAGATCTTTATTCACATAAAAAATCAGTTAAGCACATAAATGCCCAAGTTCTATGTTAAATAATAGTAGAATAAATACAGCTTTGTAATAAAAGCATGATATACTATAGGGGCGCCTGGGTGGCTCTAACGGTAAAGCACTAGGAAACCTATCACTGCATGAGTAGGTTTTGTTGTGTATATATAGTCATATATAATTATTTGTTTTAAGTTTTGATCATGTTTACACAGAATAAGTAGCATAAACTTCTCCCATTTTTTTCAATTAGTCTCCCATCCATTCCCTCATTAAAAAAAATAACTTTATCGAGGCATATTTTACATGTTATATAATTCAGCCACTTTTAAGTATACAATTTGGTGATTATTTAGTAAATTTATGAAGTTGTGCAATCATCGCTATAAGTCTAGAACATTTTCATTACCCCAGTAAGATCCCTCGTGTCCATTCACTGCTACCTGGTTCCAGAAGGCCTCGACTGTACTTTCTGTCCCTCTAGATGTGCCTTTTCTGGACATTTCATATACGTGGAGCCCTACAATAGGAAATCTCTTTTGTGACTGGATTCTTTCACTTTGCATGTGGTTTTTGAGGTCCAGCCACGTTGTATCATGTGTCATTAGTTCTTTCTTTTTTATTACTGATTAATATTTTCTTATATGGCTATTCCACATTTTATTTATCCATTCACCTGTTCATGGGCGTTTGGGTTGTTTCCAGTTTGGGGCTATTATGAATAATTGCTACTAAGAACATTTAGGTGCCAGTTTTTGCATGGAGGTATGTTTTCATTTCTCTTGGGTGCAGACCCAGAAGTGAAATTGCTGGGTCATGTGATAACTCGGTATTGAATGTTTTGAGGAGCTGCCACACCGTCTTCCAAAATGGCCGCACTATTTTGCATTTGCATCAGTAGCGCGTGCAAGTTCCCATTTCTCCATATCCTCAGCAACATTTGTCATTATCTTTTTTATTATAGCCATTCAAGTGTCTGTGAAATGGTATCTTATTCACAATACATAAGTTTTTGGAGAAACAAATAAACACAACCATGTCAGATGATGCCAAAAAAGCGTCTGATAAAATTCAACATTATTCTTGATAAAACCTTAGGAAACAAAAAAGCCGCCATCTTAATATTAAGAATGATGGTGGTGACAATGACAATGTTAACAATACAACTATTAATAACAATACCCACGCGACGTAATAGAACCTGATGCTAGATATCATTCTAGGCTTTTTATATAATAGCTCGTTTAACACAGCCACCTTGAGGTGGGTTCTAGTGCTGTCTCCAGTTTACAGAGGAGGTAGCCAAAGTGTCCAGGAAGCGATTTGTCTGCCTCCACACAGCCAGGAAGTCATGGAGCTAGACTTTGAATGCAGCCATGCAGGATGCAGAGTCCACGCTGTTAAGCCTTATGCTGCAGTGTGGAGACTCTCATTGCATCTGGGTCCTCAGTGCTGCTTGGTAGTTCTTACTTGTCATCAGCCCGCTTCCTTGCCCTTCTCTACCTCCTCTGAGGCTCTCTCTATACTCTCAAATTCTACTTCTCAGAGAAAATAAAGACTATGCAAAAACAAACAAACCTAACAGAACAGAAATAGAGTAACATGGCATTACAGTATTCGGTAAACATGGCATTTTGAATCAGTGGGGGCAGGAAATGGATTATTCAGTAAATAGTGTTGGGAAAAGCACTGTATTTCTGCTTTATTAAGCAAGTTTATCTTGTGTTTTAAATTTTACAAAAAGTAAAATCATTAAAATTCTGAAGTAAACTAGAAGATAATTTATAATCAGGATTCTGTACATGTGACAAGAAAACATTAATAACAGTGGCTTAAGTACAGAAGGTTCATTTTTTAAAAAGACATGTATTTTAGAGACAAAGAGCATGAGCAGAGAGGGAGGCAGAGGGAGAGGGAGAGGGAGAGAGAGAATCCCAAGCAGACTCTGTGCTGAGCAGGTAACCCATCTCAGGGCTTGACCCCCCGACCCTGAGATCACAACCTAAGACGAAACCAAGAATTAGATGCCCAACCAGCCGCACCACCCAGTTGCCCCATGCACAGCTTCTAACTCAAAGTCACCTCTTGGGCTAATATGGCTGCTGGAATTCCAGCATTCTCATTTACATTCTTGGGAGAGACAAAAGAGTCCTACTCCAGCCCAAGTCTGCTCTCCTTCAGTAACCTTTTTTGGAAGTCCCTGCCAACACTTGTGCTCTCATATCTTGCTGAGAATTTAGTCACATGGCCATACCAAAGCTGGGAAATGTAATCTTTTGGTGTCAAGCCAAATTCCAAATGCAGTTTAAGTTTCACTGTTTTGGGGAAAAGGGAAAAATAGGTATTGGGTGGCAACTACCAGTTTCGGGCATTATTTTAAGTAGGTGAAGACTTCCTTAGTGTGACCCCAAAGCCAACAACCATAAAAGACAAGCTTGGCAGATTTTGGCAAACACAATAGCAACAGTGTTTTCTTTTGCAAAAGGCGTTGTAAACAAAATGACGGCCGACTACAAAATGAGACGGAATAATTGCAATGAATGGCATGTAATTAATATTCTTAAAATGTAAACAAATATACTAATTAGAAACTTGATTGCCTGTACTTTTTGGAAGGAAAGTATCCATTTTGGGGGTTCTTCTTTAAATGTACATTATAGACTAGACAAAACTTAATCTTATGTGTACTTAAAAAAAAAACCATGTTGACCTTTTAGCAAGAAGAAACATTCTGTTGTTTTGCGTGTTTTTATTTGAATTCTCTGCCCCTCGGGCACATACTAGACTCACCTGTTTGATGCTACCCTCTATTAATACATATACATTGCTGGGCTGTTCGATTTAGGACAGATGCAGCTGGGTTACCTGAATGCTCAATTAACCGCTATGGTGAGAATCATCTGCTTTCAGATGGATAAGATCAAATCAGCAGCCGTTCTCAGTTTGATGCTTCATCAAGAAGTGAATTAAAGTGAAACCATTAGTGGTCATTTTTCTAAATACTAATCACTGAATTTCAAATCCTAGAAAAAACCTTGCATGTTTTTAATGATTATTATAGACTGGAATGTTTTTAACTGAGTTTAGGACTGAGGGACATTGGGAGGGGGTACTGTTTCTGGCCAGATTACTTAGACAACAATAATTCTTCACAGCTTTCTGTTAATATCTTCTGATTAACAAGCAAGTTGGAGCCAACTGATTGCGGCTATTTGGTATCCTTGGTAACCACTGTTAGATGATGAATTGAATCAGTTAAAATTAATTTCTTGTGAAAATCTGCTTCCATGAGAAAGTATTGGCTTTGATATTTAGATGCACAAGAAATGTGTTTGTGTATATGTGTGTGTGTGTGTGTGTGTGTGTGTGTGTGTATGTGGAGAATATTTGATAAAAATCTTCAAAGCCTCGTAAATTCGAAAAGTGGGGAAGATGAGGGAAGCCTGCAAGGGCTCTGCTGGTGGTAAGGATTCTGCTTCTACCTGGAGAGGGACAGTTTAAAATGAAGGAACCTGAGGCATAATAGCCACTGTGGGAGCTTTTGTTCCACTACAGGAGTAAGTAGCCTTCCTTCCCTTGTATCTGGGAATGCTGTCATGACAAAGCTATTTGATTGTTACAGAAGTTTGGAAAAAGGTAGAGAACAGGTTTTTTTTTTTTCCAATATAAACTCATACATTATATATTTTAGCTCCAAACGCCTTTTTAATGTCAATTTAGGAAGCATTTTCCTTTGGTCCCAACGGGTGCCTTAGCTGAGGCCTGTATCTGCTGCAAGCTGCGCGTTTCCAGAAATGTACATTTTGGGGGCATTGCTGGAACACGGAAACGCAGTGCCGGGCTGTGTAGCATGGGCCAGGATCGCTGGTTGTTGTGATAGCACTGCCATTGTCCCCCATTTGGAGCCTGTAGCAAAGGGGGGGCTAGTGCAACCTCACTGTAGAGATGGGACCTGGGTCCCTGCGCCGGCCACACATTTCCCTAGAGGAGGCTGAGTAGGAATGGATGGCCCTGAGGTCAGTTCCATATCAGATTTTGGCAAATGCTGACTTTAGGACAGTCTGCTTGCTCTCAGAAGAGCTATGTAAGAAAGGAAGGAAGAAAAGTAGGAGCTGAGCTATCACAAGTTAAATCAGTTTCATTTATAAGATTTGCTGCTTAGAATTTTTTTTTTTTTTAACCATCAGATCTGCCTTTGTTCTACAGTTAAATACTTCCCGGGCAGTGCATGTAAAGTGAATTCCAAGACTGCTTCACCACTTTATATTGTGTAACTTGAGGAGAGTTACCTAACTTCGTGGTGCCTCAGTTTTCTTATCTGCAAAAGGAAGATAGTAATGTTGATAGGGGAACCATAAGATATAAATGAGATCATGGATTTGGGACAGGACTTGGCCTTCAGAGCTCAATCAATGTTAGTTCCCTTATTACTCCCCTCTGGAAAGACTTGTCTGAGCTTCATGAAAATCTGGACGAGTGACTTTGACACCGTCCTTTATTTTTGCCTTCTCTTACTTGCTGTTCCATTAATCTCTCTTTTTATTTTCCACTCATCTTCTGGTACCCTACTCCATGAATGTTTTCTCTCCTTTTTCTTCATCTTATTCCCCCTTGCTTCATTTTATCCTCCACCCTTGTTGTTGGCTCTTTTCTGCTGCTTTTCGTATATGAGGATGTAATGTAGTCTGGCTCATCATTCACCCTATTTAACACCAAACTACTTTGTACTGGATGCTGTCCTTGGTGCTGGAGTTACTGTGATTAAGAAAGGCCTTGTCCTTGGCCTCAAGGAGATGACCTTCTAGTGGAGGATGTAGACAAGTAAACAGGCCATTACAATTTAGTGCAATAAGGGAAAGTGTGGTGTGTTATGGAAGCACATGGGGGGAGCACCTAACTCAGACTTGCCAGGAGTGGTGTCAAAAACAGCATCTCCAGATAAGAAGTAAATAAGCTCTGATGTGTTATGGAAGTGTGAGGCCAAGCAAAGCATTCAGCCGAAGAGTTTTTAGGAAAGAAAACAACATGTGCAAAGGCTTGAATACTTGAAGTAGGGAGTGACCTTAGGGAGCCTAGTGAGTTTAGGGTTGGCGGAGTTGAATTGGGAGCTAGAGTGGGGAATGTTTATGTGACGAGAGATAAAGTCAGAAAGGTAAGTAGGGGTCTTGTGGGCCATGTTAAGAATTGGGATTTTATCCTAGAGGTAATGGTGATCTGTCTTACGGTAGAATCTGTAGGGCAGGCAGCACAGTGGGAGGGAGGTGTAAAGGAAGTCTGAGGTTTCCGAATTAGGCAGCAAGGTCATACAGAATGCACAAGGAGAGCAGGGTGAGGGAATGAGAGAGACTGACTTGAATTTTAGAAGTGCGTGTTTGCGGTATGCAGTAAGTATGACTTCAATTCTTATTTTGAAATTATGGTAGCAATCACATTTGTTACTGCCAACAGTTTTCTTGTGTCTTTTTGCATGATTCTGGTCCTTCTGCCTGTCTTTATATTTTGGTATGCGTAGCTGGGTAATGATGGCTCAATTATATGTATCCAAGCAGGATCAAAGTGTGAGAACATAGTTCTGGTAGAAGAGAGAATCCAGTATGCACTTCCTGTGAAGGCAATTAGAATAAAATAGAGAGTGTACAGCCCCTGGTATCATAGGAGTTGCTCTCAGGAACTTGGAGGTTGGCTTCTTTCCAGGAAGCAGAAGTGCCATTCTAAGTGAGTCCCATGGCCAGAAACATGGACTGGTGGTGGCCCCAAGGGAAGTGTATGAATGAGAGTGTGGGTGGGGGTGATAAGTAGAGCCTTAGCCTGCCTAGACTCAACCTCCAAGATGAGAGGTGTTTCTAAATCAGCTGATTTCATTTAAGAAACAACTGTGGTTATGTTATTGCTGAATTTATCTAAAAATGTTTAGAGTCTATTTTTATTTCTGGCTTCTGTGTCCTTTGAGATGAAGTCTTATGGTAAGTTTATTACTGCTGAGCTGTGTTAGATCTGCCTTTGATTTGTCAGAGCCTGACCTCTCCTTTGCTTCTAGTGCTTCTCTTTTGCCTCTGATATCTCAGAATTTGTTGACCACATGCATGTTTCTGTAAATTACACCAGTCCTGATTGTATAATCTTTAGTCATATCTCTGTAAGTTCATATTTTTATGATGTCACTCTGTCTAGTTGTTTTTTTCCCCTACAGGTGGGTTCTCATTTCCATCAGTACTCAAGTTTTCCCTTCTGCACCCCCCACATCCCACCTGATACATGGAACTGGACCTGACCTTGGACGCTGGGGCTGATGCCTTATGCTATAAATGGAGGCATGAGGAGTTTTCCCTTATAGGAGGCAGCACCACACATAAGGCCACCTTCTCAGGAAACCCAGGCTTCCCAACCCCCTCCTCATGGCCAGGCCCTTCTACTGACAAATATCATTTGTTACGTTTTGCTTACAGTGTCTCCCATTACACCCAATCCCTCATACAGATTTGGGGGGACTTCCTAAAGATTCTTGCAGTCCACAAAGAGTGAGGAAAACTAGGTGATCTAACAGCTCTATCCTGGCCCTGTGAAGTCCAGGGCATGGGCTGGAATCAGTTCTTGGGAGGCAGGGCTGCACAAAGCCAGTTGGCAAAGCATGCATGGCCTCTGCTCCAGCTTAGGGCATGCCCCTGGCCTGCCAGCACTGCCCTGGCTGATTTCTCCAGACTTGACAGATTCTGGACTCTCCCAGTGTAGATATTCTCTCTGCTGCCTGTCCCCTCCCCATATGACCTCTTTCTCTCTCCACAGCCACACTCTCATAAGATGCTTTATCCTTGCTGGATTTCCTTCTCGTCGTCTTCAAACCCCTGTCATCCAGTTTCCACACCCCCCACTCCTCTGAGGCCGCTCTCACTACAGTCATCAAGGACCTGCTAATTGCTAATCCCAGCGGCCACACTGCGGTTACCGCACTCCTTTAGACACGGTGTTCACTGCGTCCTCTGTTCTTGCATTTTGCAACACTGAACCCGTTCTCTTCCTCCTCCATGGTTTTTTTTTTTTTTTTTCTTCTTCTTCTCTTTGTCCTTTAACTGTTCGTGTTTCTTAATTACCTAGCTTGGCCACTGCTTTTCTTACTTTCTGCATTTTTCCCAAATCCTCCCTCTACTCTCAAGGTTCAGCAGCCTCTCTAATATGCTGATAGTTCCCAATCTACTTCTAGCACGGACTGCTGAGCGTCAGCCCTGTATATTTTACCGCTGTGGATGTCTCCATCTGGATAGATGAAAGTCACCTCAGATTCGACATGTCCAAAACCGGAGTCATCATTTTGACCTTTATGCTGAAGCTCTTCTGCCTGGAATATGCTTCCTTCTGGTCCCTCGGGGCTTACTCCTGTCTTCATTGAGTCTCTCTGCTCAGTGAGCTTCTTCTCAGAAAGGCCCCACATCTACCAATTTCTTCCCGGACTTTTTTTTTTTTTTCCTTCAGAGCACATATATCTGAACTGATATGATAGAATTACTTTTACTTGTTTAGTGTTGGCCTCCCCCTATTAGAATGTAAGCTCCCTTTATCTATCTGGTTCACTGTTACATTTGTAGGACCTGGACCAATTTCTGGAGCATAGTAGGTACCCGAATACTGAGTGAATGAATAAATGATCCCCCCACCCCCCCAGACTGATTTCCATAATCTTTTATCTTGATGGGTGACACCACACCCATCCCTCATCACTCAAATCGGACACCTGGATGTCATTCCAGAAATTTCTGTCACTATTACCACATCCCTGCCTTCCTTTATCCAGCAGTCACCGATTCCAGCTAGTTTCTCAAACCTGTCTTCCAACTCCATTTCTCCATTAGTATCAAGTCCAGGCTCCTTACCATGACGTATGAGAGACTCCTCCAGTCACACAATGTGCCGTCCCTTGCTCTTCATGAATGGTAGAGTGTGCCACGCAGTTTCTTGACCCTTTACTTAAACTGTCCTCTTAGCCTGGAATGACTCTCCCCCTCCCTTCTCACGGAGTCTTTGTATCCTTCTGTTAGCACTCAGCTTTGGGTCTCTTTCATGAGGATTCTCTGTGCTCTTCTCCCTATCACTATACCTTCCTTTAAAACATGATCTGTCCATGAATCTGCCTCTTTCATTTGCTTGAGAATGCTTTGATGGAAAGGACTGTGTGTTATTCATCTTTCTATTGCCCTCCTCTAATCCAGTGGCTGAAGCATAAGTACTTGACAAATACTTGAATAGATGAAGGAAAGAATGAATAACCTGTCAAGATGGGTGTTTTCCGGCTGAAGTCCAGTCATTGTCATCAAGTTATGGCACAGAATTGCATTTTCAAAACCTGAAAGATATTAGTGTAATCTGCAAGATGGGGGTTCCTGGTGTGCTTTGTGCTACAGAACATTCTCCCTATACTTGCTTGTCAGAAAATGCCATATCTTATGTTGTCCTATTAAGACCCCCAATCAACAATAACCAAAAAGAAGAAAGGGCCACTGGAAGATTACATCCATTGGTTTCTGTGTCATATGAATCTGAAGGGTTTCCTGAAACAAGAATAAAAGGACCTTTTTTTTGCAGTGAAGTAATTGTGTCAGGCACATGGACATTATGGCTTAGTGGACAATTTCTGAAGTATTTAGAGGATGCTTAGCTGAAAGTTACTACTCCTTCCCCCAGAGTACATACTGGATTTGAGTTTTCAATGTGAAAATGAATGTTTCTGTTGCAGAATTTTATCATCAACTTGTTGGAATTCATGCCCAGAATTTTTTGAGTTGAACAGTTCTGTCTCAGTGGCATGTAGAGATTCACCAAGAAAGGCACTGTGCCAATGATACTGTAAACTTGTTCAAAGCTATGAAAGCTGCACATGACATGGCAGAGGAAAGTCAGTCCGAAATGGAGGTAAGCACTTAAATCTGCAAGGTGGTTTTAAAACTCTGTTTTAGTGAGCCCTGAGATTCTGCAGCACTGTCTTGGCTACTCTTGGACCTAAGGGTCCACTCCCACTGCACGAGCAACAACACTGGCATCTGGTTTATAGAGGGTGGTTCTGGATCAGATTTCCCTCGATACTACATTTGGCACGATGTGGCTGAATGTAGCTGGACTTGTATTCCGTAACTTAGAAAAAATTTTAAATGAACAGAACTAGGTATCATTTCAGTAGTCAGAGTCCAGATAGCTCAGGAGGACTGAAAAACATAGATCTCCTAGATTGTCACATTCTAACTTTTAAAAGTAGAGGAGAAGGAGAAGACCCCACCATCTTAGAAACTAGAGCCAGTGAGCACAAATTTAAAGGGTTATGGCACCCAAAGGAAGGGGCCAGGCAAATATAATCCAGGAATTTTAAGGAGGCATATGCCACAAAGATGTTTCCAGGAATGCTGGTGGCAAGAATGAATCGGTATTTTGGAAACACCCAAGGAATAATCTGAAGTGTATTATTTTAATTTATGTTCAAACCAAGAAGGAAGGCCTCGCCCTGCCTGGGGAGAGAGAGTAATAACGGGTGCCAGGAGACTTCCAATAGAAGCAGAGACCATGCCAGCAGATAGAGCTGGGCAGATGGCCCGGTCCGCACAGTGCAGGATATGTGGAATCTAGAAATGCAAGGCTTGTGAGCGTGCTGTCCATCTCTGGCAAAGTCCGAAGCCAATTTAGCAGATGGCTTGTGAGCACCTAGGAAAGAAAAGGTGCCCCAGAATTGGCTTTATTAAAACCAAGTCGTAGTCCTCTTCCCATGCATCCTTTCTTGATAGAATCACTCCTGACTTCAGCAAGATTTTTCATGAGGCTGCTTACGATACGCGACACAAGTTGTTTTTTCACTGAGAGCAAAGAAACTGAGTTGGGGAAAGGGTGTGTAAGGTGAGGCTCTTGTCAGCTGAGGAGAAAAGCCGGAGAGGCAGGACAATACTGCCTGGTGGCCAGCTTGATGGAGCCAGTTAGAGTCTGCTTGAGAAAGGCGTGGGCAGCTTCGATAAGCTATTGTGTTCAGAGTGCCCCCCAACACCGCATTTCTCAAACGGGGAGCCCGGAGCCACCTGCCTTCAGAGATGCTTGGGGATGCTCATTTAAATGTTGATTCCTGGGGCGCCTGGGTGGCACAGCGGTTAAGCGTCTGCCTTCGGCTCAGGGCGTGATCCCGGCGTTATGGGATCGAGCCCCACATCAGGCTCCTCCGCTATGAGCCTGCTTCTTCCTCTCCCACTCCCCCTGCTTGTGTTCCCTCTCTCGCTGGCTGTCTCTATCTCTGTCGAATAAATAAATAAATAAAATCTTTAAAAAAAAAATAAATGTTGATTCCTGGGCCTCACCCACCCTCAGGATCTCTGGAGGCACAGCCCAGGAATCTGTACTTTTAACAAGCTTCCCTGGCAATTATCGAGCGCACATACATTTCAGAACTATTGCTTTAAAGATAAGCTCATCTGCTGTCAAAGTTACCAGTTAGAGTAGTAGAGGCATTTTTAAAGTTTTTTATAAGCAGATTCCTTTTCTGTATATGGTTATGACCCAGAAATTTCTGATCTTCCTCTACATCTAATTGCCCAGGGTCAGACCCAACTCTGTTGCCATCTGGTGATAGCCCATTTATGCTGCAAAAGTAGGGCTGATGAGGCAAATCTTTTGAGCTCTTAAAATAAGAATTCTGTATCAGGTAAAGACCTTATGTAAGGAGCAGAGGGGGCACACTTGAAGAAACTTAGGTCTGTACAATTCCTTAAGAAAGTCAGTCTCCATGATGCCTGAATTGGGGTTCTGCTCTATGTGTAACAACCATTGATGCACAGATTCAAAAATACGTGCATAAGTATACACGCGTAAGTTTAATATAAATTATAATATAAATATGAATAATATAAAGTTTAATATACATAATATAAAGTTTAATATAAATAAATATAAAGGATGTGCAGCACACAATTCATAATACACATTATACTTTATTGACTGCATTACAATCGATTCTTCCAGAATGCTTTCCATGCTTTTTGTCAAACATCTGTATCCATAGCAACCTTTGGTTTCAATCGACAGATGAGTGTGGGTCCAACATGCATGGTGGGTGATAGTTTCGTTTGTTAGCAAGTAAGATGAAAGTGAACGACAGTGACACGTGTCCTAACATGACTCATTCCTCAGTAACGGGAGCAGCCTCTTTGCTGAATCAGGTAATAGGTTGAACACTGGAAGAACGTATCTTTAATCTGTTGTGCTGTTCACAGTGTAATGGCTACAGACATGACACACTTTTAATCTTTATAATCGACATGCTCTCCCTCACTCTCTTAAGACTAGTCCATCAACACAATAATAAATCAAGCCCTGATTTGTCATGTTTGAAATCTCCATGGTGTAAATGCTTCTACCATGGCCCATCTCACCTACCGGTATGACATCACTGAACTTGGAGTTGGGAAGGCATGAGCAGTAGCACATCATTATATAGTATTTCCACCATATGGATGCAATGTATGTAAATAACCTTGGGAACACAGGTAATAAATGGAGTAAACGAGTAGGAAATGACAACTTTTGAATATCTATTACTTTTGTTTTCAATATAATTTATACAATTGTAAGTTTATATCATTTAATTTTAAAATAATGGCTGTGTTTAATAACCAGCTCTCAAAATCCCTGAAAATGTAACGATTGGCCCTTCTGAGCTCTGTGAGCTGGCTCTAGCCCACTCCTGAATAGGGGCAAATTTTCCGAACCCGCAGATCCGTTACTTGGTTATGTTCCTGCTTCTATGCAGGAGTACAGATAAGATATTCAGGTACCTTTTTGTATTTGCATAAAATGCAGCTCTTCTAAGCCAGAGCATAGCAGTAACACGCCTGACAAATGTGTGCCGCCCTGGGCATCAGAGAGAAGAGGAATTCCTAAACAGATGAGTTCAGATCCAATAGAACAGGTTTCCCCTGTCATGTCTCGGAAACTATTTATGACTCCTGTTCTTTGCCAGCTTCGCGTTTTGCATCAGTAGATATTCTGACATGTAAGGGTACCTCTCTTGTTTTGCATCCTACTGATTCCAGCAAAACTGTTTTTGATATTTTGATACTCTCCAGTCAGGAAGACCTTCTGAATACAAGTATGTTATGATACTATTATTTCTTTCTTTTTCCATTTGCTTCTCCATCTGTCCTATAAACGGGCAGTCAGTTTGTTATTAAAATCTGATGGCAGACTGGCTGTGGGCATTAGAGTACATTTTGGAGTCATTTGCCCAAAGCCAGAAATAGAAATTCGTTTGCAAGTTGTAAGTTTTTGGAGCTGGAAGTTTGAGACTATCTGCCTCAATATCCAAAGATAATTAGGATTTGAGCTGTGCTTTTACCCCTATTCTTATTAAGACGGACAGTGCTGTGCTGTGCGGTGTCTTTGATAGAATTTTTGGATAGCCAGGGAGTAAGTAATATGCCTCCAGTGCACAATCATATCCTTTCTTCCTGTTTTCTCACCGTTATGCTTACAAGCACATTGCTCAGTAATTTCATCCTTCTCCCCAGGAGCATTTCCTGAAGTGCATTTGAATTTCCCACTGTAGGGACCGAGGCTCTATCAATATTTTCTGTACTGACCCTTGTAATTATGGCACTGAGACCTACTTAAACAGACTTTCGCCTAACAAATACCAACGCAAAATTGCTTTAAGTTGCTAATTGTTCTTTCCTGCTGTGGACAGTGGCTGTATAATCCAGCAACTTGGCTGCTATTTCAGTCATAAGAAATCTTCTACAGGCTCTCAAATACTTCAAATTAAAATTCTTAGGGCACCCCCTGATTCTTAATTCGGTTAAGGAAGCTTCTCTCCTAAGATTGTTAATAAAATTTTACATTTATAAAATGAACAAAAACCATTTTTTATATCATAAAAAACATAAAACAGTATTTTGTTCGAGGGAGACCCTGAACCCATTTTACAGTATTGACACCATCTATTTTTTTCTCTTCAAGCCAAATCCATGTTTCATAGCCGCTCTCTTCGTGGGCGCGCAGATGATTCCGTGGTTCTGGTTCAGGGCAAAAAGTGGAACCATGACCGAGGGCTTCTATAAAATACCCTTTGGCCGGGTATATTTCGAGGTGTGAGTTCACAGAGGCAGGCAGGTAGACAGATGGCAGGCGAGGCACCCTGGGCTTCACGCGCGTGCTGACAGGCGGTGCCTAATTACAGCTCCTCCAGTGCGCACCTCCCCGGGCACTGGGCGCAGGCGCTGACCCAGGGACTCCTGGGCAGCCATCTGGGTCCCCCGCCCAGTGTTACCTGGAGGCAGCTCGGTGGGAAGTTTCGGAGAGCAGAAATCTTCCCAGGTGCTTCTGTGTGTTTTTTTGGCATCTGTTTCATTTGAGACAGAGCCCCTTTTGGGTCCTTAATGATCCTCTTTCACCAGAATTGGGAATGTTTCGGCTTCCTCATTGAAACCATGTTTTCTTTATTTGTATTACCTTTAACTTCCCCACATTTTATTTGCAGTTTTTAATTATAATTGTCTAAGTGATATATAAATATATATATATATTTTAAAATGTTTCAAGAAATCACACAATACTGAAAAAAAAAGAGAAAGAAAAGCTTTATTTCTTACTCGTGGGTCCACTCTCAGAGGCGACCATTTTCATTGGCTGTACAAGTTTTAGGTTTCTAGCAATTTCCTTCACAATGTAAATAATATACTCATGCTTCAGTTTTTTAGTTATCAACTTTACAATATATGTAAACAGGGTGAGGAATTATCCCATTCCCAATTTTTATTTGTTATTATGTTTCGGATCCTTTTATTGGTTACGTGTTAAACTCTAAACAATATTTGAATTTCCATTACCTATTGTATCAACCTTAGACATTATTTCCGGGTCCTCTGCTTTGTAAGATGAAGATGAATTTGGTTGGCTATCATGCTGTTATTAATGCTGTGATGGTGAAATTCTTACATTCTGTATTATAATCATGAAGTCATGCATGTTTTGACCATATGTTACTCCTAAATATTACATATCAGCAAACTGTGTTTTATGGTACATTTGAGGCTTGCTTAACTAACTTCCAGTTGTCTGGTTGGCTGGAATTATCAGGGCTTTCCATTTCTTCTAGAAAGCATTTCAGTAAAATCCATGAGAGGCTGAGGGCTCAGAGACAGCAGGCTTTTCGCTACTATTCCTGTTTATTTCTGCTTTCATAAGTTAAGCCGAATGCTTCCCAGGAAGCTGTTGTTTTTGTTCCAGAACTTGTTTATTCTGGTTGTATTTATTAATTCAATCATGTAATTTAATTAAATATTACATATGCTGGCGAGATATGAATACTAAAAGAGAATTGTTTCTGTGAAAACTGAATCGAATGCCTCCTAAGGCTCACTAAAGGTGAGTCGTGGTTTTAAGTGCTGCTGAAGTAAGAGTGGAGGAGCGACTGTGAAAGACTGAAAACAATGGTAAAAATCTGGGATCTCCTCTCAGATTGCCTCACAGGTATCTCTAACTTCTTATTCTACTTTAAACAAATTCGAGTTGAACACAAACCATATTGTGGGTATTTGTGATGTAAGAAAGACAACACAAAACTATAATCCAAGGACCCATATTCAAAGAAAAGAACTTTACCCTTTATCAGAGAATTGGTGAATTAATAGTTTAAGTTAAAATAAAATATTTACAGTAAGATAAAATATTTGAGGTATAAGGGGGATGGTTTTTCCCCTTAACTGACTTTTTCAGTAAACTGGCACCAGCCACATGAGCTCAGTGTTATTAGCTTGTGATGTTAGAGTAAGTACGGCGACTGAGGACAGTGATGAGTAGCCTTCAGCAAGCTACCTTTCTGTATGTAGGTTTCCTCACCCGTTAAACTGTGGTAAATCGTAGGGTTTCCGTAGGGATCGGTGAATTAGCACATGGGTGATGCTAATCACACATTGGCCCTTGTTAGGCACTCAACGGTGGAGCTATTGTTAATTGCTATTGTAATTTTGTGATTTTGTAAAACTTAGTAACTGCTGTGCCATAAAGTGGGATTGGACCTTGGAAAGGGAAACACAGTTTTATGTTGTTAATCTTGTGCCACTTGAAGGATTCGATTCCTTGTATCCAAAGTGTTTGGTTATGTTCCATCACTTGTTCACAATTTTGTCATATTTTAATTGGCTTGATATTTGATATTTGTTACTTTTATGGCATTTTGTGTTTCTCAGACTACTTTATAGTATTTTCTATCACCAAATACTTAAGATATTATGTAAATAAAAGGAAACATGTTTCTTCACTTTATTATTAAAAATAACCAGTCTCTTGATCATATACGTGGTATTGGGAACCTCCTTTCTTCCTGATGGTATTCTTTGCAGGAGTTCCTGCTCTCATCTAGAAGTATTCTCTCTAACCTAGACAAAGGCGATGGCCTGGGACCCCGTATCACTGGCACTTGAAGGTTAAGCACACTGTTTATTAGTTTCCCTACTTTCTCTTTTTTGAATTCCTTTTTTTCCCATTTAGTTAGAGTATGTGCTCAAGTAAATTTTTCAGAAGATGGACGTAAGATACAGATATCGAGTCCTTGCATTCTAAAAATGCTTTTATATTGCCCTCATTTTTATGGATGATTTGGCTAAGCATACATTCTATAATGAGAATAATTTTCTCTTGGATATTTAAAGGTACTGTTTCATGGTCTTCTTGCATTACAGAATTGCTTAAAAGTCTAAAGGTGCCTCCTTCTAGATCTCTTTATGATGTTCTCTCTAGCCTTGGGGTTTTGAAATTTCATAGCAATGTGTCTGAATATATGCCTTTTTTCATTCATCTTGCTCAGCATTTTCTGGGATATTTGATCCAAAGCCATTGTCTTTCTTTCACTCTGGGAAATGTTATTTTTATGAGAATTTCTTCCTCACCATTTTCTCTTTGGAGGTATGGGCTTCCTGGATTAATCCTCTTTGTTTCCTGGCTTCCCTGCATCTTTTCCCTTTCTGCTCTATACTCTTACTGTTTTGGAAGGCAAAAATTTACATCAGAATAATCTAGTGTGGGGAGTCTTTTGTTTCCTCCTCTCACTTCTCCATACTTTTCTCCCCTTACTTGACCCTTTCACTGTAATCTCTCCCCCCCCCCCTCCGCCCAATCATGGAGTTTGAGCATGGAGAAACAGAAAGACAACTCGGTATGAGTTTACTCAGGCCATTGGGTTATATTCCCACGTCCTTACGGGGCCAAGCTCTCTTAGTCTGTTTGGGTTCCTATAACAAACTACCATAGTGTGGGTGACTTATAAATAATGGAAATCTATTCCTCGCGATTCTGATGTCTGGGAAGTCCAATATTAAGGTATAGGCAGATTCAGTGTCTCCTGAGGGCCTACTTCCTAGTTCATAGATGGCCATCTTTTTTCACTGTGTCCTTACCTGGTGGAAAGGGCAAGAAAGCTCTCTAGGGTCTCTTTTATAAGGGAACTAACCCCATTCGTGAGGGCTCCATCCTCATGACCTAAACACCTCCCAAAGGCCCTCGACCTAACACACTGGGTGTTAGGATTTAATATATGAATAAGGGATACACAGTCTATAGCACAAGCTACCCCAAGACCCTATTTTAGGGGAATTTTGAGACTGAAGATCAGCAGGCTTCTTCCTTTCAATGCCCATGTTAAATTAATGGTTCTATTTATAAGGTCATGAGTGTAAGGTTCAGAACTCTGTGACCAACATTAGTCAGAAGGGCTTTTTGGCAAAGTTCACTTAATTCTTCTCCAGATAACATTAAGTATGATTGGGTGTAATTACCCACATTGGCGTCTCAGTTTGGTGGTGGTTGTGGTTTCTGTCCTTACTTGTTCAAAGATCTGAGCAAAAATTGAGTCCCTCCCTATCTTAGAAGAGAGTCAGGCTCCTTACTATAACCTTCTTTACCCTGAGATAGGCTTCATCCTTATTTTAAACCTAACTTGATTAATAGTAATGATATCTAATTGCAACTTTTTCTTTCTCATTTTGGGACCTGAGATAGGGGCCCCCTTCTAGTTTCTAACAAATTATAAAGCAGCAAACATCTAGAATTTTCCAAAATAGCCTGCAAATTATAAAGACAACCGAACACTTTATGCTTTCATTCCATTTCCTTATATATTTTATAAGTTATTTATGGAAGTGGAATTGTTTAGGCTCGGATGCACCACATTTTCCAAGTGGTATATAGCGGTCCATATGTTCACAGTGGAAAGAAACATCATGACTTCATGACAAATGGCAAAGACGCTTCCTAGACTTGATTTTGCAAGATTGTCGAAGGCTCTTCTGACACAGACTCCAGAGTCATAACAGTGGGCATAAGTAAGTGAGTGCTAGGACTCTGGGAAACCCTGGGAGGAACCCCAAACTGTGGGGCGGGCGATACTCCATTAAGAGTATTTTGGCAGAAGGATCTGAGAGAGACTGTGCCTGGCTACTACTGGTATTTAGTAAAGCTGTGGGGTTAGGTGTATTTGTTAGAAATCTAACCCTGCAGCCTGCTCCTTGCCTAGTAAATCTTGTACTTTTATAATAGTGTCTCATCCTTTCTAATTATTTCAATAATTCTTATTTCCGTTTAATTGATTATTCACTTAAATTTATCTCATGGGCCTACGTGAGGCAACTTGAGCATTCTATACCTGGGCCTGCTGGACCACCATCCTTTCCTTACTAAGGGATGGGAAGGACTCCGGTCCTCCCACTTCTTGCATTTTCCTGTGAGTCTCCCATGGGGACTGTGGTGAATAATAATATCCCACTGAAAATGAGCCACTTCCATCGGCCCTGCCATCTTCCAGCTGAACCTACCGCTTGTGTCATCCCTCTAAAGCGTACTTTGATGCTTTTGCTGTTTCTCTCTTCCAGTGCTGCCCCTGTTTTCCTGGCCTCGGCTGCCTGCTCATCTCTGCAGTGTCCTTAGGGCTCCCGCCTGATCTCCCACTAGTGATCTAGCCTCAATGTCTCCCGCCCCTTTATGTGTGAGAACCCCGCCCCCTCTACTTGCTGCTCTTGTCTCCAGCACTCACATTTTTGGTCTTTAGGAAAACACTTTTCCTATCTCAAGCCCCGTTTGTATAGAGTGTCTCATGACGATGCTGCTTGGGCCGCTAGTGATACAGGATGCTGGTGAATGCCAGAAAAGTGGGGAAAGTTCTATGCAGCCGCAGGAGAGCCCATTCCATCCAGGGTCCGAGAACCTGGAGAATGTTAGTGGAACACTTACTTGTGGCCCCTTTTCCCACTTGAGTCTCCGTAGCATCATTTGGGATGCCCCCCCCCCCCCCCCCCGGGCTCTCCCATTTACTCAGCATTTGGGTAGCTGCCTGCCTGTGCTCTCTGGCTAGCATTGTCTTCTTCTTTTTTTTTTTGGTGCAAAATGGTGGACAGCACCCCCAGGCAGAAAGGGCAGAAAGAGCTGCACCAGGGTTGTGAGGGTGGCTGATTATATACTATGGGATTGGGGGAGGTAAGGAAAAAGGAGGTTTCAAAAGGATTTTCATATGTTAAAAAAGACTCACAGGATACCTCGGGCCTTGCCATTGTCAAGTTAAGGTTGTTTTTCCCTCTAGCAAGGCACTGACATGAAGACAGCTGGGAACTTCCCGGAGGAGCATTACACTCTGCCTGCTTCAAGTATCTGTCAATGGGCTGCAGATTAAAGGTCATTTAATTGTATCTACATTCCCGTCTGAAAGCTAGGTTATTGGTAGAAATGCTTTGTTCTTGCAGATTGCTAAACGTTTGTAAACTGAGGGAGACTCCGGTCTTCCGGGATTGTGATCTCTGTAAGTTACCTGTTTTTCCTTTCCTTAGCTTTAGGGCGGCCAGGAGTGCAGGAGGAACGCCATCTGGGGGGTGGTGTGGCTGTTAGCAGAAGCCGGCATTGTCTTTAGTTCCCTCTGTGCTTCTGGGAGGTGCAGAGCCTGTGCAGTGACCAACTTGCATTAAAATGAAGCAAACTGTGTGGTTTATCACAGAGCTAGCTGGAGAACTGTGGCTGCGGGGGCGTGGCCTGGGGGGAGGGGTGGAGAAGTGAATGGGAGGTGGTTGTGTAACGAGTACCGAATTTCAGTGTGGGATAACAGAAAGTTCTGGAGACGGACCGTGGTGACGGCCGCACCACAGTGTGACTGTGCTTCATGCCACTGAAGGGTGTGCGTAAACATGGTTAAAGTGGTACATTTCCCGTTATGCAGAATTTACCACGTTACAAGAAAGAGAATGCCCAATATAAAGAGAAGTGAGGACTGCAGAAATGTCTTAGGAGAAGACGTCTGTGTCAGCTTATAGCTATAGTTCTGTCCATTGCCTGTTAGGCAGAATTTCTGTGACTCAAGCAGAGGCAGGCCTGAGGACTTAAATCATTTTTGAGAAGCATTGGTGTTCTTTGTATCTTCCAGTTAGAGTTAAGAATGATTCGCATTGAAATCTAAAGTATTTTTTTTTCTTTATAGCCAATGCTTTTTAGAACAATTACTACATTTTTTGGTTATATACCAGTATTACTAATCATTCTGATGTTGAATGGATGCCAAGTTCTTTTTTTTTTTTTTTTAAGATTTTATTTATTTATTTAACACAGATAGAGACAGCCAGCGAGAGAGGGAACACAAGCAGGGGGAGTGGGAGAGGAAGAAGCAGGCTCATAGCGGAGGAGCCTGATGTGGGGCTCGATCCCATAACGCCAGGATCACGCCCTGAGCCGAAGGCAGACGCTTAACCGCTGTGCCACCCAGGCGCCCCTGGATGCCAAGTTCTATGCATAACTACTAATGAAAATGAATGATTTAAGAGAAACCATCTTCAATCAGCAGCATGAAATATTTACTGAAACGAAATTGACTTAAAACATATGATTTGTAGGAAATCACCAGTTACATACAAAGACGTGAGAGCCCATGCTTATAACCAGTTCCCAATCATTTAAGTCTGATTGTGTTTGCACAGGCAGATCTATGACCTGGGGGGGGTACCTTAGGGTTTCAGGTACAGAAGTCCAAACTAGTAAAAGGTTAGATGTTGGACGAGAGCCTGTGTTTTTAGCCATGGACTGGGGTTCAAGCCAGACAGAAGAAAAAAAAAATAGGAAAGAGTTGGAGCCCGGAGTTCACTCTCTGTTCTGACTTTAAGCAGCCTGTGGCTTGGAACTGTTTCTTCGGAGAGGTGCTTCTAGGGTTAGTGTAGCCCTAAAAGCAAGCCGATCTGGAGACATTATCCGGCTGTAAGGTGCCTTCTGAAAATGTAATTTCTCTAACACACTCTGTAATTTCTCTAACTCACTGTACCCCCAATTACGTCATATCTTCATCAAGGCAGCTCAGTACAAGGCATGTGAAGTTAAGAAATGACACTTTTCTGCAGAGCCCAGGCTCTTTCCATTGCACCGCACTGCCTCCTGTTCAGAGAAACATGAAGTACGGTACCATTTTCAATCACGATGAAAAGGTTATCTTAACGCTCACTCTATATATACTGAAACACACGACTTCTTTGGCAGTTTCTTTTCCTGAAGCACATTTTTTAGTGGATATAAAAATGGAAATGATACACAGCTTCGAATTTTATCATTCATCAAACACTGAGTGCCTCCTGTGTGCCAGACATCATGCTAAGTTGTAGAAGAGACTTTAGACATAAAATCCCTCTCACTTCAAGAATGTGAGAGCTGGAAGGGCCCTTCCATCTCATTGCATCTCATTTTATATATTAGGAAACTCAGGCTCAAATGTGAGTTCAGGCTCCCTGAGGTTACTCAGGTGACGAGAGGAAGGGCCTAGCATAGAAAACAACTCCCTCTACAGCATATCAGGCTGGGTCCCAGTGGAAACAGGCACCATGGTCACATTTGAAGAGAGCTTAATAAGGAACTTTCTACAAAGGCATGGTCAGGATGCAGGGAAACCAGCAGGGGAGAGTACAGTACTCTAGCGCTTGAGATGGTAGAGAGCCATTGCCACCCATGGCCTGAAAGAATCCAGAAAAGGGGCTGTGGCTTTCAGTTAGAGGGACATGTGCGACATGGTAGTCAAGCCGGAAGAAAGCTGAGGGGATGAATACTGTCACTTCATTCTCTTCCCACCCTCGGATATAGTCCATATGGGTCAGACTCCACATCCCAAAAGTGAGGTAGAGAGGGAAGGAGATGGACTTGGGGTGGTAAATGGAAGATGCTTCTTGGTCCAGCACCCCACTTCACCTCTGAGTGGAGAAGGAAGAGGTAGGACAGTGACCAGGAGCATTTAGGGAAAAGTCACTCCTCACGGGAGCCAGGAATGAGAAGAAGCATTCTCACCCTAATATTCCACGTTGCTTTATGAGATTTTTCTAACTGCTGGTTCACGAACGTGGTCGTCAGCAACCTCTTGATCTTGTTCCACAGGGTTGAGTAGAGATTTAAATGGAATCGGATCAAAGCAAGACCAGATCTGGTCTAGGAAAGGACTGGGACTGAGGAAGTTTGGAAAGGGGTCCTGTGGGAGGTGCGAAGTATTGGGTCAGTGCAGCAATGCCAGGCTGAAGAAGAATCTCAAACAACACTGTGAAAGCATATGGCAGGCAGATGCAACTTGACACCGAACTTTGACAAGAGCCAGGCAAGGAGGAATTTCTCCCCTCACCCCTTTTAGAAGTAAACAAAAATGGCTCAGGAGAGGTTGCAGGCAGCCCGAAGTCTCACAGGAGGTGAAAGAAGTGGACATCATGTCTCCAGTTGCTGACTCCTATTCTGCTCTGGGCGGGCCGGGGCTCCCATTTTCCACAGACACAAACCAAGGAAGGTTGCCGACCTCTTTGGCTTGTGCCCAGTCCCCACATGTTCTTGAGTTCTGTTTCTTGGTGTTCTTTTCAGGCAAAAAGTCCCCATTGTCTAAAAAATCAGATTTTCTATTATTTTGCAGGAATCTTAGTACATCTGAGTATTTCCAGTTACTCTGCACAGGCCAGAATCCCATGCTATGGAGAACATTGTAGATTTGCAGGCACTTCCGATGAAGCGACAGTGGGTGGTAAAATATTTTCTTAAGTAGATTTTGTTTCCAATTAAATAATTTCTGTGGAGAGTAAAAAGAGACTGGGAAGCCAGTAGGAAACCTGATGACGATTCCCGAGCCTTCCTGTTGTGCAAAAAGCTGGGGCTCAGGTACCACAGGATTGGAAGGGCAGGGGTCCAAGAGGCAAAACCCCGCTGTGGGTGTTTGTGGCTGCAGCCACAGTGTCCTCTGAGCAGCCCCTGCCCCGTGTGGCTGAGGCAGAGGGGGTGATGCCAGTGTGAAGAGGAGCTGGTCACACTGATGAGGCTGCACTTTGCAAATAGAAGGTGCAACAGAAAGTGTTCTCTCAAAGCTAATTTTAGGCCAGCTGTTGAGTTACCGCAGACAGAATCATTTGGGCAGGCTTCTGAGGAAGGATCTGAGGGCCAGAGACACAGTCCTACTAAATATGCCCCACCTTTTATGTCAATCAAGGAAAATGCAATTACTGCCAATTTTTGTGTTCTAATTCATTTTACTGGTCCACAGGCTTCTTAGGGTTAAGGCAGCAAAGTGCTCTGTTTATCTGGCTCAGCACCTTAATAAGGGTATGGCCCCTGCAGGCCCGAGTTAATGCTCCTTAATCCTTGCCGTTTGCACCGTGAGCTAGTGCTGAGAGAACCTCCTGTCTGCTGCAAGAATGTAAAGAAGGAACGGCCCCAAACTGTAGCCTCCAGTTGGATAGCACCCGTTGGCTTGTGGTCACTAACGGGGATTTTTATAATGGCTTTAGCTCTGGATACAGACATTTCTGTGAACTCAAGGTCGTTTGGCATTTTCACAAGAACCACAGAACGTAAGAGCCATGCCCAGGACCTTTATGACAGATGAGGAAGACCAGAGAAAGGCAGTGACTTACCCAAGGTCACAAATTATAAATGGTGGCAAAGCTGGTCCTGGAGCCCTGGGAACATGCCAGTTCTTTCCCGAGGCCTCCATGTATAGCTGAGCACTTGTGCCCTGTGCAACATGGTGACCATAGACAGAGGCCTGGCCTTACTTCTGGTGAAGTCTTTTGGCCACATGGCCAAGTGACCTGAGTTCGGTCTTTGTATAAGAGAAGTGGTTGTAAGTAGGACTTGGCTCACTCCTCTTTCATAGTAAGTCTTTTCCAAAACCCATATTGGGCTATGTATCCCCCGGTTCTGGGCTTCAGCAGCACTCTGTGGATCGTGAATAGCATTGTTGAGATTCTCTTGACTTGTGGTTCCCTGAGGGCAAAGATTCCTTTTATTTATTTTGTACGCTTGTTTAGTCCTTTGCAAATAGCAGGTGCTCAATAGGGGCTCCTTTTCTTGTCCTGGGTAATTCAGCTCAGTAAGCACCTATTAGGCACCTGATGTTTGCTTGTTGCTAGCCCATTTTATCAAGGTACAGGAAGTCTCACTGTTAACCAAGCCGACTACTTTTTGGCGTAAGAATAAGTCTGGATATGGAGTGGCTGAATCCTGAAAGAACAAAAACCGATAATTTATTGAGTGCTGGGACCTTTCTAAGCACTTGCTACAGCCCCAAGAGGTAAATACTACTATTATCCCAGTGTTACAAAGAGAAACAAGGTAAGGGGAACTCTAAGGTTACATCGTGGTTGTTGGGCTGCAGACCTTGACCGTGTGATTCTAGAGCACGTGATCCTAATACTGTGCTATGGTGCCCGGACTATAATTAAAGAGAAGGTCTGCAAGATTGCATTTCCCATACAACTTAAGTGCAGTCATCTAAACACCAAAACATGTAATTGTAGCCTAAACTCTATTATATGCTCCTTATCCAAGATGCCTGAGGGTCACCATCCAGAAGATGCCCTCTGGGCTATCGAGGTGTGTAAGGGGCTAAATTTGCCTTCGCTGGGTAACTCCAGAATGCTGTCATTTTTAAACACAACAATATTACTATTATTATTATCTTTTTAAATTGTCGAGTGATACATGTTCATTGTATTAAGGTTAGAAAGACAGTAAATATTCCAAGGAAGTCCTCATGGTCGCACGGAAGGGGTTGTTGATGAGGGGATGCTCACGTGGGCTGTTGCAGGTGATCTCTGAGGTGTTGTGTAATACAGGGTTTCCATGCTGGTTCCATCCCTGAAACACCTGACAGCTCGTCCCCAGCGCTGTCTGGTCTCGCCTGTTTCCTCCATCTAATCACATTACTGCTTTCCCTACAAGGCACGGGGTGATAGCCTCAAGTTCTCTATGGCCTGACTAACTGAATTTCCCAGTGTTATCTTTATTAGGCCCTCAAGACACACTTGTTTTAGGATTAGGAAGGCGTCTTGTGTTCTGAGCCCCCTAAGTGTGCGTACGTGCGCGTGTATGGATGTGGTCTGTATGCGTACAGATCAGGTGTACTCAGTGCTACCTGCATACCGTCTGCGTTAGGTTAATCTGAGATCTGAGATGCTTGTTAAAGACGGACATTCGAGGTCTTCACCCGAGACCTATTAAATAAGAAAGTCTAAGATTGGAGTCAGGGATCAACATTTTTTCTGACCAAACCACATTTTGTTTTTTATTTTTCATGAAGAAATTGTCAGAAGTAGAGAGAATAACATAATAAACTCCACGTACTCATTACTCAGTTTCAACAACTATTAACCCGTGGTCAATCTTGTTTCATCTATAATTTGAAACAAATTCCAGATATCATTTGAATGTTTTCATATGCATCTACACAACAACCACAATATAATTATTGTTTCTGGAAAGTAGTTAACAGTAATCTCTAATGTCATTACATTTCTAGTTTAAATTTTCCTTGTCTCTTTCCTTGTTTCTTAATCGTAGAGTGTTTTGGATGCCAAATCACATAATTAGTTATGTTTCATTCTTCTTTCTGACGAGTGGGATGTTGGGAGCCAAGTCTGTAGCCACTTCTGGCGACTTTACAAAACTTGATGCATGTTTTTTGGCTATGTACCTTACCCTTGACCTCAGCTTCATTCTACATTTATTTTTCTTCTCTCCTGATTTCCTCACCTAGTCTATTTTATCTTATTGGGCTGTATATGTATATGTTTTTTAAAGATTTATTTATTTATTTTAGAGAGAGAGAGAGAGAGCGCACGTGTGCACACATGAGCAGGGGGAGGGGCAGAGGCAGAGGGAGAGGGAGGATCTCTAGCAGATGCCCCACTGCGTGCGGAGCCCACGCGGGGCTGGATCTCACAACCCTGATCGTGACCTGAGCCTCCACGGACTGAGCCACCCAGGCCCCCAGGGCTGTATATATTTTTTAAAGCTGCCTCTAATCCTTTTATTAAAAGGTACGTCATATATGGATGAGCGTGTCAGTGACCTCGAGCCACTTGCCTTACTCCATTTTGCACCAGTCTTTAAGCCGGGTCCTGTCATCTGAGCTTCTGACCACGAGTTTCCTCTTCTTTTTTATGTCCCACTCCATCTCAGGCCCAGTGCTCAGCACCGTTTTTCTGGTTCTGATCTTTTTTGCTTCCCTTTTCGGTTGCGATCCCCAGCTTCCGTTCATCCCGAGCAGTGACTGGCTCCTCTGTCCTCGTTGTCCGTTTGCTCTGGCCAGGAGAGGACTAGACACAGACACTGAATCTTTAGGTTCCAACATACTCTCTTTGAAAATTCCAGTCCTCTGGGATGACAAGAGGTTGGGTGGGCAGTTGAAAGAGGAGAGCTTGGGCTAGGAAGGCTGGGTGGGTATCACAAACGGCCACCCCTTTCCCTGTTTTGCCCTGAGCTCTGTTTGTTGCCGTAAGAAGTAGAGATGGGGCCAGGCTGACATATGAGAGACTAGGACAGGGGTTCCGAATCTCTGGTGCCCAGTGTAGCCTTTACGAGGCTCTCACGGGTCTGAAGCAAACTGGCAAAAAATAAGGACAGTGGAATGGTTTTATTCATAAAGTTCAATACAATATTTTAAGGGAAGGCCATTTGTTTTTGGTGTTAAAATGCTCTTTCTTGTATGACGTGACCGTGAAATTAATGACTTACATTTTAACGTCGGTATTAGTGAAGTGAAAAGCTGATAGCCTGTGTTAGTCTCTTGATTTTTTTTTCGTGAATCAACAAGTGTGAACAAAGATGAGTGGACAAGGATGGGTATCTTTTGTAGGTTTGACTTGGAAGGAAAACTGCTAAGGACTCAGAAGATCATTATTACAATGATTATCAAGATTTTCATTCATTTGTTCCTTATAGACCAAGGAGCAGAATGAAATAAGGACTGTTTCAGAAATGCTTGGGATTACAGACCCAAGTTCACCAGAATGTACTAAGCCATATATGCTTTCCATACTCTAGTAGCTTGAAAAATCTTTTTTTTCCTTCTCAGGAACACTTGTTCTTTGTAAAAAGTTGATATGGAAGTGAAAGTCCCTTCTAATTTCATCCTCACAGAAATGGCTTGCTGTATCTCTGCATGGTTTTTAATGTAAAAATAAATACTGTTAGTGTGAAAATATCACTTTGCACAGGTGTCTATCAATTGTAGACAGTACACCTTGTTTCCCTCGTTTTGGAAGGCAACCTTCAGTCTTGCTGTTAGCTTCTTGCCTCTTTCTACCTCTTAATTTCTGACATCTTTTCTATTAGTTTTAAACGGTCAGAGCTGAATTTGCATCCTGTTCTACCATTGTACTTACGTCTTCCATGCTTTGTTTATTGCTTGATTCTAAGGGTTGAAAATCAATAAATGGTGTTCATGTTATGATGAATATGTAATTTTATTTAGTACAGAACCAAAAGGTGTACTGTCATTATTTTTCCTTTTCCCAAACAGTTTCCCTCCTGGAATTCCTAACTTCCCTCTCTCTCTCTCTCTCTCTCTCTCTCTCACTATTCAAAGACAAATAATGATGTCATTAGAAGCTAAACTCTCCATAATGTCGTTTATTTATTTTCAAGTTCTCTTTATCTGAGGAGACCTCCTCCCTTGAGCCCGGTCCTCCTGCTCCAGGCCGGACTGGCCCTTCTCTAGGTGTGGCGCTCACCTCTCACACAGGGACGTCACTGGTCGTCCGAGTGGAGTGTCACTTCCCCGTACCCTCTGTCTTCTTCTCTCCTGTTTTCGTCTCCTACATTTATCCTCAAGTAACTTCCCATGATAGGTCCACGGAAAGTAATCTTGCTGGTTTTTGGCCCTCGTACTGTATTGATAGTATGATTGGGTATAGAATTCTAACTTGAGCACAGGTTTTCCTCAGAAGTTTGTAGGCGTTATTCCATTATCTAGTGTTTTTTTCTGAGAAGTCCAGTACCAGTGTGGTTCTAATTTCTTTGTGTTCATATTATTTTTGTCTCTCAAGCTTTCGTGATTTTTCCCTAATATTTTTTTTTCTCGAAATTTCATGATAATGTGTCTACGGTAGGGTTATTTTATTGTAGGTGCTCAGTGGTCTCCTATAATTTGTCCTTCAGTTCTAGGGAATGAATGATTTTTTCCATTGATGGTTTTTACCTTCATTTTCTCAGTCTTCACTTTCTGGAAAAATGTAGATATTAGACCTTCTGAATGGATACTCTATATCTCGTATCTTTCACTTAACTTTCTTGTGTCTTTGGTCCACTTCAGGTAGATGTTCCTTGACTTTACCCTCTATTACATTTTTTTCCAATATATATTTTTAATTATAAATCACAGTATTACACTGAGAAAAAGGATTGTGTGAAGATAGCTTACTGGGAATGTGATCCTAGAGAGAGGGTACGAGGGACAGAGGGATAAAACAGGAATCAAGGGAAAACAGATGCAAGGCTTAGCTTTTGAATTGGCACACAGGCAAGCAACTGTTTCTTGTTCCTCTGCAATCTTCCCAGAAGCCTGGAATGTAAGAATTGTCCCTCCGGGAGACAAAAATAAAAAATTGTCCCTCCAGGAGAAAAAATAAAAAATATTTCTTGACCAGCTCCCATCGCTAGTTGGGCCAGGGTGGTCCCAGGGGCAACAGCTCCCTAATATACACCTCTAAATTTTCTGCGGAGTGTCCGACTAGTGGTCAGTAGTCTACTTAGCAGCTCCTTTTAGAATGTCCATGGGTATTGTCTCCACTTGGTTGCTTATGGTTCCTGAATTTGGAGTTTGCAGTTCTCTAGCCAGAAGCTAAGCTTCTTGAGGACAGGAGGAAGTGTGTCTTCTCTTCATTCCTTTCTGCACTTTATACATATTAGTTGGTTAATTCACTGACGTTCAACAACAGCCAGGTAGTTCTCAGAGTGTATCTCAGACCAGTAGCAGCAGCAGCACCTAGGAACTTGTTAGGGAGACGTACTGAATCAGAAACTCTCTGCGAAATTTTTTTTTATTATGTTCAGTTAGCCAGCATACAGTACATCATTCGTTTTTGATGTAGTGTTCAACGATTCATTAGTTGTATGTAACATCCAGGTCTCATCACATCACGTGCCCTCCTTAATACCCATCACCCGCTTACCCCATCCCCCACCCCCTCCCTCTATTAAATTTTTAATTTGTTTCAGCAATCATGTTATTTTACTTCTAAGAACACTATCTAATGGGACGCTTGGGTGGCTCAGTTGGTTAAGCGTCTGACTTCAGCTCAGGTCCTGATCCCAGGGCCCTGGGATCGAGTCCCGCATTGGGCTCCTTGCTCCGCAGGGAGCCTGCTTCTCCTTCTGCCTGCCACTCCCCTTGCTTGTATTCTCACTCTCTCTGTCTGGCAAATAAATAAATAAAATCTTAAAAAAAAATACTGTCTTATTCTTCGTTCATTTACCTAGTAGTCTACTCTGGTCTTATGGATCAAAAACCTTTTGGAAACATCCTGTGAATGAAAAATTCATTTCCTCACTGATTTATCTGTATTCTCTGGGAACCTCTTGTTGGCTTTTATACATTGATCTGGATGCTGTAAGATTTCCTTACATGGCTGGTGATTCTGTGCAGCTTAGTCATATTTAATAATGAGGCAGTGGAAAAGCTAGCGTGATATTTTAACAGGCAAAATTTACTTTAAGGGGAATTAAGGGGTTATGTTTTGCAAGAATTTGGAGGATTTTGCTCTTGGGCACTAATTCTCACTCTAGTTGCCTTGGTTTCTCCCTAGACAGATTGGACCATATTTTGGTAAAGATTTTCAACCCATGCCCATATTTTTTAGCTCCATATCTCAGTCTTCCAGCCGCCATACTGGAAATGTCTGTGTCCTGGGGCTGAGTTCATAGGTCAGGTTGTCTACCCCCCTAGGTGTATTGTCCTCTGCATCCTCGGCTGCTTCTCTGTTCACATACAGTCTTCCAGGAAAGTTAGTCAGTCGATTATCTTGTGCTGCACTCCTTGTGACTGTCATGTTTTTTACTTACGCCCTGTCACTTAATGGAAGTCTCAAGAAGGAGAGGATATTAATGCATATCAGGTGTACCATTTTGAATCAAAATCCCCTTAAGTATTTTATGTACATATTTGCACCTGTACTTTATCAATATCAAGTTGAGGTATTGATAACCTCTGCATGCTAACAGTGTAGGACATTCCATTTGTTTTTACTTCTTCTGCCTCCCAAGTTTTGTTGGAATTGTTGGAATTTAAGTGTGTATAGCATCATTCTTTTGCTCTTTTAAGTTTTTTTTTTTAAGTTTTTGCTCTTTTAAGTTGTTTTCCCCCGAGCAGTTACATTAAACTTCATAACCTAATAACCAGCAATTATTTAGATTTAATGCACTTTGTGCTATATTCTTTGCTTATCACTAATTCCTGTGATACACAATATGTATGTATATATCTTACATAGTATTTCCTTCCTTTCTTAGGTCCTCTATTCTGACATAAACTTTTATTTGTTTGTTTGGAGAATTTCCTTAGGTGTTTTGCAGGAGAAGGTTTTATCCTTAAGAAGGAGAATGGTATATTTTCTGAGTCATCGACTGCTTGAACATGCCTTTTTTTCCCCCTCTCTTGTGATAATGTGGCTAGCTGTAGAATTCTAGGGCTACAGTCTTCTTTTCTTAGAACAGGTGGGATCTCGCGCCTGTCTGACTCTGATCACTACTGGAGCCATACTTCTTAGCTTTAGTCACTATTTTATATGTCTCACCGAGTATAGGAATTCATTTGCTTCTTGCATTAATTTGTTTAATGTCAAGGGCCAATTTATTCTGATGGCTCAGCTTGGTTAACTTCTTTTGGGCTGCTCATTTGTCCCATGACTTTTCTTTGGTTGCCAGTTCATGTGTTCTTCGTGGCCCATCGCAGTTTAGGGGAACCACTGCTGTTCATCTGTCCATATCTAGTGTATGGACGCCCAAGCCTTTCATTCATTGGACAATAATATTTGCCATTACAAAACAAGTCTTTAGGCTTGCATGGATCCCTTAGGATCATAGGTGTATAACTGCGGTATCTGTTCAGTGTAGGGATGTCATAGTGTCTTGGATCTGGTGTTGAGGGATCTTGCTACAGTACTTCATGTCCAATGGCTACATCTAGTAGCAGGGAGAAGAGAGTTCTGATGGTCAGTCCTACTGGTAAGGTGTTCTATGCCACATCTTCCCTGGAAGAACGTACTCTATGTCAGGTCTGGGGAGAGTTTTCATGCACAGTCACCCCCAAGCAGCAGCACCTCCAGGGATCTGGATCAGAACTGGGTTGCCATTTGCCTCCTTTCATCCCTGAATCACCATCTGGTTATTCTCTTGGCTCTTGGTCAAAGAACTAATTATACTTTCCCATTTTTTAGAAAATTTTTATCTTTAGAATAATTATTTTTTTGATGTTACTATTTTTTTAGTTTTTGTTATGAAATATGCCATAAATGCCAAAGAATATATATAGTGAATACATATGGTTTCAGGATCAATCATAAAACAAATGGCCATGTACCTACCACCTGACTTAAGAAATAACTTCTCTTCTAAGCAAAACTATTATGTGATTCTGAGCTGATTCTCTGTCTCCGTTTCCTAAGGTCATGAGTCTGAGGTGGGTAGTATCTATGGCCATGGTTACTTCACAGCAGTTTTCTAACACTTTGTTCTGAAAAAAGAGAGAAAAGTGTCCAGAGGATACCCTGAGTTGTTTGCAAAATAGAAGCACAGATGATTGTGCTTAGTGGTTGGTGTGTCTGTGTAGGTCACTATTGGTTTCTGCTGGAGGGTATTCCCTGACCCGTTGTTAACCCACATGGCACCTTTGTGTGAATAAGGAAAAATCATTTTTGCTATTTGCCAGCAATTCTCTGTAATACCAATATGATTATGAACGTGAGTAGTACCCCCCCGAGTTTGCAGGTCACAGCCATAATTCATGGTAAATGTAGCAGGTGGCTACAGGGCTCCTAGGTGGGTGCCATCAGACATTTACTGAATGCCCACTATGTGCCAGGCATTCTTTTAGTTGTTTGGCATTCATGGCTGAGATAGACATTCTTGCTCCATGAGAGCAAGAGCTCCATGGGCTCCCCCATGACTGGACTTAAGAGCAAGCTGTGTTTTTGGGTGCGTGAGCTGGGAGTCAGCTAACAAGCTGGGGTCATTCTTGAGTTGGATCAGGGCCCTGTGGTTACTAGCAAAAGTGGGCCTAGGCTTTAATTTCTTTTATTTAACATGTTGTCTATGCCACGTTAACTCTGAGAGGTTATGTTGTACCAAGGTGATGATTACAGAGTGACCATATGCTCTGGTTTACCCTGGGTACTGGGTGAACTCTCTTGTCCCAAGTGATTTTTTTTTTTTAAAGATGTTATTTATTTATTTGACAGAGAGACAGCCAACAAGAGAGGGAACACAAGCAGGGGGAGTGGGAGAGGAAGAAGCAGGCTCCCAGCAGAGGAGCCTGATAAGGGGCTCGATCCCAGAACGTCGGGATCACACCCTGAGCCGAAGGCAGACGCTTAACGACTGAGCCACCCAGGCGTCCCCCACCGAAGTGATTATTAGTATCACCCCTTCTCTCTCTCCCTCTCTCTCTCTTTATTTTTTTTTAAGATTTATTTATTTAGAGAGAGAGAGAGAGCGTGCATGCAAGCACGGGGAGTGGGGAAGGGGCAGAGAGAGAATGAGCCCAATGCAGGGCTCGATGCCACGACCCTGAGATCATGACCTGAGCCGAAATCAAAAGTCGGACGCTTAACTGACTGAGTCACCCAGGTGCCCCTACCTCTTCTCTTTCTTAAAGGTGTCCCAGCTTTGGACAATAAATTTTATGGTCATGTGTATTCATCAGCTTTTTGGCCATGGTAATAAACACCTTCAGAATGTTAGTGACTTAAAACATGAACTATTTTTGCTCATGGATCGGTGGGTTAGCTGCAGCTCTGCCCCAGTCTGGGGTCGGGTTTACGTTGGTTCCTCATTCTGGACTTTGGGCCTGTGCCAGAAGTCTTCCCCTTATAGCACCTAAGTTGGAAGACTGAGCTTTATTTAAGATTTCTTCTCATGGCAGAAGGTGGGAGCCAAGAGTCCCTCTGGTCAGAAGTGGCACGGGCCATATCTACTCTTATTGACTAGAGCAAGTCCCATGTGCAAACTAACATCTAGGGATTGGGAGTGATTCTCCTTCCTTGGCACAGGGGGCGCTGTGGTGAGGGAGAGCGAGTATTAGGTGAGTAACAATATATTTAGCACATTGCATTATTAAACCATACTGCTTTCCAGTGTGCCCCAACCCCAGCCTTTGCTGGTGTCTTGTAGCAGTGTCTGTGTCAGGACAGCGCCCAAGTGATTTACAGGACGCAGGCGAGGAGTTTTGCCTCCTTTTGGATCACAGAATGTGCTAAGGGATTTCACTGGGGTGTGGAGCCAGTTTTGTTCTTAGATTTTATTGGACAAGGTGGGAATTGGTGTTTGCTGTGGCAGCCTGATTAACTGGGACAGGGTCTCCTCCTTTCTGTGTCCCCAGCTCTACCACCTGTCCTAGAAGTTTACACTGTAATTTGCCACTCTCCTGTGTGAGCCGTCAGAACCCAGTGGAGCCTGGGGCCGGACCATGCCCTCTTCCTACCTCATGTTGGGGCTCCATGAGGTGTGAGTTCTGGGGCCCTTTACTTTGGCCTCACTGACTCTCCTTCCTGTCCCCATCCCTGCCCTTGCTGCTCTGCACTTGGGAGTTTTAATTTTTATTGTTTCCTTAGTGTCCCTTCCTTTGCTTCTATTCCATATTCAATACTAATTGGCTTTTCCTTTAAAACAATTCCAGAAATTCCTCAATGTTACTGGTTCATGGATGGATTGATGGAACCCATCCTTGTTTTCAATTGTTGGATAGTTTGCTAACCCCCTTGCAGTGGGACTGAAGGAGAGAAAGGTGGCAGACTTGAGCTCACGTACCCATGTGAAACTCCAGTGTTGTCGAGCAGAGATAGAATACTATTTCACCAAAAGGACAAAGATTGATGGGGAGGCAGAGAGGAGATACATTAGATCCGTCACCAGCCCTGGCAGCTGGCATTCTCTCAGGAGCAATTTTTCATGAAGAAGCTGCTTTATCATTTCATAAGAATGATCAGGTACCTTCAGAGTCATGTTGAAAAGCACGCGGACTGTGGGTGGTCAGCTCGGCTCGGTAGGTGAGTGACTCGCAGTAGGGCTGACATGCACGCCTCAGCGGAAGTACCAGCTGTCTCATGTCATGGATTGTTGCCATGCTGTGGGTAATCGATATTGTGAAAATTAACTTATTCCTAATTATCTCCTTCACAAGAATATGAGTCTAGGAAGAAAGTATGGGATGTGCCTGTCATGTTCCCCCTTGTACTGTCTCCAAAACCTAGCACAGTACCTGGTACGTAAGGGACATTTCAGAAGACTTTGGCAGAAGCAGTGCAAATATTGATGATGGACAGTAAAGGCAAAACCTGGGAGAATCCTTGGAGCTCCTGAGTGTAATGGAGCACAGTAAGGGCAGGTGGGAGGGTCCTTGAAAGAAAGGGGTTTACAGCCACCACAGCACCAGGAATGGGTTCCTGTTGATGCCTCAGCCTCCCTGGCTCTACTGTAGCATGGGGCGGAAGCCTGCAGGAGGTTGGACTTTGCTCTGGGAGTTAGGGGCACAGTCACCGCACTGCCATGGAGCCTAGCTAAGGCCACACTGTCCAGGTAACAGATGCTGTGGTCGCCTTGCCATATCTACTCACTGTCACCACTTCAGCGCAGGCCTGCTGACCTTGACAGGCCAGCCCCTGCGTTTATTTGAATGTGGGATTTTTTGGCCACCGGAGCTTACTTTGCTGCTCGTGCTGCCTATGGGAAATGCCCCCCGAGAGCTGCCCTCCAGTCCATGACTGAAGTGACTTGACGTTATAAAGAGCCCAGCTCCTTGCCCCTTGTGTGGGGTGACTGAGGTGTGACGCTTGCCCAGGCATGTCCCCTCCATTTGTGGTAACTGGCTTGGTAAAGCCCCCTTTGCTGGCTGCCTTCCCCAGACCACTTCTCTACTCCCCTGTGTTTTCATCACCTTCCAAACAAACCACCTGCCATTGAATACTTGTCTCAGGGTCTGCTATGGAGAAACCCAAACTGATGGTCAGCGCTGGGTCCCGGGCACCTGGCCACTGACTGGCGGGGGGGCGTTCCTGAGGCTTCAGAGGATTTTGCTCAGACCCTTAAAAACCAAGATTAGGAAGAGAAAGCAAGCGCTCTAGTTTCTCTTGTTTTAGAAAGTTGTTACTTGAACAGTTCCCAGATTCTGTTACACAGCTCTCTGAGATGACCGCTGGAACTGTGCTGCTCACAGAGCCTCAGGGTTTGTATGGCCCTGGGGTCTCCGTTGACCTGGACGGCGTTCCTGGTCTCCCTGAATGTGCTCTGTCTCTTGCTGGAGCAGACTACTCACTGTTTTGAAATATTGCCTGCACGTTACTTCCTCTGTGCTGTGTCTGGGTCTCCCTGTCCCTGCGCCAGAATCAGGTGACCCTGCGGCCAGCTCCTGAGGGGTGAAGGGATGAAAGGGTCATTCTGCCCACACTGTGCAATGGATCGGCACGGGCAGAGCAATCACACTGACCTTTGCTCTTTGCTTCTTTGCAGATATCTCGGTGAGCCTGCTGACCCTCGTGGTCACTGCCTGTGGCCTCGCGCTTTTTGGCGTGTCTCTCTTCGTGTCTTGGAAACTCTGCTGGGTTCCGTGGCGAGAACGAGGCCTGCTGTCTGGTAGCAAAGACAACAATCGGGAACCTCTTAACTACACGGACACAGAAACCAACGAGCAGGAGAACAGTGAGGGCTTCCTAGACCCTCCCACCCCCTGCCCTGACTCCTCCATGAAGATCAGCCGCACCTCCCCGGACATTCCCCTCTCGACCCAGGCCGGGGGCCAGGAGAACTGTGCCCATGGCGTCCGTGTGCAGCGCCAAGTCACAGAGCCAACCTCGTCGGCCCGGTCAGTAACGCCCCTTTCCTTTCCGAATGCAAGGCAGGGACCACCTCACTTCCCTCTCTTGCCCGCAGTAGCACGGATGAGCCCCGGAGCCTGTAACCTTTCACATGTCTATTCAGTAGCAGGGATGTGAAAATGGGAAAACGGGGTGCTTCCCGTGCTCCAGCGAGGTTCCTTACCTCTCCTGAGCTCTCTGCGTAGTCTCCACTTAGTACATAGTAATGATAGTTACATGGCCAAGACTTACCAGGTCACGTTCTAAGAACTTCCTGTGCATTATTTTACTATAGTGCACAACTTTGTGTGAGATGCAAAAGTTATCATTTTCATTTCACAGAAGGAGAAACTTAAGTCAGAGAGTTTAAGTAAAAAGTCATGTGTTGGTACACACTCGGGGTTTGAACCCTGATGCCACCAACACCGGAGCCTGAGCTCTTAACCCCTCTTCCTGCTGCCCTCCTGGTGCTATCGGATTTATGCTCCGTGCTTCTGACCTCACCTAGCTGTCACACACAGGCTGTCCTTGTCGTCCGCAAAGTGGCTGGAGGTCTTTGTCCATCTTCAGCCTTTGCAAGGCCTAGAGTACCCAGGGCTAGGGATGCTTTCTTTCAGTGGGCCGGATGCTCTGGGCTGTAAGCAGCAGAGAAATCATGTAGCGCAGTGATAAAAAGCAAGGGCTCTGGGGTCAGGTGAACTGGCTTTACTTACGTGTGTGACACCGGATACATTGTTTAACCTCCATGTTTCCACTTCCTCTTCCGTGAAAGAGGACTAGTGAGAATAACAACATATGGGTGGTTTTAAGATTGAAGCAGAAACACGTACACCATGCTCTTCGCACAGGCTGCGCCTCGTACGTGCTCCAAAGCCTGAGCTGCCATTTTCGCTCCAGTATTGCTTTTGTCCTGATCATTCTCACTGCGACTGGCCTCTCCCGAGACTCAGATGTGGCGCAGACATGGCTTTGAGGTGAAACAGCCGATTCTGAATCACCAGATATAAAGATCCACTTTTAATAGGAGATTTCAGGAAGAGAGATACCAGAAGCAGCTTTTTTTAAAATGAGAATATCTCCTCGAGCCATAGCCAGAGGAATCGCGTGTGCTGTCATGCGGGAAGTATGAGCATAGTTTGGGGGCATTTTTAAAAAATCTTTTTTATTTGTTCTCTAGAAACAGAAATAAGATTTTACCCTTTTTTATGTTAATCGAGTTTATCCTAGAGACTCTGCACATTCACATTAAGTGGGATGGAATATGACAGTTTATAATTTAATTTTTCCACAAACCTATTTTAGTATCATTTCCAATTCTGAATCAAAGAGCTAAACCCAAAATATTCCTCTGTGAGGAAATGGATGTTTGTTTGCCATTTGATTTAGAAGAACTCCTCAGATTTTATCACTAGGATTTCTCTTTAGGTGTAGACTTAAATATAACTGGAACTCTGTTTGATGCTGTCATGGCGTTCAAGCCGTGGCGCAGACTCGGAAAAGAATTCCTTCACTATTTTGATAACCAGAGTCATTCAGGTGGAGTATCCATTAACATTGTCTCCTATTTGGTTTTACTCTGCCTGTTAATTTTTCTGATCCGCGTCCCATCGGATACAAGGTGATAGTGCTGTGCTTTTATTAGATACGGATCTGAGGACTCTTCCATAATTCCAATAACTTGATAGCAGTCACAGCACTATAATTATCACAATATTTATTTTAGAAACATGTTCAAGTACTCTCCATATCAAGAAATATATTTCATTTAAAAATAAAGACTATAGTAAAAAAATAAAAAAATAAAAACTGGTATCTTCACCACTGATTTGTGGAAATTGGGTAGAAGGAGAAAAAGACAAAAAGAGGAAAGCAAAGGAATTATCCCTATAAGATGAACTTTACATTTAGATTTATTTTAGTTTTGGGGTCATGTAATTATCTTCTCTTACGGCCAAATCAAGGTTAGTAATATCTGACCATAAGAAAACTAAACTCTTTCTGCTGCATTTGACCTAATACTGATAATTTGCATTGTTATGCATTTAAAGCATTCTTACCTAAATTACTCCTGACCTAGTGTTATGGGTTATGTCTGGAAATACATATCTGTGATTCGTGGTCTCACGGTAACGAGTGGTGTGTATGGTCTTCTAATTCTTTAGTGTTGTGTTATGTTGCGAACAAACACAAAACCTTTTTTACTGACAAACGGGGAGAAATGAATGAAATTTCCTTCATGCTCCAAAACATTTTTAACATTCTTTTTGAGGTAACATTTTGATACTGAATGTGGGGAGGGGCCGGGTACTCTGCACTGAGGTGGTTCCCACCAGTCTGCCCTGCCAGTTCATTCTTCTTCCTTTTTTTTCCCTCATGATGCTCCTTACTTGCCCACTGCTGTCTCTTTCTTTCTTGCTGCTTCCCTCCTGCAGCCGTTGTGACTTGTCCCGAGGATCCCAGGGCACTCCTTGACCCAGAGCGCATAAGGCTCAGACTGCCTGTTAAGGGCATCCTGGCTGTCCTTGTGTCCGTCAGTGTAGCTTCTGTCACAGCATTGACCTGGGAAGCTCACCCTCTCCTGGCCTCTTGAGCTTGACCATGTGCAGCTCGCACCAATGTCTGTGCAACGCCCTAACTGGGCCTTGTTTTAGCTCGTCAGAGTCTTTCTGGTCAGGGTGGATTTCTGTTGTTTTCCCAAGATCAAGCATGTTAACATTCTGTTTCTACTTGGCTCCGTTACTGTTAGAACCCTCCAAAGTTCCTGTTCATTCTTTTCAATTTCGATGAAATCCCTTTTATGACATATCCTGGGAATATGGATCTTTTTTTTTCCCAGAATGCTTCAATACCAGAACATTTTAAAGATCTCTATTCCAAATTTTAAAAAATCCCTGGGTCATCAAAATAGAAGGAACCTTGACAAGCCATCTAGTGCATTTCCTGACTCACATCCCAAGGTGGGACCTAGGTAACACTTTGGTTTTATAAAAATTTCAGTTACCACACTGCCATCTTTGCATCAGGCCCGTTAGGGCCTGCATGTTATTGCCACCGTCTCCTCTGTCATCTCCCTGCCTCAGCAGCGCTCAGCACTACTCCGGAGGATATGGACTCGTTGGAAGCTTCACCTGGGAAAGCTCGTCATGTTCCAGCTACACTAGACTTTCTCTCAGTGCCTTCAGTACCCCTGCCTTTTCCTGCCTTGAGGACTTCACGCATGCAGTTCCCTCTGCCTGGAATGCTTTTCCTTTTCCTCTCCAGCTCCTTTGCGGCTTTAATGTCCCACCGAAAGCATCACCTCCTCAGAAAGGCCTCCCCGACCACCCTGAGGGAAGTGCGTGCTCTTTCCCCCACCCCTTCCCACTCTTCATTCTCTCACACGCTGCCTTGCTTGCATTTCATCCCAGGATTGAACTCTTCTAACTCAGTGATTATTTGTTTGCTCGTCGCCTGTACCCCCTCTCTAATCTATGAGTTCGGAGACCACATCTGCTTTGTTTCTCCCTATGTATCTAACCCCTATGCCGCCGCTGGCACAGAGCAGACTTTTTGCATGAATGACTGACAGAATACCTTCCTCAGCGTCCAGCCACTTGTCTCGTGTTCTGCTGATGGGAATGGCGAAAGGCCAGAGGTGAAAACTGAGGAAGGGCCTGTATGGGACGAGGCTGGTGGAAGGCCTTTGTCCCAGGTCTTACCTTCATTTAGAGCCTTACACGTAAACTTTTGGCCTTATTTCTAAACTAAGCAATCCCTAGAGTCACAGAAATATTCTGACAGAGTTAAAAGAAGAGGACAATAATTGTATTTTAGATTCGGGTCCCGTTGCTGGCCACAATTTCAGTATGTGGTATGCTGGGATTACATATTGTAATTACTCTAGGAGTAGCACGATTCTGTTAAGCTATGTGTGTGTGTGTGTGTGTGTGTGTGTGTGTGTGTTGAAAACATTGGTTAGATGTAAACATTTAAACACAATTTTTTGAATTACCTCTTAGATATTTCTTCAGGTTTTAATAAACTGACGGCTTCAAAAATGGAAGTTGCTAGACTCTCTCAACTCCTATGAGATTCTGAACCTGGATATAAATGTGCATTTTCTCTACTGGGATTGAATTATTGGAAACCGTTACGTCCTTGGCATTTATGTATTTACTCTAGACAGTTGTAGTAAGCATCTGCTGCGTGCAAGGTTCCATATTGTGTGCTGGTAATAAAGAGGTAAAAAAAAAAAAAAATACAGCCCTGACCTCAAAAGGTCCACACCCTCGCTGGGGAAATAGACAAGAAGAGCACCAGTTATACACATGAAGTGCTCAAATTGTTCTCTAGATTACTAGGGCAGGAGTGTCTCAGATGCTTGGGACAGGGTGAAGACTGGCTATAGGGGCTGATTCAGGCCTGTAATGATGAGGCCTGAGCTCAGTTGAAAGCAATGGGAGTGGAAAGAGGCATGAGTTGTGAGCTACTTTTCAGAAGGTGTTGGTGGACAAAGGCTTCTCTTAGAAATAGGGAATAAAATATTGGAAGTGACACCAAGATTTCAAACTTGTTTAACTTGGTTGGGAGGTGTGGAAGGAAGCAGGTCATGCATCAGAGTTTCTGACTGCACTTGACCACACACCTCCACTGGCCAAGGTGTGGTGCTTATGTCTTTCTTATCTCATTCATTCTGGAAGCCTCTGAATCCTGTGCTGAGAAAGATCCCCATTTCCTTCTGCCCTGTACTCAGTTCACTGCATCTGCCCTTGTCTGAGACTTCCTCTTCTGTGTCTGCCTGTGTTTTAGGACAACCCAACTCTCTTCTCTCTATCACCTGGGGAGTTTCCAAGAAGGGAAATGATCCTATCCTCATTGTTTCCAGATTTCCCCGTCTTGACTTGAACCTAGTAAAGAAACCCATGTGGTTCTGAAATCACAGTTTGCTTCTCTCTTTCCTCTCCTTGAACCCCGAAGCTCTGTCAACACTGGTGCCCCAGAACCAGGGAAGGGATTAGGCCAAGTTTCACCTCTGAGATGGCACTGGAGTGATGGTGGGTAGAAGAGCGTACACTTGCCTGTAATTGCATGGGAGACCCAGAGGTGGAAGGGATGGTGGGAATGTGAGCGTTGGCTCTCTTACAGAGCCTGGGTGGAAGATAAAGGCGTATGTGAGGAGAAAGCTGTGGGGGCAGAAGAGTTGAAGATCCTATCCTGCTGGAGAGCTGGGAGCCAAGATGAAAACTTAATTTCCCTACTGAGGTCTATAGCACCAGCTTGGAGGTTGATAATATGAGGCCAAGTTAAGTAGCCAGGTGTGGTGAGAGTACCATTTCCTCCATGACCGTTTCCCAAGCCAGGGGCCTCTCTCTCTGCCTGTGTGGCTCCTTAACGTCTGGTCAGTTCTTATTCTTTTCTGACCTGCTGTGTAGTGTTTGACTATTTAATCACCCACCCCTGGCTAGCCAACTCCTTGCAGGCAGTGACTGGGCTTTGCCTCTCTGTTTCTTCTACCCTACCTGACCCCTTGCTTTTGCACATTCAGATTTGATGAATTCTGGTCCTGTCCTCTTTCTTAAAATCCAGTGGAGGTATTTGGCTTTTGGGTCGTGGTTCAGGGACCAGGACTTTGTTTGGGGATTCAAAGTGGGACCCCGGAGCTGGTTAATTCAAATTTGAGGAAAGGAGGGGAGGAAAAGCTTTTTGCATGTGGGCTCCTGACTCTGCTGACCCGAGGCTGCAACTCAGTGAGGCTCCGATTCCTTCAGGCATTAAAGTGTTTTTGAGTTTGTTGGGGGAAATCTGTAAAGCAGATTTTGTTAATCATCTTTGAAATTAGGCCTTCTCCAGGCTCAACCACCAATCTTCCAACTCAGATCTGGGCCAGCCACATCCAGTCTTTCAGTTCTCTTCCACAACCGGAAAATGTCCTCCACCTACACTAAGGGAGGATGGGAGGTGGGTGAAGCTGAGGGTCTCAACCCCAGTGTCTGGCTTCTCTAAGACAGCGTCAGCGTGTGACTTATTTACAGAGGACCCTGTCTCTCGGCTTTCCTTTTCGCCCCCGGTCTTTGGAAACCATTCCTTCTCTTTCCTTTCACCGTGCACATTAAGTCCCGAGAACACCAAAATACAGGACTCCCCAGACCTGCTCAGAGGACTGCCTGCTTCAGACACAGATCCCTCCTTGTCACACTCACTCCGTGACACTAAAGTTCCAGACCCTTGCCCTGGGGGCCTCTAGTTTACAATAGTCAGGGGCCACCTCCATTGACCATTTTAGAACCATCTTACCTGGGGTGGCAGAGCCAGTTCAAAACATTCTGCCGCATAGCTTTCCTCTCTCTTGCTTCTTCAGACTTGCGTTCCCTTCCCGCCTCCATGTGAGCGGCCTATGAGAGCGATGGGCTATCGATTTTCCATTTCCTCTCTTTTGTCTTCTCATCTAGGGGGCAGCCCTTCTTGCTCACGTCTCAGCCTAGAAAGCTGCAGAGGTTACGCAGGGAGGTCGTGAATTACCCTGGTTCCCTGACTGCTCTGGGCTTCTCTAGTCTGCTTGCCACCTCCCCCAACTCCAGTAATCCCTGACTCTCTCCAGAAAGGAAATTGAAAGTGATTGAAAGAGAGCCCCAGGGAGCGAGAACTATCATGGCCTGTTACAGTCTGCTGTCTGCCTTAAGCCACTGCCTTAGAGAGGGATTCCACTGTTTTCCTAATAGTATGTGTGATTCTGAATGGAGGCAGAAGTGTTGGGAATGAAACTAGTGATGGAAAACGTTTGGGGGGATAATAGTGCTCATATCTGTGCTTGATTTTTAAAAGGAATTGTCAGCTCTATTGGAATTTTGAATGGAGGCATCCTGTGCAGTTGGGATCTTGTTTTGGTCTTTGAAGTAAGATCTCTTCCTGATGCCCTCCCCAGGCCACCACCTCAGCCCCCTGGCAATCCATTGTGGTTAGGAGCAGAGCACATAGGACTTATTTCTGTTCAGATTTCCTGTCTAAGAAAATGTACAAGTAAAACGGAATATGTTCCATTGCTAAGCAGGCAGATTCATTCATGTGTTTTAAATTTAAATTTAAATTTACATGGCCTGGTCCTACAGATAGGGTTAAGACAAAATGTTGCTGTGATGAGTCTAAAGCCAGTACTCAGAAAACCCAAAGGTAAGTTGTTACGCACAGAGAGTCTGCTCAGCAACCACGTTGGGAGAAAAGTGGTAGCCGAGGGGCAGTGTCTGGGTCTGGCATTGACCTAGGACGGGTGTTCTATCAGACATTGGTCCAAAGAAAGTGCATCTTGTGGGCCTTGGGGAAGCACTTTCAGTATTTAAACAGCATCCCTATACAGTTCTGGAATGGCCTGTTGTAGGTGGGAACTGACACCAGACCCAAGTGTGGCCCTAGTTTGAATCCAGTGTGGAGAGAAAAATCAGCAGCAGAGGCCAGAACAGCTACCAGCTCCTATGGCCTCTGCATAGGGCTTGCTGCTCCCTGCCAGTCCCTTCCGCCCAGAGATCCCAGTAGAGTGAGACCGGAGCTGTGTTCCAGCACTGCAGAGGGGCAGTGTCTGGACAAGGGAATGGCCGAGCTGTATTAGCACAGGGAGCCGGTTTTAGGTGTTTAACAGCATCCCCCCCTCTCCCCCTGCCCCTGAGAAATCATACGATGCGGAGAAGACTTAGGATGCTGGATTTCTTTGTAAGAAATTAAAATCTGACAACAGAGACCTTGAGACCACAGGGTTTTTGCACGTATGGGAATGTATGTGCCCAAGGTGTACCCGCTCGCGGTGGGCTGTGTTGGCTCTGACAGCTGCGCCGGGCAGCTCTGTGCTGATGTTCCTGTTGTACCAGGTGGCTGATGAGTGGCCAGGAGCATATTTGAGGATGAAGAGGAGTGTTCAGCATAACAGCGTCTATATCACAAGGGAGAATAATTTCAAACATGTTTGGGGGTCTGTTAATCCCAGTTTACATCTTTGTTTCATAAAGCAGCCTCAAGAAAGGAGAAGAAGACAAATTCAGATGTTTACTCTGCCTCTCCAACTATTTGTCAGTCCCTCAGAGACGGCCTGGCTCTTCCCTTTCACCTCTTGGTGGAGAAAGGCTACTTTAATTAGGGTTATTGAGAGATAACAGAAAATACAACACAATGACTCTGAACTCTGGGCTGAAAACAGACACAAATAACATTAAAAACAGCCTTGCACATAATGACTACTTCTCTCAATTTATGAGGACTCACACAGATAAGGCAGGTTTCAAAGAGAATTCCAGGGAAATCACTAACCCAAACCAATAAGCTTATAGGGTGAAGAGTCGATTCTGTCAGCAAATATTTAATTTGCAAATGTCAGTGTTCAACCGTCTCTGAATCCCTGTATACATTCATAGTGGCTTACCTTTAATGTTGATACTCTAGTGTTTATGACAGAAATAAAACCCTTCCTCCTGATCAGTAATCACCCACGTGGTGTGACAGAAACGCTGTCATGGGGCCGCCATTTGCACCTGTCAGAGCCAGCACAGTCCACTGCAGGCAGACACATCCTGTCACACACATTCTCACGAGAGCAAAAACTGTGTTCTTGTGGTGAAATGCTTTGATTTGAACCAGCAAGAACTTACTTACTAATAAAGTTATAAGCCAGTGACAGGAAATTCTGTGTGATTTAGAGGCGAACGCATTCTCCCTAAGACAACACGTAGCTAACTGTTTCAATTTCAGGATGACGTCATATGTAAAGGTGAACAATTTTATTTTTAAAGCAGTTTGTACAAACCTTTACATTCTGCCAGCCGAATAAGCTTCTTTAATGGCATATTAGTTTGGAAAGTGCATTAAACCTTCCAAGCCCCAAGGTTTCGTGTTCGTAGGTTCATTTCCTGATACCAAGCCTCAGTTTTGAGCTTCAAGCCTTGGGGAGCAGCTTACTCACAGTGATGAGCATTTTGAATTTAGGCCAAAAAAAAAAAAAAAAAGCCCACAGATCTAAGCTTTTAACAGTGCCTCACAGGCTACCTACATCCCCGGCACAAGTTTCTGAAAGCCCCGTGGCTAATGAGGTGGTAACTTTGTTCTCTCTTCTCTTCGCTCAAGGCATAATTCAATCCGAAGACAACTCAACCTATCCAACCCGGACTTCAATATCCAGCAGCTTCAAAAACAGGAACAGTTGACTGGAATTGGTCGAATTAAACCAGAGCTATATAAGCAGAGGTCATTGGATACTGATGATGGGACAAGGGGTAACAGCAAAGCCTGTGGGAAACTGAATTTCATTTTAAAATATGACTGTGACTTAGAGCAGCTCATAGTGAAGATTCACAAAGCTGTCAATTTGCCTGCCAAGGACTTTTCCGGGACTTCAGATCCTTATGTCAAGATCTATTTGCTTCCCGATCGGAAAACCAAACACCAGACTAAAGTTCACAGAAAGACCCTGAACCCTGTGTTTGATGAGGTGTTTTTGTTTCCAGTTCCCTACAACGACCTTGCGGCCCGGAAGCTTCACTTCTCTGTGTATGACTTTGACAGGTTCTCTCGCCATGACCTCATCGGCCAAGTGGTGGTGGATCACTTCTTAGACTTGGCTGATTTCCCCAGGGAGTGCATCCTTTGGAAGGATATCGAGTATGTCACCAACGTAAGTCCAGCCTTTCTCCATTCTGGGGGCGGCTTCTTGGTCCACACGCAAACAGATTACTTATACCTTATTTTATTGCGGGGACGAAGTATAAAATTCACGTCAGTGTCCGGGTAGCTATTGTTTCAGAACCTTCTTGTACCTTCCCAGAAACAGGTCTTTAACAATATTCATTTTCAAAGTTCCCGGAATTATTCATGAAAAGAGTATTAAAGCATAACATTCTCTCTTTTCTGCTTTCTAATTCCTAGCTCTTCCCTAATTGGCAGGAGATATTATCTGCCCTCCTTACCACATTTTCTGTAGAGCTTTCTTAGGTTATTTGTGCTAAATGGATCCTGGCATCCTATTAACTGTAATCTGCAACTATGAGACCGTTGCCAGACTTTCCGAGAGCATTAAGTCCTTGACCATGCTCCCAGGTCAGCCCCGTTGCTTTTCCCATGATCGGATCTTCCTCTTTCATCCCAGAAGTGAGAATGGTTGCAAAGAGTTGGCACCACATTTTTAAGCAAAGAATCAAAGTGACTAGGAGCTCAGTCTGAAAAGATCTGCAGATATTGGCAAAGCTAATCTATGGAAGGTCACATCCAATTTAGAGCTCGGGAGAGAGGGCAGAAGTGCTATGTAATGACACCACATACCCGTGTTTACGTTTTAAGTGAGATTGCAGTGGTGCTATTATTACTCCGTGTCTGTCCTTTTCACCGTCCTGCAGATGTGTATTGGCACTCCTGGAAGAGAAGGAAAGCAGACTCTCTTAGGTGACTCTGATATTTTAAAGCCACTTGTTTCTCTCGTCCGTCCGCATTCCCTCAGGCAGCTCTGCTCGCACGTCTTCTAGAATATGAGCCCTTCTGAGGCCAGCACCATTTTCATTCCTTTCCCTGGCATCCAAAGGCGCCAAGCACCATAATCCTTCCTCAGCTCAAATGATGATCCAGCTTGAGTTTGGAGTCTAGTAAGGGAAAGGCTCTCATTCTGTTCAGCAAGAGAACACACAGAATCTCTGCCCAATGACCAAAACCCCACACTCCTACTTTCTCACTCTAGGCCGCCTTTGTGACCTGGGGACTCACCCGCACTATGGCTGTTCCAAGAGACACCTCTTCATGTGCCATGAGATACTGGTGCCAAGGGGGTCCTGCTACTCAGATAAGCAAAGTGTAGCATGGGGTTTGGCTGGCCTTATCATAATGAGGAAAGGAAAGAAAGAGCTGGAGAAGGTGCAGGGAACAGCAGTTGATGAAACTAAGATGATTTGGGAGACTGGAGAAGGAACAGATCTCTTCATTCTTGAAGAGATAAGGCTGGTCCCTGGTGGAAACATCTAGAACAGTTTTCCATGGGATGAGAGTATCGAATGGCAGCCTGAAGAGACCTCCTGGCCCTGAGATCACTGCCATCTTAGTACTCCCCCGGGAGTAAGAGTTCCGTGTCTATTGTTGGAGAATCCTGGATTTCCACTGAGTTGAGGAGACTGTAAAATTATTCATGAAGGAGGAAAACTGATGTGGCTAAAGCCTTCAAAACTCTCAGCTCTTTCCTCAGGCAAATAACAAATATTCTGAGCATTGATCTAGGCCTTTAGATGACCAGCAGGAGAGGGCAGGTTTTGAGAATGGAATTACAGATTATTTCATAATCATAATCGTTGTTTTTTATTGAAGTATAGTTGACACACAATGTTACATTAGTTTCAGGTGTACAGCCATGTAGTTTTAAAATTCCATTTTCAAAATTATTACTTGAGGCTGTTTTGATTGTGACATTGTACAGAGACTGAGCGTGAAGGTCTGAGGTTTGCCAAGTTTCTGGTTTTGTAATATAGCACGTAGGGAGCGCCTGGGTGGCACAGCGGGTTAAGCAGCTGACTCTCAGTTTCTGCACGGGTCGTGGGCTCAGAGTCGTGAGATCGAGCCCCGCTTCAGGTTCTGTGCTCAGCGCAGAGTCTGCTTGGGATTCTCTCTCCCTCTCCCTCTGCCACTCCTGGTTGTGCACGCATTCTCTCTCTCTCTCTGTCTTTCTCTCAAGTAAATAATTAAATCTTTATAATATAGCATGTATATTACTCAGTGTATATAATGTACATGTACAGATTAATGAACAAGTAATTAAATGGACAGGCATGAACCCAGTGACCCAATGTTCACCTGAGGAACAGAATAGAACCAGTACTTTTACTGACCCTTGGGTTGACTTCCCTCCTCCCATTCCCTCCCAATCCACTCCTGCCAAGTGGAAAACACTATCCTGAATTTTATTTATATTGTGACATACTTACAAGACAATATATTGTTTGGTTTTGTGTGTTTCTGCTTTTCATAGCTCTTCTTTGACTTCTTTTTTTCAGCCCACTTTGATTAGGACATTTAACAAGAGAGATCAGTAGAGCTGTGGTTCGTGTGTTTTTCATTGCTGTATAATATTCCATAGCATTATAGTTGGCAAAGTAGCTTTCTTGTATTGATGATATTTGGATGGTAATTTGTTTTTGATGATTCTGAATAATACTCCAGAGAACATTTTTGCGCACATCTCCTAGTTCACATATGCAATAATTCCTCCAGGGTGTATCCCTGATAGAGGTAAGGTGCACACGTGTTCAACTCTTCTAGGCCACATGGACTTCCTTTCCACAGTGACTGCTCACACTGATCCTCCAACGGATGAGGTACGACAGTTCCTCGTGCTCCACGCTCACCAGCTCTTACGGTTGCCACCCTGTTTCATATGTGTGCATGTGCATGCCTATGACACGGTGAGTAATTCGTGTTTCCTTGGTTGCCTAGGTTGACCGTCTTCGGATATGTTTATTGGTCATCCACATTTCCTTTCTTGCACAATGCTTGTTCGGTACTTTTTCCTCGTTTTCTTTTCCTTATTGATTCATATATGTGCTTTGTATAGACTGGGTGCAAATCCTTTGTTGACAACGCGTATTAACAAACATCATCTCTTGATTTATGGCTGTCTTGGTACTCACTTGATGATGTCTTTTGATCAGTAGAGGTTCTTATGTTTAATGTAGTGAAACAATATTTTTTCCCTCATAAGTTAGCTCTTTTATGTCTTTTTAAGAAATCCTTCCTTACCCTATGTCATATTCGCCTATATTTTCTATTCCTAATGATGATTTTAATCCACCCAGAATGAAACTGTTTGTACGGTGTAGTCCAGGCCTCCTGTATTAGCCCAGGCTGCCGTAGCGCCGTGTCATACACTGGGTGGCTGAAACAACAGGAATTTATTTCTCACAGTTCCAGACGCTGGAAAGTCCAGTTCCTTGTGAGAGCTTTCTTCCTGCCTTGCAGACAGCGACCTTCTCAACTTGTCCTCACATGGAGGAGAGAGAGAGTGAGCTCTGGTCTCTTTCTCTTCTTTTTTTTTTTTTTAAGATTTTATTTTTAAGCAATCTCTACCCCCAACATGGGGCTCAAATTCACAACCCTGAGATCAAGAGTTGCACGCTCCACCGACTGAGCCAGCCAGGTGCCCCTTTCTCTTATAATGACACTAATCCCATCATGGAGTCCCCACGGTCATGACCCCACCTAAACTTAATTGCCTCCCAAAGGACCCACCTCCAAATACCATCATGTTGAGGGTTAGGGCTTCAGTATATGAATTTGTGGGGGGAGGGTGACACAAACATTCAGTCCCTGATACATCCATGTTTTTCCATATGATTAACTAGTTTTCTGACATATTTTTTCAGTAATGTGCAGTGCATACTCTGTCCTATATAGATTTATGTATATGAAAAGTCTGTTTCTGGAATCTTTTTTCTTTATTTTGTTCTTTTTGACTATATTCTACCTATAGCACAATTTGCAAATTACTGTCATTCTATGATAAGGTTTAATATCTGAAAGAACAGTCATCCGTCCAGCTTTTGCTTCAATTCAGTCTTGGCTGACCTTTCACATAAATTTTATTTTATTTTATTTTTTGTTGTTGTTGTTCCTTTTTTTTTTTTTGATGGGTGAAATTTTTTTTTAATAATTTTTATTTTGTTATATTAGTCACCATACAGTACATCCCCACTTTCACATAAATTTTAGAATCATGTTGTCAAATTAATAATTCTTTCTGGTATTTGTTTGGACTTGTATGAAGTCTGTAGATTAATTGAGGGAAATTTTGCATGTTTTGTGATATTGAATCTGTTCATGAAAGACTAAAATTCTTTCATTCAGCTGTGGTTTTCTTCATGAGGATCCTGCACGTCTCTTATTACATATACTGGTAGTCGCTATAATTTTCGTTGTATCAGATACAGCTGACCCTTGGACAACACAGGTTTGAACTGTGTGGGTCTACTTACACGTGCATTTCTTTCCATAAATACAGTACAAGGCTGTAAATGTATTTTCTCTTCCTTGTGATTTTCTTAATAACATTTCTTTTATCTAGCTTACTTTATTGTGAGCATAGAGTATATAAAACATATGACATATAAAATGTGTGTTAATCGACTATGTTCTCAGTAAGGCTTCTAGCCAACAGTAGGCTATTAACAGTTAAGTTGTGGGGAGTCAGCACCCCTGACCTTCACATTGTTCAAGGGTCAGCTGTAGCTTTTTTTCTAAAATTGCCTTTCCTAATTTTTGCTGCTGTATAGTAATGCAGTTTAAACTTTGCATATTTATCTTCAACTTGGCAATCTTGCGAAATTCTTATTCTCATAATTTGATTGCAGAATCTTCTGAATTTGTAGATAATCAGACATGTGACTTGTGATAGTTTTGTTTTTTGCTAATCTGTATGCCTTTATTTATTTATTTATTTATTTATAAAGATTTTATTTATTTATTCGACAGGATAGAGACAGCCAGCGAGAGAGGGAACACAAGCAGGGGGAGTGGGAGAGGAAGAAGCAGGCTCACAGCGGAGGAGCCTGATGTGGGGCTTGATCCCATAACGCCGGGATCACGCCCTGAGCCGAAGGCAGACGCTTAACTGCTGTGCCACCCAGGCGCCCCTATTTATTTTTTAATTTAGTTCACAGACTAGGATTTCCAGTATAATACCAAATAATAATTACGGTAGTAGTCATCCTTGACTTGTTCTTACTTTTAAGTGAAATGTCTTTAACATTTTCATGGAGTATGACATTGCTGTATTTTGTGGATGTCTTTATCATATTAAGAATATATCCTTCAAAAAAAAAAGAAGAATGTATCCCTCCATTCCTAGTTGACTAAGGCTTTTTATTATAAACATTTGTTTGTCAAATGCTATGATCCTGTGAGATTTTTCTCTGCTTTATTTTTTTAAAGATTTTATTTATTTACTTTAGAGGTAGAGAGCTTGAGCGGGCAGGGTGGGGGGAGAAGAGCAGAGGGAAAGGGACAAACAGACTTCACACTGAGTGTAGAACCCAATGTGGGGCTCGACCCCAGGACCCTGAGGTCATGATCTGAGCCAAAATTAAGAGTTGGATGCTCAACTGACTGAGCCATCCAGGCGCCCCAGGTTTTTCTCTGCTTTTTATTTTATTTTATTTTATTTTATTTTATTTTATTTTATTTTATTTTATTTTATTTTATTTTATTTTATTTTATTTTATTTTATTTTATTTTATTTTATTTTATTTTATTTTATTTTATTTTATTTTATTTTATTTTATTTTATTTTAACAAAGCAGGGGGAGTGGGAGAGGAAGAAGCAGGCTCACAGCGGAGGAGCCTGATGTGGGGCTCGATCCCATAACGCCGGGATCACGCCCTGAGCCGAAATAGACGCTTAACTGCTGTGCCACGCAGGCGCCTCTTTCTCTGCTTTTTAATTTGCTATGACCCTATGAAGTTTTTCTCCACTTGAATTTGCTATTTTACTCAATCGTATTATCAGTTTTCTAATCTTGAAACAATCTTATATTCCTCGTATGATTCAAACTGGCTTTGATATATTAACCTGTTTTATACATTGCTAATATGTTGTTTAGATTTTTTTCTTCTAATCTGTGCTGATGAGGGATATATGTCATTTACTTTCTCATATGGTCCTTATCTGGGTTGGAATTAAGGTAGTTCTTGAGTTATAAAATTTGTTGGGAGATTATTCTGGATACTTTCATTTTACTCCTCCTAGGTGCTCCTGGAGGCTCCTGGGGGGGTTTGTTTATTTTTCTTTGAGCTAAAAAGAGCTCTTTTAGTCTCTGGTTTCTGTTTAGGTTTAGGAAGTGAACAAGGGAGGAAAGTGGGGTTGGCATATTTATTCCCCTAGATACCTTCCTTAGGGTATCTGTGGGCTGGCAATGACCTTCAGCTGAAAGCTGCAGTTCCGAATGTGTCATTATTGTGCTATTGTTCTTAGAATGTTTTTCTGAGTATAAAAAGTGGGGAGCTTAATATTCTCAGGTTCTTTGATTTGGCATTACAAAGCCATCATTCCATAGCCCTCTGACTTCCAGTGGTTTTTGAGAAGTTGACATTTCGTAGAATATTTATTCCCTTGTGTGTAATTTTTCTTTTCTTTCTTTTTGCTTTCAATATCTTGCTTTCCTTTTTAGTGTTCTGTAGTATAACTATGACATTGCTAAGTGATGATTTCTTTTTATTTATCCTCACGGAGATTTATTGGGATTCCTGAATATGAGCTTGTTTCTTTTTATCAGTTCTGGAAAATTCTCACCCATTTACCTTGCCTAATATCTTTGATAGTCTCTTTTTTTGTTTCAGCATACTTTCAATACCCTTTTTATTTTATCGTTCTGTACACAGTCATTTTTATATTCTGTTGCTCCTAACTCCAACTTTGTAGCTCTGATTTTTTTTTTTCTGGTATTTACTGACTCTAACTCACCATGCCTTACTGCCCCTTGTATTTAGTGATTTGTGGTTGTGAGCTCATCTGGCTTGGAACTTGTCAGTGGAAAATTTCAAGCTGTGGGTTTAAAGTTCATTCCTTCAGAAAGGCGATTTGTGAGCTAACCAACATGGAACCATTCTAAACTAAATTCTGAGCTTGAGGGTTTGAGGGCAGCAGAGAGGTAGGGTGAATATAGGCTCTAAATGTGTAAGCACAAGCTTGTATTAATGGTTAGAAACGGGCAGGGAACACTTTTTCCTTGCTTTACCCAGAGCAAGTCCAACATCTACTTATGCAGGAGAGAAATTCTTTTTTGCTTATCCTTTATGGGTATGACCTTAATCCTTAGGACTTCAGCTTTCTGAGCGGTTCTCCCACAGTCCTCTAGAAACCAGGCACTAAGCCACCGGATATTCACATTTATCTCCATTCAAGCCCCAGCTCCAGAGCTTACTTACTTCCATGGACTCATACTTTCTTAATGTTTCTGGCCATGAAAAACATATTCCATTTTTGTCCCATCAGCTCTGCGATACATTAAAAACGATTTTGTAATCCAGTATTTTTACCTGGAGAAGTTTCTGTGAGCATCTCCCCTATTGCTGGAAATACCATGTGCTATATTATATTGCTCAAAGTTTGTTCAAAAAAGCAGTTTTATTTGTACTAACTGAGTAGTAATCTGTGTATCGTATGTTTGCCTTGTGATTGAAAAGCCAGGAAGAGCCTTAGAGGTTCTGTAATCTGAAATCCTCATTCGGCACCTAATACTGAGGTGGAGGGCCTGAAGAGTTCAGATTCACCCAAGGTCACACAGCTGAATAACGGCCGAATAGGAATTAGGACTAAGGTTTTCAACACCCAGTTCAGTCAGTTCATGGAGAGTTGTCTCAAAACTATCGTATATGCTGGTTTACTTCTCTTTACCTAGCTAACTCCTACTAAGGTCTTAGATCCCAGCTTAAATGCCACTTTCTCAGAGAATATGTATCTGAGACCTGGACGAGGAGGGTAGGTTTTTTCCAGTATTTGTTCCCATGACCTTCTGTACTTTTGTCATTCCTCATCATACCTTCTTGTACGTATTTCTTCAATTTTAGTTCTTCCCCATTAGACTGTTCTGTAAGCGCACAGACTATATCTGGCATATTCACTACTATGTGCCCAGCCTCTAGAATGGTGCCTGGAAGTGAAATAATTAATATGCACTTACTGAATAAAATGCAGCTCCTTAGGAGGGGCTAATTTGGTGAGGCTCTAGGGACTGACTTGGTTGGGGAGTGTTATGCAGTGCTGAAACCCATAAACTAATCTTTTCATTTTTAAAAAATTTTGTTCTTTATTTCTCCAAGGAGATTATGGGTTTTATAAATGTTAGCAGTCAAATAAAAACTAATCCTCACACCTTCCTGTGAAAGGAACAAAATGGCAATTATTGAGTGTAAAACCAGTAGTTTAATTAAACCTCTCAACCAAAGCCATATCAATCCATAACAGTGTGGTGCATCTCTGTGGGACATGTATCAGTCAACAAAAGAGAAGGCAGCATGTGGGGGAAGGTCAGAGTTGGGAGAGCATGAATTTAGTGGTCTGGGTGAATGTTGGTTATATGCCTGAATCTTGACATTTTTGTACACCCCACTCATCACTGGCTCCCTGGCAAATAGGCATTGAGCATTCAGGACTGTCTCTTTCAATGGCACTCTTAGAAGCTGATTGAGAGACCTTTTCGGAAACCTGTGATCATCTTAGCTAGACTCTAATTTGGGGGAGATGCTGTGGTTTTCACATGGTGACAGCAGAAGTCATGAGGTTCCCTCCATGCCAATATGGATCCCAGTTCAGAAAAGGGAAGAGTACAGTTTACAATAGCATAGACTCTCTTTTAATGTTAGGAATTTAGAACTTTACATTTCCATCAAAATTTGACTTTGTGAGTCATTGAAAAGTCCCATGTTTTTCAGTGGCTGATTTAGGAATTTTCCTGTCCTGTCTTCCAAGTCCCTGAGGCCATTTTTAGACCTGATAGAGGTGGATACCTGGAACCACTCAGGAGGAAATATAAGTATTCAGGGAAGTCAGTTGAATACAAATGGGGCAGGCAGTCTTTGTTACTGAAGAAGTTTATTAATTTAGTTCTTTTTCATTCCATTGCACCATTAGTCCTGAGTTACTATCTTGTGATTGTATGGCTATGTCTGATTCAGTGGTATATGTGTAACATCTGGCTGGTGGGGGTGGAGGGACAAAAAGGGGACCTGATCTGTAGCATTTGTCTATTTCTATGGTGTAAATACTTCTAGTAGGGCTGATTTCAAGCTACCAGTGTGACATCACGGAAGGTGGAATTGGCAAACATGCTCACTTTGGCTCTTGCAAGCTGGTGCCAGGTGGTAAAGCTGGCTCCGATACTCTGCTGCATTAGTGCTGAAAATACTAAGGCTGGTTGGACAACTGATCATAAGGGAACAGAATTTGAAAAACCACATAGAAAGCCCTGGTTTCCAGCTGATGACAAGGAAGCCAGGTTCCTTCCATAATGTGGATGTGGGTGGAGTCCACATCCCTGGGGTCTCATGAGCTCAATCTTCGTGAAAATCCATTGAATCCCACGCTATCATTTTTCTCATTCATGATCCTTCAGACATGCCATCCCCTTGACGTCAAGATCATTCAGAGGTAGTGAGAAGTGGCGGAACTATAGAGCAGAACGTCTGGAGGAAGCAGTTACTAAAGCTGCAGGTCTCTGATAGAGACTTGGATAGCTTTTATCCTTGCAGAGGAGAAAGCATTTGCTTTTTACATGAAATATATGATACATTCAAGAGTATATATAATGTATACATATGATTTAACAGTAATAACAAAATCTACATCCATCAATCCAGAATTTAGCTCAAGAAAGAGAACATTGTCTATCTCTTTGAAACACTCTCTCTGCCCTTCTCTGTCCCCCACATTTCCCCAGAGATAATTGATAAACTGTATTTAATTTAATTTAATTTATTTTTTTTAGAGAGAGAGCAGCAGGTGGACAGAAGAATCAGAGGGAGAGGGAAAGAGAGAATCTCAAGCAGACTCCTTGCTGATGTGGGGCTCGATCCCACAACCTAGAGATCATGACCTGAGCCAAAATCAAGATATACGCAAATAATGAGTCATGGAACATTACAGCAAAAACTAAGGATATACTGTATGGTGACATAATAAAAAATTATTAAAAAAAAAAAAAAGAGTTGGACGCTTAACCAGCCGAGCCACCCAGATGCCCCAATAAACCAAATTTGATATGTATAATTCCCTTGGTTTTAAAATCACTTTACCACATAAGAATAGGTTGTTCAGTTTTGCCTATTTTTGAAATTTATGTGGAGAAATTATATTGTGTGTATTCTTCTGCAAACTGCTATTTTCAATATTTTGTTTTGAATCATTTATGTTCATGTATATACTGTAGCCCTTTTTTGTTTTTTTTATTTTGGGCAGAGGTTTTAGCATTCCGTTGTGTGGTGTACCATACTTATTTATCTAGTCTCTTGTCAATGGATATTTGAATTAATTTAAGTTTTTTTCTATTTTAGGAAATGCTGCTATATATATGCCTTCTGTACATGTCTCCTGGTAAATATATGCAAGAATTTCTGCTAGGGTCTGTACCTAGGAATGTGGTTTCTAGATCAAAGAACATTATATCTGAAAGAGGTTTGACCAGTGAACAATCCCAGCAGCGGTGCATGAGCCCGTCTTAGTCTATGCTGTCTCCAACACATGGTATTGGTCCACTCTCTAATAAGTTGACCACAGACTCATTTGAGTTCTGTACACTGACAATCATTCCATGAATTTATAAGGACAGTTTTGTTTTTTCTTTTCCTTTTGACTTTTCTCCCGACACCATCCCTTTTGCTTGCTTTATTGCATTTGCCAAGACTGCCAGGACAAAGGCCCATGGAGTAGTTGCTGCCTTGTTCTTTATCTGAAAGGGAATGCTTTAAGGGATGACTGGGTGGCTCAGTCAGTTAAGCATCCAACTCTTGATTTCGGCTCAGGGTCATGGGATCGAGCCCTGTTCAAGCTTCCTCAGTGTGGAACCTACTCAAGATCCTCTATCCCTCGCTCCCTTTCCCTCTGCCCTCCACCCCCCAAAACAAATAAGTACAGTTCTTTAAAAAAAGGAATGCTTTGCATTTTCATACTAAGTAGGACATTGGCTGTAGACTGAAAACCTGAATGGATATTGAATTTTATCAGATGATTTTTATGAATTTATCTAGGTGATCATATGTTTTGCTCCTTTCATCTTTTAATGTGATAAAGTATATTGCCGTATCTTCTAGTTTGGGTAAAAACTTACATTTCTGTGATAAGTTCAACTTGCTCATGATGTACCATTTTTCGTATACATAGATATACATAAATCTGTGTGTTCAGTTATTTGGTTAATATTTTGTTAAAGATTTTTGCAACTAAATTCATGAGTGAGATCGGCCTCTGATTTTATTTTCTTGTTTTTTGTTCATCTGGTTTCATGATCAAATTAAGTTGATGGAGCACTGTCTCTTCCTATTCTCTTGAGGATTCTGTGTACGATTGAAATAATCTTTTCTTTCAGTATTTCGTAGAATTGGCCCATTCAACCTTCTGGGTCTGGTGTTTACTTTGGGGAAAGTTGATTCCATTCCTTTGTTACTGTACTACACGAGTTGTCTATTTCTTTAGAAATCAGATTTTGGGATTTAGATTTTTCTGTGTTTTAAATGCATTGACTTGAAGTTATTGATAATCTTATCTTTTTATTTTCTTCCTCATCAGTGGTTAGGTCCTTTTTCTCATTTCTAATATTAATTTTTTGTTCCTGTTCTCTTTTTCTTTGATCAGTATCATTGGAGGTTTGTAATTTTTTTCTTTTTTTAAAGATTTTATTTATTTATTTGACAGAGAGAGAAGCAGTGAGAGAGGAAACACAAGCAGGGGGAGTGGGAGAGGGAGAAGCAGGCTTCCCAATGAGCAGGGAGCCTGGGATCATGACCTGAGCTGAAGGCAGCCGCCTAACGACTGAGCCACCCAGGCGCCCCGGAGGTTTGATTTTTATTAGTCTTTTCAAAGAATGAACGTTTAGTTTTATTGATTATATTTAATTTTTGTTTTCTCTTTTTTCTTTTGACTGTGATGATTTTTTTTTAATTCTTTAGGTTTATTCAGTTATTTCTTATTTCTTTAGTTCATATACTTATGTCTTTAGGTCAGTAACCTTCAGTCTTCTTAAGTCCATTTTATTGAGGCATGATTGACATGTGAAAAACTGAACATATTTAATGTATGCAACTCGATGGGTTCAGGGTAAGTGTACATTCATGAAATCATTACCACCACCAAGGCCATTGGCTTATCTATCTCCTGCCACAGTTTCCTCCCACCTTCCCTATTCTTATTATTATGGGTAGTGGTAATAGTATTTTTGTGTAGTAAGAATATTAGCATAAGATGTACCCTCCTGGCAGGTGTTAAAAGTGCAGTACAATATTAGCTACAGGTGTAGTTAGCTACAGGTGTAGTACCATATACCAGAGCTCTAGAACTGGTGTATCTCATAGAACTGAAACTGTAGATATGCCTGTAAGGCTATACATTTCCTTCAGAGTACTGCTTGAACTGTAGGTCCACAAATTTTGGTATGTAGTATTGTCATTATCATTCAGATCTAAGTTTTTCTAGTATTAAGTATGGTTTTTTCTTTGATTTATATATTTTACATCAAAGCACGTTTTTAATATTTCACATTTAGTAGTTTTTGAGTGTTACTGCCCTAACTTAATTAGAATGTGATCAGATAATACAGACTACATTTTGCATATTATTTGATATGTGTTGAGATTTGCTTTATGTTCTCTTTTACTTCAGTTTTACAAATATACTGTATGTGCTTAAAAGATTATGCATTACTCACATCCATATCTTGACTGATATTTTTTTTTCTGTCTAGCATACCAGTTACTGATAAAACATGCTTAGAAATCTCCTACTATGATAGTAGATTTTCAGTTTCTTTTTGTAGTTCTATCAGTCTGCTTCACACACACACACACACACACACACACACGTTTGTTGTTTATTTATTTATTTATAATATTGGCACTTGTTATATCTTTCTGGCCTTTTAAGCCTTTTATCATTATTTGGTGTCTCTTGTTACCTAAAGATTTTTTTTTGCCTTCAAATGTATCTTTTCTGGTATTTATAGAAGTATAAAATCTTCCGTTCAGTTAGTTTTGTCTTACATATTTTTTTTCTCTTATTTTACTTGCAAATTTCCTATATCCTTATATTTAAGTATAAGTACTGTAAGCAAGGTAAAGCTGGATTTTTAAAAAGATATATTCTGAAAATCATTGACTTTTAACAAGTGAGATTAATCTATTTATGTCATTGTGAACATTAACATTTTGGGGTTACTTCTACACTTTTATATTGTGCTTATTTTAGACCTGATATTTTTTCCTATTTTGTTTTCTTTTGAATTAAGTTTTCTCCCCATTTCATTTTCTCCATTTCACTACCTTATAAGCCATCCTATTTCTATTTGTTTAGTATTTCCTAAAAATTGTAACGTGCATGGTTAATTTAATAAACAAAGAAGTAAATCAAAACTAAACTTTTGTCTTGGAACCCTCCTCTCCAGTCACCCCCATTCCAGGTAATATGTTATTATTTTCCAATGTTTTACTTCTGTCTCTCCTGGCTTTTTTACCGCCTCCGCTAGACAGTATAATTAATGTTTCATATAGTCAATGATTGTTTACGTTTATCACATATTCACCACTTTTGTTTGCCATTCCTTCAGGCTTTCCCGAAAGATTATTTTTCATATTTAGTACATCCTTGAGGTATTGTTTCAGTAGAGGTCTGCCAGTGTTAACTCTCTCAGTTCTCATTTGTTTGACAGTATCACTCTTTCATATTTATAACTGAAAAAACATGAGTAGACATGTCTTTTGTGGATAATTTTTTTCTCAGCAATGAATCTGTTATCTCCTTGCCTCCAAATTCTTGGTTCTGAGAAATCAGCTGCAATCTAATAATTGTAATATACTTTTCTCTTCTCTGGTCTGCAATTTGATGATAATATGAATGTTGTGGATTTAAAAAAAATTTTTTTTTTATCTTGCTTAGGATTCACAGGGTATCCCGAGTCTGGGGATGAGTGTCTCATCAATTCTGAAAATTCCCAGCCACAATCTCTTCAAATATTGTTTCTCCCTGATACTTTTTTTTAAAATTTTATTTATTTATTTGACAGAAAGAGACACATTGAGAGAGGGAACATCAGCAGGGGGAGTGGGAGAGGGAGAAGCAGGCTTCCCACTGAGCAGGGAGCCTGATGCGGGGCTTGATCCCAGGACACTGGGATCATGACCTGAGCCGAAGGCAGACGCTTAACTATTGAGCCACCCAGGCGCCCCTCCCTGACACCTTCTGTCTTTTCCTCCTGGAAATAGATATTTTTAGACCTACTCACTCTGTCTTTTATATTTGTTTCTTTGTTTATTACTCCTTTTTGTATTGCTGATGCATCCTGGGTAATTTTTAAAGATCTGTCTTTCAATTCAGTAAATCTCTCTTTTTTTTAATTTAAGATTTTATTTATTTATTTGATGGAGAGAGACAGCAAGAGAGGGAACACAAGCAAGAGGAGTGTGAGAAGGAGAAGCAGGCTTCCTGCTGAGCAGAGAGCCTGATGCGGGGCTTGATCCCAGGACCCTGGGATCATGACCTGAGCCGAAGGCAGATGCTGAATGGCTGAGCCACCCAGGCGCCCCATCACTAAATCTTTCTTTAGCAATTTCTAGTTAGCTATGGAGTGATTCCATTGAGTTTCCCAGTTATTAATGCAATTTTCATTCCTAGCAGCTTTGATTTCCAATGCTTTGGTCATTTTATAATCCTCTTTCACACATTCAATATGTGTTAAAAATTTCTTTAAGCTTATCAATCTACTTATATAATACTCTCAAACAACTATAAAATAGCATGATTCTAGACATCACTTCTGCATTCGAGACAAAAGGAAAGTGTCAGGAAGAAAGGGCAGTACTTGCTTCCTCTCAAACTTTCCATCAGGAAGAGAAAGCTTTCTTAAAAGTCACACCGACGTGACTTATTTCTTATTGGCCAAAGCTGTGTCAAAAAACCATATTCAGGGGGCACCTGGGTGGTTCAGTCGTTAGGCGTCTGCCTTCGGCTCAGGGAGTGATCCCGGCGTTCTGGGATCGAGCCCCACATCAGGCTCCTCCGCTGGGAGCCTGCTTCTTCTCACACTCCCGCTGCTTGTGTTCTCTCTCTTGCTGGCTGGCTGTCTCTCTCTGTCAAATAAATAAATAAAATCTTTAAAAAAAAAACATAGTCACATTTAAGAATGGTACAGAAAACATATTTTTCAATTTTTCATCCTCTATGCTGGAATGTGGCCAGATGAGGGGGTTGGAAATTAATGTCAAGTTAGCCGGTCTCCAGTGTCTGCCCCGTGGCATAGAAGGAGATGCTCAGGAACCTTTCATTGAACCTGAGTGTGAGCTGTCGTAGCCCATCTAGACCCACGGGGGCGCACAACAAGGAGAACAGGGCGGAACGCTGAGAAAGCAGGCTGGCTCTGTTGGGATTCCTGTGTATGCACATGGAGGCAATACCACAGCTCAAGACAGATAGCAGGGTACTGATATTTTTCTCTGTAAAATCTACCCATATTTTCATTATTTTAGATGGAGTTTGGAAAAGAGAACATTTATAGGAGAAATAAAAACACTTATTAAAAAAATCTGTATGGATTTGCATGTGAATGTTTATAGCAGCTTTTTCATAATTTAAAAAAAATTGGAAACAAATGTCCTTCAGTGGGTAAGTGGATAAAACGTTACATCCGTACCATAAAGTACTGTTCAGTAACAAAGGGAACAATGTGTGCGTAATGACTATGCACACTCAGTAACACGGATGGATCTCGGATGCCTTGTGCTGAGTGAGAGACGACAGACTCAAAAAGCTCCGTGCTGTATGATCCCATTTATATGAGATTATGAAAAAGGCCAAACTGCAGGGACCGAGAGCAAATCAATGGTTGCCAGGAGTTGGGGCGAGGAGGTGGCGTGACTCCAAAAGGGCAACAGGAGGGAATTTTGGAGGACTGATGGAACCGTCTACTATAATTGTGGTGGTGGGCAGAAGCACTGGGCATTTGTCCAAAATTATCCAACTGTCTAACAAAACAGTGAATTTTACTGTATTTAAATTAAAAACAAATTAATCAAAATGTAAAAATCCCCTATGAGGATGAAAATAAATAATTAAATGAGAGGGGGGAAATCTAATGAAAAGTCAGAAGAGGTAGAGTTTGAAGATACAGAGAGAGTAGGACAATCAATAGAACAAGTTCCCTGAGAAGGTAGGAGACAGAATCCAAAATACAGGGACAGGGGTTGACTTTAGATAAGCACAGGGACATCTTTTCTTTGTCACGGGGGTTAGTGAGTGTGGGAGCCGAAGCAGGGAAGCTTGTAGGTTTGGAGATGTGTAATGGAAGGTGAAATATAAAAATGTACGTGCACAAGGAATGGCAAGGGGTTTTCACATGGAGGACCAACATTAACCGACTGGTGGTAGCTGACTAGTGGGCCGTGGGAAGGTCTTAGAAGCAATATCACAGCCCAGCAAACGAGAAGACCAGGGTCCAATAGCAATGACTGCCGTAAGTTCAGGACATCCAGTTCCCTTCTGCTATTCCAGCACATTCTCTCTAATTGCTCATTCACGTATGTGCTCTGTATACACACTGTTCTCTGTCTGCAATGACCTTTTTTTCTGCTCCTCTTCTCTGTTCGACTAAATGTTACTTGTCTGAGAAGTCCTACGCTCCACCATCACCTCATTAAGTAAGCCCTCCCTGTATCCACCCAGAACAGATTAGGTGTCCCTTGTGTGTTCGCAAAGTATCCTGTAGGCACCTCTTCACAGCGTTGATCCCATTCGATCGTAAGTACCTGTTTATCCTGGCCCACCCCACGAAACTAGTTGCGTTGAGGACAAAGCCTATGACCATATCTTTGTTACTTAACCCAAGAAATAGACGATAAATGCTTTTGAGTGAAAAAATGAATAAACGAACATATAGTGTGTGTATCTTAGGTAGGGATTCCCTAGAAGCGGAGGCCGGGAGGGGTTCTCGTGCAGGTGATTTATAAGGCACTGCTCTCACGGGAAGTCTGTAGGGAGTAGGGGTGCGGGATAGGCAAAGGCGAAGCTCTGGCCGAAGCCCGTCTTGAGCCTGATCCCGTGGGCAGCTGTGGAGCGTGAAAGGCACCGCAGAGCTCGCCCACCCTGAGAGAGGGCAGTGGGCTGCCTTTAAACCCTGAACTAGTCATTGGCTGCAGGCCATTTCTGGGGAGAGGGTGTAACTTGCCAGTCATTTTTAAGGTGGCCGCCTTCAGCTGAGGGGAATTCTCCCAAGAAGCATGCAGCCGTGAGCTGTTGGCACAGCAGTCACAGCAGCGAAGCAAGGGGCGCACCAGCGTGGTAAGGGGGACCTGGGCAAGACACAGCGGGGTCTCCTGCAGTGTGATCAAACAGCACCGAGGGAGAGGGGTTCTGGGGACACAGAGGAGACCCTGACTCCGTGACCTCTGAGATGGAGGGAAATGATGAAGGAGAGGAGGGACCCTCTTCTCCCCACCACCCCCATCCCGCATGCCTTTTTGCAGCCAAGAGTCCGCTTGCTGCCTGGGCGAGGGTACCTAAGGCAGGTGTCTGCCTGGTGAGCTGGGCACTCCTGAGAGAGAGGCTGGCTTTGCAGGGAGCTGAGGCGGGCTCTCCCTGGTCCCCCCTTTACACAATCCGACAGCTCCACGGCTGAACACGCGGGGACTACCCAGCTCAATAGAAATCTGCCAACCTGAAACAACTAAAGGAAAAGTTAATGGAGTTGTCAAGGGGCGGCAGTTTCTTCCCTGAAGAAAGGTGAGACTAGTCAGGTAGAATGTTCCCCTGGGACTGCTTTTAATGCTGTCCTACCTGCGGAAGGAAGCGTTAGTGTCCAAAATAGCAAGCCGGCGCCTGACAGAACGCCTTATCCCACGGATTGGCGTTTGCTTGCTTAGAAATGAGTTTTGAGCCTTTGGAGAATCAAAGCAGTCTGTGGTATTTACAATACAGCCTTACTGTCCAGTAGCTAAGTGTAGTCTAATTCTGACAGATGGCTCTCAAGGGAAATTTTCTTTCAGATTGGATTACGCTTCCATGCTGAAATGCTCTAATTAAGGGGAGTCTATAAACATAGTGGGGGAGTGAACGGGAGGGGAAGGTAGGCTGTTTCTTAGGAAGCTGTTTTGGAAAATGGCCATGTTTGCAGTCTTTATCTTTCCAGCCGCACACTCTCAGCCACACTGAGAATTTAGGCCACTGCCTCGCTAAAAAAACGTGGCAGTGCAGGGTCAGTGGTCAGCTTTCGGCAGGAGGCTGTGACTTCATTTCCTGCAAGGTCCTGCCTCTCTTACCTCATCTCCCTCCTATTTCCTTTATTCTTTGTTAAGTGTCTCGTTAACTAACTTTGTACCCATCTTGGTGTGTAACTTTCAGAGTAAATGTATCATTAAGATGAACGTGACTGACTTTCAAAACCTCAGCTGATCTGTCAGTTCAGCTGTGTCAAATGTTGCGAACCTTTCTAATATTTTGGTTTTAAAGTATTTAATACTTAAGCTACTGTTTCATTACATTTCCTAATTCTTACCAATTTGAGACTTAAGTAATTATAGAAAAAGTATACTTGGCTGTCAGATACAGAAGGATGGATTTTGCACGTGTGGGTTGAGAAAAATCTAATTTGGAACTCAGGGAGTGAGTTCTTGGTCTGTATCGTTTATTCAACAAATGTTTTTGACTACCTACTATGTGCAAGACAATGTACTAAGCGTCAAGTACTCTCTTGGAGCTTATGATCTTAGGAGATGGAATATGGGAAGAAGGGAAAGTAAACCCAAAATTATGGAGACAATTGATTACTTACATGTGTGCTTGGTGCCACAAAGGGGACATAAGTGGGTGTTACTTTCAAGACCTAACCCATCAGTGCATCAAAGAAGGATGCTTGGAAGAGATACCATTGAAACTGTGACTAAAGGAAGGTTAGGTGTTCACCTGGAAAAGGGCAAAGTCGCAGGCAAAAGGGCTGGCTTGTGCAAAGGCCCTGAGACAGAAACAATTTTGTCAAGTTCCAGGAGCAGAAAGTGCAGATTGGTTAAAAAGAGGGGAAACAATGGAAAAGAGACTAGAATTCAGGCAGGCATGACAGCATGTCTTTCGGTCTTTATGAGTAATTTTCGAAGGATTTTGAGCAGTGAAGCAACACAAATAGGTTTATGTTCTTAAAACCTCACTGGCTGCAGCACAGAGAATGGACAAGAGGACACAGTGAGGAAAGGGTCAGGCTGCTGTAGAAGGCCAGGAGGGAGACGATGATTTCTCCCGCTAGGCTGGTGGTAGTGGACGAGGAAAAAAGTTGCAGACTCTAGAATTTTTTGAAAAAGAGTTTTGTTGAAGAATAATTGGCATACGATGAACCGCACGTGTTTAAGGCATACGATTTGTCAGTATTTGACACGTATACATTTTGTGAAACCACTGCCACAAAATGATGAACGTATTTGTCACCTCCAAAACTTGTCTTCTAGCGCTTGGTAATCCCTTCCTGTGTCCCCTCCCTGCTCCCCATCCTCCAGTCCCCAGGCGACTGTTGAGCTGGACTCTGTCACTATAGGATAGTTGGGATTTTTTTCTAGAATTTTATATACAGAAAAACCATACAGTAGGTTCTCTGTTTTGTTTGGCTTCTTTCAATCAAAATAACTATTTTGAGATTCATCCGTGTTGTACGTGTTAACGGTTCGGTCCTTTTATTGCTGAGCACTCTTCCATGACATGGATATACCACAATTTCTCCATTGCTGGTTTGGATTATTCTTATTGGATTATTGGGGTTATTTTCAGTCTGAGACTATTACACATAAAGCTGCTGTCAGCATTCGTGTGTTTTGTGTGGGCAAATGCTTTCATTATTCTTGCGTAATTACCTCAGCGTAGAATGGCTGGATCATATATGTGGTAGTTATTTATTTACCTTTTAAGAAACTGCCAAACTGCTTACCAAAATGGTGGTACCGTTCACACCCCACTGACAGCGTGTGAAGGGTCTTTTTGCTCGGCGTTACACCAGCACTTGGTAGGGCTGGTCTTTAATATTCTACATCCTAACAGGTGTAAAATGGAATGTCACCGGGGTTTAATTTGTATTTCCCTAATGACTTATGATGATGAACATCTTTTCCTATGCTTATCTACCATCAGCTTATCTCATTGGTGGAATGTCTGTTTAATACATCTTTTGTCCATTTTTTAATTGGGTCATTTGCTTTCTTACTATTGACTTGTGAGGGCTCTTACATATGGTGGGTGCCAGTCTTTTATCAAATACAAGAAGTGCAAACGTTTTCTTTCAAGCTACAGCTTGTGTTTTCGTTCTCTTTATATTGTCTTTTAAAAGGCAGAAGTTCTTAATTTTGCACAAGTCCATTTTATCCATTTAATCTTTCATGAAGTGTGCACTTACTCACATGTCAAAGAAATCTTTGCCTAATTCAGATTTCTGCAGTCTGATTTTCTCCTGTTTGCTTTGAGAAATTTTATACCTCTAGCTCTTACGTTTGTGCTATGATACATTTTGAGTAAATTTTTATATATAGTGTGAGGTATGGATTGGAATTCTTTTTTCCCCTCGATATGGTATTCAATTGTTCCAACACCGTTGTTGCCAAGGGTGTACTTCATCTATATACCTGCCTTTTTCACTTTTGAAGAAAATCAGTTGATCAAATATATGGGTCTGTTTCTGGACTCTGTTCTTTTCCGTTGTTTATCTTCTCCAATACCACAGTGTCTTGATTATTGTAGATTTATAAGTCCTGAGATCAGGTAATGTAAGCGCTCGATTTCGTCCTACTTTTTCAAAGTGGTTTTGATGATTCTAGGTTTTTTTGCATTTCCATCTGAATTTTATAGTTAGCTTAACTCTTAACACACACACACACACACGTATGTACAGAACGCTGTTGAGATTTTGATTAGAGTTTCATTGATTATAAATTCAATTTGGAAAGAATAGACATCTTAAAAATACTGAATTTTGCCAATTACAAAGAGTATATGTCTCTCCATTCAGTCCATCTTCTTTAATTTATTTCAGCAATGTTTGTAGTATACATCTCTGGAGCTCTCTCTGTCCGTCTTTCTCCTCCCAGTACTCTAGTTGGTTTGGTCTTTCCAGACTCCCAAGAGCCTTTCCTCAGTGCTGGGAGTCCTCTGGGCTCTGCCCGGGGTTTTCACCTCTACGCTGTGTCCGGGTGGTGAGCTGGGCTCATTGTAGGATGTGTGTCCTTTGTTTCCTGGCACTCAAATATCACTGATCCTCACTGCCTGGTCTTCAGTGTTTTGGAAATCATTGTTTCATACACTTTGTCCAGGTTTTTAGTTGTTTAAGATGTGAGGGTAAATTCATTTCCTCTCTCTCCATCATCTTCTCTGAGACTTGAAGAATGGCTATAGTTAAAATGATTTCCTGTTTTCCAGAGGAAGCAACCCCCAAAGAAGGTGTTGGTACTTAGGGAGCTAGGAAGCATTAGACGGAGAATAGATACTTATATGTTCCGTGTTGATAAGCTCATGCATGACGGAGAATAGATACTTATATTTTCCGTGTTGATAAGCTCATGCATGACGTTCTTAGCATATGCAGTTTGTGCCTCCAATGACACATGAAGTGCAAAACATAGAAATCAGTTGGAGACCCTAGGCTGTGGTTCAGAAGCAGGGTCCGAGTTGGAAGTAAGAATTTATGACTTGTCAACATATGCTGTGTATGCTCTCTGAATCCTAGAGGTGGAGGTAGTTACTAGGAGAATCTAGAGTGATGCAGGAAGAGTGTGGGACCAATTCCTGAGACTTAGGGTAACCTGCCCTGGGACAGCCGAAGAGGGAAAAGAAAAACTGGTTGATTGTGTCGCAGAAGTCACTACACGACTGTTTTAAGGAACTGGGAGTGGGTCGGGTGGGTCAAAAGCTGCACCGATGTCCATTGAGAAAGGACTGAAAAGAACCCGTCGGAGGCGTCTGTGACAAGAAATATCCGTGATTCTAGTATGGGAAGTTAGCAGTAAGGAATGGAGCCCACGAAAAAGCAAGTGAGAGGGAACAGGGAGGCATTATGTTTAAATAGCTCTGTGACTCATTTGTCTGCAAAGAAGAGAGAGTGGAATTAAGGCGATTTTGTCAAGACGGAAGGGACCCTTGAAATGCTGACGGGTAAGAGCAGGTAAAGAGGAAGAGCTTCAGGGTGCAGGAGAGCCAAGGCGAGCCGCAGAGGGCACCCCGTGGCCAGGAGCCCCGTGACAGGTGAGAGTGGACAGAGGACCAGAGCTGCTGGGCTCCGTCTTCTCGGAGAAGGGTGGGACAGAGCTGTGTGCCGCGGGGGTAGAAGCAGCCCCTCCCCTCAGGCGTTCTGGGGGTGCTGGTCTGACAGTTCTTTTATGGTAAGTACAAAATACAGTTTCTTAAACTCAGTCTCACTTTAAGTTTGGTCTGTTTTAAATTTTAGAACATATTTTACTCTTCAAAATTAATGTGTTGGCTTTTCTCCTATTGGGTAATATGCTTAAACCAGAAAACGTGAGGAAAAGCAGAAGGATAGGTCGTCCTGAGTACAGAGCCAGTCACGATCGCTCTGTCCAGAGACAGCCACTGGGGAAGTCTGGATGTGTCTTTCCTATGAGATCCCTGTCCACGGCTCTTCGTTGGCCACTTTGGTGTGGCTGGGACGTGATTGGGCCGGCTTCTTTACTTTCATGTGTTTCCGGAAAGCAGCAGAATGCACGGTTGTGTGTCTCAGAGGGCACCCTCTGCGGGGGGGTGGGGCCTCTGTCCCTGAACAACTGAACAGGCCTTTGTTCCCTTTGTCCACGTGTCCTGAGGTCAGGGTTTCCCTGGCAGCCAGACAGCCCTGGGCAAACCCAAATCCAGTGTGCAGCCTCCAAGAGGAAGCTTTTCTGGCTCCTTCCCCTCTCTTTGGAGGCCGAGGGGTCTTAGTGTGTCTGAAAGGGGAGCTGGCACCATTAGCCGATGCTACTTTCAAACAGTTCTTATGCAAGGACTCCCATCAGAGTAGGGTAATGCAGGGCCGGGCCCTGGGGAAGTGTCGTATGCAGCTGCCGGGATCTCAGGGCCAGCATCCCTGTGCTGCTGCTGGTGCCAGGGAGTAAGGAAGTTTGCAGCCATGCGCTGCTTCCACGTAGGCCTGGAGGGAAAGGTCTCACTGTTCTTTCACAGCAATGTGGACAGCAGCTCGTTGAAGGGATGGAGGCCCAACAGGAAATTTTGGAGTCTTGCCATATTGAGCCTGAGATCCACAACTCAGTGAGAGCAGAGCATGAGGGAAAGAAGGGTCTAAGGCCCAGTGAAGCATTTGTTCTTTCAACAAGCCTTGCTAGTTAGGCTGGATGCTAGGCACTGGGATGCCCATAGAAACTGAAGGAGAAGACCATCGTCTGTGGTATCAGAGTGGGAGGCCATTCCAAGAAGAAACTCCTCTCTAGCTGCATTTATTCCTCTCTCATCTCGAAAGAGTGAGAAGAAGGAAGCAGGCATATTTCCTAATGAGGGACTTTTCTTAATACCTGGGTTTCCTATTAATAGATGTTTTCAGAATGAAAAGGAATACTCTCTGCATAGAAGGAGTCCTCCCGTAAGATCATGCAATGCTTAATAACTGTAGCTTGACCACACTCTCCTAGAAAAAAATTGAGTTCCCCTCTTCCCAAAGACCTACACAAGCTCCAGCAAGCCACCTGAGAATCTCGTGTTGGCCTCTGCACCACCCGCCCCAGAATCTGTTAATCTGTTCCCAAAAAGAAATGTCACCAGATGGCCCTGCAAATGTCACCTGGCCATCAGCATGGCTTCACCCAAAACAGGGAGGCATTAGAGAATCTAACCCATAGTTCATTTTCTTCATTTCAGGTCAGTTTTGGATCCTTTCCTAGGCATATAGTATTTTGTTAACACACTGGGTTGGACAGTAAGGTCCATAATTGTGCTGCTATTAAAGAAAATTGCTTTTGCATTTAATGGAGGAGGGTTCCAGTGACTCACAGATCCTGATCATTTTGGAAGAACTCCTCTCTTGGTAGCATTTAATGCCAGGTTTTACTGCCCTCTGCTTCGTGAACTGTGTACTCTCTCAGCATTCTTAATACCTTGAGCTATTTTTAGCATGTAATCCCATCCAGGTATCAGAGCCACCAGACCTTTTTTTTTTTTTTTTTTAAAGAAGAGAATCCTTCTGTATTTTCAGATTGTGTTTGAGTGGTTTTTAGGAATTGAGCTAGTCCTTTTTCAAAATGGGTTTTTCTTTTACTGTCTCTTTAGATTTCATACCCAGCCATGGGCATCAGATCAGGTCTGGTCCTGGCTGTGGTCTGTGTGTTTCTCAATTCTAGCAATTACCAAAATGTAGCTGACATCAGTTTGATCCTGGAGAAGGGGAGGGAGCTGAGCTCCGCAAACTGAGGAAGGTACAAGCCGCAGCTGGTGGTGGGGCAGGAGGGGTGTGGCAGGCCTTTTGGGCAGAGGGGCCCCACGTTGGGACTCACCACAGCTTTTGAGGAGTGGCTTGCAAAGGGCTCAGAAAATTCACAAGTGGGTTCGGAATAGGAAATTTCCAGCAGGTTCCTGCCTGTCATCACCACCATTTACTCTCCTCGGTGGGGGTTGTCAGGGGATGGGAGGGGGGAGAGGGGGAGTTATTGGTTAATGGATACAGGTGTCTGGGATGACACAGAAGTTCTGGAAATGGGAGGTGATGACGGTGGCACATTGTGCGTGTACTTCACACTACTGAATTGTACACTTACAAATGGTTAAAATTATAGGTTTTGTGTAATATGTATTTTTTTCCACTATTAAATAAATATAGAACACCAACAGCCTTCTACCAGCATGTGAAAGAGACCTGTAGCTAGCAGAGGAGAGCCCCAGCTGGGCGCTGAGACAGTAGAGACAGTCTCGCAGCGGTGGCCCCTCCAGTGTGGAAGGGGCTCCAGGAGGTGTGAGCTGGTCTTTCCTCAGCTCCTGGGACCTGGCTCATCACCCATGGATACTCTTCCTCACAAAATTCACTCCTTTGATTTCATTCTCTTGAAATTCTCACTTGTTTCACCACCCCATCCATGAAGTCTCTCCTGGGTGCTGAGTATACCCTCTGGGGGGAGGGGGAGTCAAAGTCTTGATTAGAAAAGTTTTTTCTTTCCTAGAAATCATTGGCATGGTCAAGGGACAGCTGCACAGCAGTTGCAGGGCGTGCTTGGGGCTGGATTCCCCAGCAATTTCCATGGGGGGGCGGTGGGGGGGCAGGAGAAGGGGACTCGAGTAATGCACACCTCCTAGCTGCCAGACCCCAGGTTCAGGGCTTTTATGGTTCCCACGGAATTTTCATACAGTGAAATAGGTGTTATACCCATTTTACAGAAGAGGAGATTGGGCATAAAGGAGTTCATTCCTTGCCTAGGGTCACACAGGTAATAAGGGGCAGAACACAATTTGAGTGTAAGCCTATTTAAAACCTGTGTTCCAAAACCTACATTGTTTCCATTATGCCACGCTTCCAAATATCTGTCCCAGTATAGAAATAGACTCTGAACCATGCCTGCTCAACTCTGTAATAAAAATGCATCTGTATCCTTTTTTGTGTCTGGCACACTTAGGAGAGCCGCTGGTGTTCCTGGTGTTTTCGTCATAGATCCCCGCCACCCCGTGAGTCACTCGTGCTGGTGGGACCCATCCACAGCGCCTTGTCCCCCAGTGTCGTTTTTGATGAATAGATGATACGTCAGAGTTTGAATAAGGGCCGGCCGGCCAGACAGATTTCCAGAGAAGTAATCAATAAAGGATGCTAAAACACTGTGGTGGAGGAAACTATTAATCAGAATTTCTCTCCAGGAGCATATTACACGTAGTTGGAACGAGAACTACCGTTGGCCACAGAGGGAGAGCCCTGGCATTCCCGAAGAGCCCCGAGGGCAGTGAATGCTCACTGTCCTGTCTTCTGATGATGTCAGTCCAGCCACCTGCAGGCTTCAGACTGACTGTCCGCGGATGGACAAACTTCTTTCTCTATCCACCAGTACAGGCAACTTCTCTTCTAATAAACACTGAAGAAGTATGTGAATAATACCACTTTGAAGGGTAGCCCGTTGCTCCTGCCTGAGCTGCCCACACGCACTGGTCTGTTTTGCAGGCTCAAATGTCCGCTCAGAGACACAGGCTTCCCAAAATGCAGTCCTGTGGCCTGTGTTGACTTTCCGTCATCTTCCTTATCTCAAGACTCATTGTGAAGGCCTCCCTGTGTCGTCTCTCATTCCATCCCCCCTTCCCTCAGTGCCCACCCCCTAGCTCCTTTTATGACTGGCCTTGCTATTCCTGCCACCACAAACTTTTTTTCTTTTTTTCTTTTTTAAGATTTTATTTATTTATTTGAGAGAGAGACAGCCAGCGAGAGAGGGAACACAGCAGGGGGAGTGGGAGAGGAAGAAGCAGGCTCCCAGCGGAGGAGCCTGATGTGGGGCTTGATCCCATAACGCCGGGATCACGCCCTGAGCTGAAGGCAGACGCTTAACCACTGCGCTACCCAGGCGCCCCCACCACAAACTTTCAACCTGAGAGAATGATTTTTCCAAAAGAAATGAAGGTGGGGCAAGAGGTGGAAAATAAACACGATACGGAGCACCTGGCTGACTCAGTAGGTAGAGCATGCGACTCTAGATCTCAGGGTCCTGAGTTCAAGCCCGACGTGGGGCATGGAACCTACTTTAAAAAAAATTATAAAAAAAAATATGTGCGTTTTGACACTGCCTAAAAAGAAACAGGTAAACTTCCAGCTTTTATAAACTTGTCTAAAAATGTATAAAGCAACTGTTTTTAGAGGATTTCCAGCTCTGACCCTCTCTCTAACCCTCATCCTGTTTGTGAGTGACGATCACATGGAAGTGGGTGAGGGGTGAGGTAAGCACCCACTTGGTAATAAAACCAGTGATCTTTACGATACGATGCTCTTGTCTTAAAAAAAAAAAAAACAGATCAAAATGGTCACCTTAAAAAGTCCTGCTCCTGCATGAATAGCCAGGGTTTTAAAAATAATTTTTAGTGATTTTTTTTTTTTTTTTTTTTTTGCACCTTGACAAATAAAGTGGTATGTATTTCCTATTTTTTAATGGTTGAATATCATGAACTTTGTTGGGGGAAGAAACTAATAGTTCAACAGTTCCTAAGACCTTTAATACAAGTAAACTATTACCTGTGTGTCATTTGGGGCAGTGGCTACATTTTCAAAACTCTGCCATCAGGGCTAATTGGCCAGTGATGCGGCTAGCCAGGGTCAAGCTCCCGTAGCCGGTGCAAGAGGGCCCTGCGGCTTTGGGCAGCCTGTCTGATGGCAGTCCCCTAATGCACGATGCAGTGGTGATACTGGCCTACTTTTGAGAGTAGCTCCTGAGTTCTGGGCTCCCTGTGTGGCGGCTGTGTGTTGGACGGGAGCTCCAGACCGCTTGTTCCCTGCCCAGACCCTTAGCCTGTCATCATTGATTTTATGGGGAAAGAAAGCATTTCCTTTTGTAAACACCATACCAGCGTCTTCAGTAAGATGATGTAATGGGATTAATGATGCACTTTCCAGAATGCTCATCGATTATGAAGATGGAAGTGGAAATTTGAGATGAGGCTAAGCTCTGTTTTGTCAACAATTGGCCACTCTGTTAAGCAAAGTATCCTCAGACAAACAGTGGGCTTAGTTGAAAGATTGGCTGATACTTGAATACCTAGGGCTGGGAGGATTCTGTCTACGTTACAAGCATCGCCAGGAATGTGACAGGCCTGAGAGTGAGCAGAAAGGAAGAAAAAAATAATGAGCAACCAGCACTGTATGCCAGAGCCTGCTGTATGGGTGAGCTGGGGTGATTGGCTTGTGACTCTGTTTTCCAGGAAGCAGTAGGGAGTACCGCAGAAGTAGTAGGGACAGGATGGAGTGAGGGGAGCAGAGGGACCACCAGACCTTGCTTTTGTTTGCAGGTCTAGGTCCACCATCAGCCTGAGGAGGGCCTAGATGGTGAGCAGTTATGTGGCTCTTCGGCCAAATCCCAACTGACTCGACAGGCTGTCTCTGAGTGTTTGGGAAATGTGTGTGTGTGTGAGACATGCTGTGAGATTTTTCCCCAGTGGAGCAATCTCTAGACTTCCGACATAAATGATCTCAAAGGAAGTGGGCTTTTTCCTTCTTAAAGAAGCACAAACACATACAATCTTAGAGTCACAGGAGTTTCTATACGACTGTTGTGTAAGCACTCAGAAATGGAGAAGAGGTAAGGGTCGCTCCCTCAAGGCAACTGGGTCTGCATAGCTGCCCTGAATGTCTGCCCTGGGATTGAGAGAGTAGTTCCTTAAACTCATCAGAAAGTTGTACGACAAACATTCAAACTGACAACAGTTGCATTGTATTAAATGTGCTCTTGCCTTGTATCCTTGGAGGAAGTGAGTTAAAAAACAAGACCCAGACATCATAGTTTAAATTTTGGAAACACGTACTGCCTCTGGCTCATTATTATCTGAATGACAAAGGAAAATGGTGTACGGTAGATACTGATGTTATTTAAGAACAGTTGGTGATGAGGGATGGGTTTGTGGCATAGATTGGGGTGATAGTTTCGTGGGTGTATACTTATCTTCAAACTTATCAAGTTGTATACATTCAACTGTGTAGGTTTTTGTACGTCATTGTACCTCAGTAAGGTAGTTTTGCAAAGGAAAAAGAATAGCGACTCCACCATTAGCAAGCCTGTGACAAGTGTAATTTTCATCCAGCGCTGTGGGGAATAGTATAGAATAGCGTGACATGTGCCCCTGCAGTTTCGGGGGTGGCAAGGTGCACCTGTGCGACACTGAAGGTGCCGTAGGGAGCGGGATTTGTACAGGGATGGCACGTTTGCAGAGATCACTGTGAGCTGAGAGAGGTACCACAGAATAAGTAGTTTGGCTGTGGTCCCTACAGGTTTGACTGGGTGGAGTATGTTGAGGTGCAAGAACAAAATCTTAGAATTCCTGTTTCTATTATCTTTCTGGTTTCTCTTTTTTGGTGTATGTTTATTATATATAACTTGTTAGAATTTTCTTCATGGAAGTAATAAGTAAGCAAAGATACCTACGTTGAGGATAATGCCCCAAACTCTTTAATACTGCATGTGTCAGTTATAAATTTATTTCCTCTTACTCCAAATTCATCCTTCATTGCCTGCTCTGGAAAAGTAAATGGGAACCTTTAAATATTTTACCTTTACCACCTGGCAATGCTAAGCTCTGTCAGTAGAGGGCGCTGGACAGACAGTGCCGGAGGAAGGGATTGTCTTCCTGGTTCCGGGGTTCTCAGGCTCCCGCCGGGAGGCCAGGCTTCTCCAGCGCCCGGCTCCTGCCGCAGGAGTAGCTGCCTTAGTGCCCCGTTCCGGCAGTGAGAGCATCTGCTTCAGCGCTGGGCTCCCCAGCACAGGGGGCCTCTCCGGCACTCGGGCCGGCGGCTTCCCCCGGGCACCCCCTCGGTTGGTTTTGCAGCCGAGCGCCTCTGCTGAGACCCCTTCCCGTGAACAGCTCTTCCTGGCGCCTCGATGGCAGATTCCCGGCAAGCGCCAGAGGGTGGACTTCCAGTAAGTTCTGCGGGTGCAGCAGCGCGGCGACGGGGAGGGACGGCTGTGCCCTCTCCGACAATGTCTGCGGCTCTTCCTGGAGGGAAGGAAGGATCTCATCCCTGAGTGCTCTATCTCAGCGCTGGGGAAATGGCTGCTCCTTCTATCCGCTACTCCTGTGTTCTTTAAGGTTCTCCTTCCTCCTTGCTAGCCACTCCCTCATTACTCCAGTCCTTTGGTACAGTTAATAATTCTTCATAGTAAACTTCCCCTGTCCAAATTACTGGATGGTCTTCTCTCTCCTGTCTGGACCCAGACTGGTAACAGTGCACTTCTATTAGTTAAAAAAAAAAAAAAAAGAATTGAGTCTTCACTGCCAATATATGTATATTTTCTTATTTATCAATTATAGTCATGTACTATTTTACTAATTTTCATAAATGTGTTAAAACATACACAAAAATTTTAATAAGACAAAGGTGAAATTTTGTATATTTGAAATTTTGTTTTTAACTATCTTGTTAGTTATGGCTTTATACCGTCATTATTAAATATCTCAGTATAGATCATGCACGGTTAATCGTTAATAATTGTAAATAATTACCTACCTTTCAAATAATGTTTCTGATTGGGATCGAGAGAGGCTGCCCGCTTCCATCTTTATATTAGTCTAAGTCACCCCCTTATCTCCTTTCTAGCTCATTACCTATTCCGCAGCCATCATAATCCACGTAAAAAGCATGTCACTCTCTCGCTTCAAACGCTTCATTGGCTCCCCACTGCTCTTACGATAAACTACAGAACCTATCTGCAGGCCATTCTGAGAAGGCGGCCAGTTCGCAAACATGTATGGCCCCAGGCCATGGCGAATCTGATGGTCCAAACCCTGGCAGGACCGACTTGTTTCTTCCCAGCCTCGTCACCTGCCCCCACTCACCCTGCGAACCTGAGTCAGGAAACGTACCGAAGGATCCCAGGTTCTCAGGTGTGGACTCTCTTCCTCTGATCAGACACATGACCCCTTCCTCAGTTCTGGAAAGATTTTGAGTGAGTAATTCCGATTCCTGCTTCCTCGTGCTCTCCGCGGAATGGTGTTCTCACCTGTGTTCCCTCTTTTTAGTCTGACGCTGTGCTGCTTCTTGGCAAGAAGCTGCCCGTGCGCTGGGCCCACAGTAATTCTTTACACTTTGTTTTCAGAGGCTGTGGTGGTGGCCTTCGGCGTGTAGGGCTGTGGAAAACCGTCCCTTGTCTTACTCGGCGCTAACACTGCCGCTCGGGAACACTCTCTCCGGCTGCTCCTCTGGAAATGCTGTGCTCACCGTTTCTCCCTATGGCTTCGTTTGCGCAGTTGGAAAAGATATTAATACTTGTATCTGCCTACGGAGTTGTTGTGAAGAACAGATGAGTTAGTGTTTGGACTGGTGCCTGTGCTAGAGTAGACAGTTCAGCGAACACTGACTTTTTCCAAGGTCCACACCAAGACAAAAATACATTTCCAGAGGTTTCCTCCCCGCCCCTCCGCTTACACACTTCCACACCTGACCCAACTCAAAACCTGAAAGAGGAAGTTTGCTCCTTCCTACCATCAGACTCCTGCCCAGCGGGCACGTGTGGGACACAGGGGTGCCAGACGGCGTACAGGTGTGCTGCCATACTGATTTCTTCTCAGCTGCTGGGAGGCCAGGTGGGCTCCCGCCCCCTCCAGCCTCACCGCCCCACCCGGCTGGTTTCCTCTGGGGTGTGCTACAGATAGAGCTTTCTTTGTTCGCCACAACACAAAATATGAGGGAAGCGCTGTGTTAGTTGCCTGCTGCTCCTCTCCCATCTCTTCCCGTTATTCCTTTCGGCCCCAGCCCAAGTCCCACCTTTCCCTTAAACTCTCCGCCTGCCTCAGCCAGAAGGAATAGAGCATCCATCTGAGGCAGATTACCTCACCTTCTTTCATGTACTTCTACCACCGTTGCTGCCTGATGCGTGGGTCCAAGATGCCTTGGACCATCTCTTACGTGCACATACAGGGTTAGAGAACCGGGAGGGCACAGTGAGATGGATGGGGTTGACTTGAGAGATCATCTGGTCAAATGATACCGAGACAGCGGAGAGGAGCCTTATCAAGATTCAGTGGAACTTGTTCCGTCACTTGGAGCTGGAACTGGAGTGCCACGGTTCTCATAACTGGTCCACAGTGGTGCTGTTTGCATTCCTCGTGCTGTGTCTTCTCTCCCCTGTTATCCTAGGAGCTGCCTGGGGGGCCCATTCCTTTCCTTATTGCCTTGTGTCTGCCTGGCCCAGGGCCCTGTACAAGTAGGAGCTCGTGAAATGTATCTTACTGAACTCGATTGGTTGCACCCAAGCCTTTTCCTTGGATTTCATTTGGAAATCAAACTTAAATCCTTCCAGTGGAATGGTGGTTTCTCTTGTGCTCATCAACTGTCTCAGGTCTAGGTGGAGAAAACTGACAATGTGTTGAGCTTATCCAGGAGCTGAGATTGGTCACTGAAGTTCAGGTCACAAGCAGTAACGAGCTTGGTCGAGGATGGAAGAAGCAGTTTCATGAGGCCAGTTGTCTGGATCCGAGTATAGTTCTAGCGCAGAAAGAAGACTGAACTGTTGGATGAGTCTGCTATGTGCATCTTCAAACTTGAGTCATCTTTCCAGTTCTTGAAATTTAATTTTGTACCTTTGCAACTCTGACAATCAGCATCTAGATTCTCCCTTGGGAGAAATGGCCACTTTTGCGTTTCTGTGGTCTAAAATAGGAGCGGTGGGCATCCGGGCCATAGCCGAACCTGACCTGCTTTGGGGGCTTGCTCTCTTCTGCTCTTGCACTCTCTCCTTCCCAGCATGGCTTGACTTTTATAATGTAGCCCCCCACAAGGAGGGAAGAGGAGGATGCCCTGTTGCACATTACCCCCCTGGACTCCACTAATGCTGTTTTCCCCTTGTCATCTAGTTACTTAAACCTATGACTTGAGAGCACTTTCTGAACCATCTAAAATGAGTCCTTTGTAGACAACTGTCAACATTTTACAGTAGATGCAATGTGAAGTAATTATGATCATCAATATTTAAAACTCCACTTGTGGGTTCTGTTATTTGGAGAATCATTATCTTCACTTTTTTCAAGTTGTAATATTAAAACAAGCTAATTCGTGCATCCCACAATAACCTGTTGAATGGTTACTGTGTGCCAGGCACTGCATTGCTCTGTCTGAGGGTCTCTCCCTTCATGGGGTTTCTACCGGGAGGGAAGGGAGGTAGATATTCAATAAGTAATTACACAGATTGCTATTTAATTGCAAGTGTGAGAAGTGGCACAAGAAAAACCATCCGATACTCCAAGAGCCAGTAACAAGAGGGCAGAACTTGGTCCGAAGCCTGAGGGAGGGTTTCCCCAACCAAGGAGGTAGTGTTTATGCTGAGGGCAAAGTGTGAATCGAAGCTAACCCAAAGAAGATGAAGGAGAAGTTCTGGAAAGAGCATTTCATGATGAAAGGACAAGCCATGTGAAGTGTTTGGGATTTTCCCCCCCTTAAACAACAAGTAGAAACCTACTGAAGGATTTTTAGGAGGAGAGTGACATGAAATTATTTGCATTTTAAAAATAGCCCTCAGGCTGTTATGTGAAGAAGAGACTGGAAGGTGTCTAGGGAAATTGTCAAGGATTATATTGGTATTGTCTTAATGTTGTGAGAGTACGAAAGGGAGCCAATGTCTGCTTGTTTGGAAATACAGGATACGAATACCAGCATCATAAGAAAAAAGTAATATTATTCTTACACTGGTCTTTAAGACCTGATAATAAAATTTTAAAAAAATTATTGGTATTACTAAATTTTGTCTCCCAAGCGAGTAATGCAAATGAACCAACTATAATTGGATAAGAGTGTCCTAAAGATAAAGAGGCAATGAGAAGTAAACCCCTGATATGATAGTTTTCAGATAAATGGGTAACTAGAGACCCCCAACTTACTCCTCCTACTTTTTTAAGGGTACCTTGGCAGGAGCTAACAAAATCAAGACATAACCCAAGAAAAACATTTGCTTGTCTGTGATCAGCCACATCCGTTTTGGGAAAATATCCACAATTTTAAAGATATTCTGCCCTGGGAGCAGGAGTTGAGTGAGTTGTCAGATCGACTAGGGTGGGGAGAGAATAGATGGCCAGTATGTTAATTCCTTCTCTTGTCTCTCTCTCTTTTAAGATTTTATTTATTTATGTGTGTGTGTGTGAGAGAGAGAGAGGGAGAGAGAGAGAACAAGCACAGAGAGAGAGGGAGAAGCAGATTCCCCGCTGAGCAGGGCGCCTGACGTGGGGCTCGATCGCAGGACCCCAAGATCATGACCTGAGCTGAAGGCAGATGCTTAACCAGTTGAGCCACCCAGGCATCCCTCCATTGTCTTTTTTATTTGTCTTTTATTCTTGATATTTTAACATATAGAAAAATGCAAAAAACAGAACAGATGTTCATGTGTTAATATCTTGGCGTATTCGATTCTAATATTTTTATAGTTATAAAATGGCACAGACAGAGTCAAAGCCCTCCCAACCACCTGACCTAACCACTGAAGTTGGTGTGTATCCTTTCCATGTATATTTTTAGTATTTTGCTATGTGATTAGGTCAGTAAACAAAATATGATATTGTCACATGTTGAAATTTTTCATAAGTAGCATTACAATTTGTATGTCCCTTTGTAACTTGCTTTTTTTCCTTCTAATATTATTTTCTCAAGGTTTATTTCACACTGATACTTGGACATATAGATGATTTACTTTAATTGTTATTTAGAATTCCATTTTGTGAATAAATTAGTTTGCTTATCCATCTCACGCCTGATGGATAGTTGCATTGATTCCACTTTCTGCTAAAAAAAAAAATCTATAATGAACATCCTTCTATATGTCCCTTTGGGGCATTACTAGAAATGAAACTGGTAAGGGTTGGAGTAGACACATAATTCAGTTTTTATTAGGTATTTAAAAATCACTTTCCTAGGTCATTATCCCAATTTATACTCCCACCAGAAATGTAAAGTTTTCAGTATCTGTATGTGTTCCCCAAAATTTGGTTGATTGCTTAATTTTGACAGTTGTAGCTCATTCTTTTAAGTTACGTTTCCCTATATATTTATGACATTATATGTATTGCCATTAGGATTTTTTGCTGATTCCCTAGTCATATAATTTGGCCATTTTTCTTTTAGGATTACTTTTGTTCATTAATTGTTAGGATTTTTTTTTTTACTTTCTAGTTATAAATCATTTTTCAGTTATGCATGTTGTAAATACCTTCTCTCATTCTAACACTTAACTTCTAACTGTGTGTTTTATCTTTGCCATACAGAAGCCTTTACTTTTAATATGGTCAGAATTACCTCTTTATTCCTATGGTCTGCAGTTTTAGAACGCTCTAAGAGATCTTTCCTTTCCCCAACTTCATAAAAAGAACCTTTTAGACTGTCTTCTAAAACTTTTAAGTTTTCTGTCTTACAGTTTATTCTTTGGTCTATGTGGAATTTTTTTTATGTGAGCAGTGAGAGTGTTCTCTAAAAGAAGTCTGTCTTTGTCCCTGAAGATATCTATATCCATTATCTAATGCCACAGCAATGTTGCATAGCAAATAACTGCAAAACTCAGTGACATAGTTATTTTGCTCCCAAGCTTGACTGTTGGGATCAGAGTAGGGCCTAATGGGCCTTGCTCATGGCTGTGTTGTCTGCTGGAGGCTGGCTGGGCAGCTCTGCTGATGTTGGCTGGGCACTGTCACACATCTGGGGCTTCTGTCGGGACAACAGTACTTAGCTCTGCTCCACGTGTTCCCCAAGCTTGTTCTCCTGGGAGAGGCTCAGGAGTAGGAGAGAAAGTAGAAGCACACAGAGACTTTGGAGACCTAGGTTTGGAACTGACACACGGGTACTTTGGGATCATTTTATTGCTGGCCCGGATTCAAGGGGCGGGGAAAGAGACCACCTCCTTATGGAAGGAACTGAAACCTGACTTGGCCAAAAGTATGTGCAGAGAGGGGTGGAGCACTGGAGCCATTTTTATAGTCAGCCCGCCATAACGGCCAGTGTCTCAGCACCGTTTATGAATAGGCCACCCTTTCAGTCTACTTTTGACATAGGACAGGTTCTCAGGCATACTTGGTTTTCCTCCGGGCACGCTTCCCTTTTCCATCAGTTTATATTTCATTGATTTCCATAGCATTTTAGTAACTGTTGAATCCAGCAGTGTGGGTCTCCTCCTACTCAACTCTGTTCTCAATTTTCCTGTCCTCCCTCTTACGTGGATAGGCTATTTTTAGCCTTTCATTATTCCTTAAGAATTTTAGGGTCAGCTTATTCGGCTTCATGAAAAGCAGTGTAGACATTTTTATTTAAATCATATTGAGTTGATATATTAACTTGACTAGAATTGACATACTTATAATATTGATTTTTTTTCTACCCTTAGACACTTTATTTCTCCATTGCATTCATTGTTCACTGAATCATTGAAAAAGTATTTATTGAGCCAGACTTAGCAGCAGAGAATCAAAGCAGAAAGCGTCCTAACTTTGAGGACTTAATATGCTAGTAGAGGAAACAGACAGTAAACAAAAAATGCATGTGTTAGGAGGTGAGAAGTACCATGAAGAAGAAAAAATGGTGTGCAAGGGGTTAAAGAGTGGCAGTAAGGTTAGTACTGTTTTATATAGGGCTTTTTTTTTTTTTTTGGTCATTCAGTAATAACGTTCTTAAAATTTTTTTTATAACGGTTACAGATTTATTTCTCAGTACAGTATAGTTCTTTATGCCACTGTGAAAGCTGTCTTACAAATTTCAGTTGTTTTAGCTGGTGAATAAAAATGGTGTTGATTTTTTGAATGTTGATCTTACATGCAGCAAACTTTTGTATTTGGTTATTGTTAAATTAGTTTGCCGGGGCGTCTGGGTGGCTCAGATGGATAAGTGTCTGCCTTCGGCTCAGGTCATGATCCCAGGGTCCTGGGATCGAGCCCCGCGTCAGGGTCCCTGCTTGGCGGGGAGCCTGCTTCTCCCTCTCCCTCTGCTGTTCCCTCTGCTTGTGCTCTCTTGCTCTGTCAAATAAATAACATCTTTAAAAAAAATTAGTTTGCCAATTCTCTTTAGGTTTTAATTTTAACACAATACAACTGTTTCTCTTCATTCCTCCTGCTCATTGTTTCTTGTGTGGGCACTGTTAGGGCCTCCTGTGTGGTATTGCACAGAAACAGTGAGGGCAGGGATTCTTCTTAGAGGGAGACTTCTGGCATTTCAGCAGGAAGTGTGATGGTCTCAGTGAGTGTTTGATAGGCACCTTTTATGAGATTAAAGATCACTTTGCTTACTAGTATCTTTTTCATGAATGACTGTCATATTTTAGTGTTTCTTCTGAGTCTATTAAGATGATAATACTGTTTTCCATGTGTCATTTCCATCCTTGTATGTGGTGGGTTATAGGATTACATTGTCTATAGGATTATCATTCTTGAATGCTGGTGATAAACCCAACTTTGTCATGATGGTTTTTCCTCTCAAAAATTGCCTTATTTTGCTCTCTTGTAATTTCTTTAGTGTTTTTGCAGCTATGTCCATAAAGGCAGTTGGCCTATTATTTTCCTCTCTTGGACTGTCCATAGCTGGTTATGATATCAAGGTTATACTAGCTTCACAAAATAAATGGGACAAAGTTTCTTCTTTAAATCTATTTTCTAGAAAAATTTGTCTGAGATAAAGAATATTGATTCCTTGAAGATTTGGTAGGACTTACCTGTCAAATTATCTGTCATACAGCGCTTTTTGAGGCGGATTTTAAATAACTGATTGAATGGTTATAATTTTTTTAGTTATCCATTCTTGATTCAAAGACTGGTACCTACACTTTTCTAGATATTTTCTGTTTCATTAAATTTTCAAATTTCTGGGCATAAAGTTGGTCATAATATTCTCTAAGATTTCTAAAAATTTCTAACATAGGCATAGTTATGGCTTCTTTTTCCTTTCTAACATTGTTTATTTGTTCTTTATCTCTGTTTTCTTGGCCAACTTTGTCAAAGATTTAACTGATTTCTGAGAGCTTTCAAAGAACCAGTTTTGTATTGTTAATCCTTTTGACTTTATTTTTTGATTCCCCCCCCTTTTTTTTGGTCTTGTGTTTGTTTTTGGTGTTAGTCTGTTACACTTTCTCTAACTTTTTGATGTGGTTTTTGGTCATTCAGTTCTAAGTAGCTTCTCATTCCCATTATAATACCTGTTTTGACTGGTGAATTATTTAGAAGTATGATTTTTTAATTTCCAGGTTTGTGGGTTTGTTTGGCATTTTATTGTTGATTTATAATCTTACTGCATTTTGCTCAGAGAACATGATTTAAAGAATATCAGTGTTTTGGGTTTACTGAGGCTTGCTTTGCAGCTTTCTGTGTGGTCAGCTCTTATAACTGTTGCATGGTTCCTTAAAAAGAATGTATTTTCAACTTCTGGTTCTTTATGGGAGGAACACGGAAATTGCCTCTCCATCCTAACAACAAGTAAAAAGCTGAACCGACTAAAAAACATCACCAGTTCTTTTTTAGAATCTAAAAGAGAGATAAGGACACAGGGCAAACCCCCATGACTAGAGAGACCAACAGGCAACTACTGAACGTAACAATTTCTGAAGTAAGGACTCACTGGTGGAAACCACTGCTGGAACTAGTGCCAGGGTAGAAAAACCTGATGAATTGCTAGAGGCCCTGTGTAGACAACTCTGAGAATTTAAAACTCCAGGGGGACCCAATCATAATGGAACGTCACAATTTTGTGAAATTTACCTCCAGCTCAACCAGGTTTCCATAGTAAACATCAGGGAAAAATCCCTTCCTGCTTCTGGAAGGCAGAAGGGAAAAAGAACCATTTGGCACTGTGCCAAATGAGGGTACTCTGTTCAACTTAACAAGACTTGCGCTTGGGAGAATGTGTAACCAGAGCCTAACCTTCTGGCATATTATCAGAGCTTAACTGACTGGGGGAAGGATATTCTCCAACTCCAGTCAGCTCTAGGCATCCTCTCCCACTTAAAGATGGGAGGAAAAAGAAAGAATTAAAAACACTTGTGAGATTCACGGTCCAGAGGCACAGGCTCATTAAAAGGCTGAGCCCTACTCATAGGACTATAGAATGCTTCCTCTCCCCCCACGACTCAGTACCACGTGACTGAAGGCCTGTTTACGGCAGTTCTTTTTATCCAGTACATCGTGTCCAGCTATCCATAAAAAATTACAAGGCATACACCAAAAGGCAGAAAGACACAATTTGAGGAGACAGAGCAAGCGTCAGAACCAGACATGGCAGAGATGTTGGAATTGTCAGCCTAGGAATCTAAAACTACTATGGTTAATATGCTAAGGGCTCCAATGAGTAAAATACAGAGCATGCCAGAACAGATGGTCAGTAAGCAGAAATAAGGAAATGCTAAGAAATAAGCAAAAATAAATGCTAGAGATAAGAAACACTGTAACAGGGATAAAGAATGCCTTTGATGGACTTATGAGTGGACTGGGCGCAGCTGAGGAAAGACTCTCTGTGCTTGAGGATATCTGAATAGGAGCCTTCAAAACCGAAAGGCAAAGAGAACAAATATTGGGGAAAAAAAGAACAGAATATTCAAAGACTTTGGAACAACTACAGAGGGTGTAACATACATGTAACGAGATTACCAGAAGAAAGAAGGAAATTGAAGAAATCTTTGAAACAATAATAACTGAAAATTTCCCCCAAATTAATGTAAGACACCGTACCACAGATCCAGGGTGCTCTGAGAACGCCACACAGGATAAATTCTGAAAAACCACACTGAGGCGTATCCCTTTCAGACTGCAGAAAACCAAAGAGGAAGGAAAAGATCCTGAAAGCCAGAAAGAAAAAAACACCCGACCTATAGAGAGACAAAGGTAAGAAGTACCAAGGTGTTGAGAGACAAGAACCACCAACCAGCAGTTCCGTACCCTGCAAAATTGTCCTTCGTATGTGAGGGAGCAGTGAAGACTTCCTCAGACCAAAAAACAACTGAGGGGCATTTGTTGCCAGTAGACCTGCCTTGCAGAAAAAAAGGTTAAAACAAATTCTTTAGAGAGACGGAAAATAACAGAGGTCAGAAACTTGGATCTATGTAAACAAAGGAAGAACGTCAGGGAAGAATTAAGTGAAGGTAAAATAAAAACTTTCATTTTTCGTATTTTTAATTGATCTAACAGATCAATTTACAGATAACAGTTTGTTCAAAGTAGAAAGAACAGTGTAATTGATCACATATGCTTATGTATAAAAAAGAATGTCTTCTCCTGTTACTGGATTCAGGCTTCCATACATACCCCTTAGATCAAGCTGATTAATTGTGTTTTCAAATAATTTGTACTCACATAATTTATTTGCTTGGGTTATTACTGAAAGTGCTATGTCATAATGTCCTGCTATGGTTGTGAATTTGGCATCTGTTTCTGACCTATATGCTGGTTCAGGATCATTGTATCTTCCTGATGAATTGTTCCTTGTGTCATCATGTCTGCTGGAAACGAGACCAGCTGCACAGTATGGAAAACGAGCTAGAGGGGCTTAGTGACAGAATATCGTTTTTCTGAAGAAGTAAGATATCTGATAATAGAGCACTCAGGGCTGGTCACCCTCTTTAAGGAAGTTTTCAAGGACCCAGATCCTTCTAACTTCCTACTTTCAAATTCGTAGTCACCGAATGCCTGCGCTACCTACAGTGTCAGCTCAGCATTACGTGTAAGAAGATGATAGAAAGTTGAAAGACAGGTGTCAGCTAAGACCATTCTTTTATATCAGGAAAATAATAGCCTACCCTTCTCAGAAGTACCATCCAGCAGATTTCCAGCTATGTGTTCTTCGCGAGAAATGGTCACAATCATCCCTTGCTGCAAGAGTCCAGAAAATTGAGTGTTTTTTACCGGGCCCATTGCTGCCTCAAACAAAATTGGGGTTCCATTAGTCCGGAAATGGAAAGATTGAATATTTGGTAGAAAATCATCTGAGTATGCCATACTTGCTTTATCCCTAATAGTGTTTTTCACCTTAAAGATCCTTTGGCCAATATCGTATGAACTTCTGGTCAGTATTTACCTTGCATACATTTTTCATTTCTTCGCTTTCAACATTAATATGTTGTTACACTTTAGGGATGTCTCCTAAATAGCATAGAACTAAGTTTCACTTAAAAATTTAATCCACATGAGTATATTGCTGTTACTTACATGTGTATGGATTTATTTCACTGTCTTAACTATTTTTTCACTTTCTGGTTAACATGGTCGGTATTTTTTTTTTTTTTTTGCCTCCTCTTTTTTCTTGTTGTTTATTGAAGTGACCGCTATTTTTGTTGTCCACTGTTCCTTTTTTGCACCAGTTACTTATATTAGGAACTCGAAACATCTCCCTTATACCCTTCTCTTGTTTTCCTCGAACATTCCATCAATCACCAGTTTCTGTAAATCTCAGTTTCTACATTTAGCTTGAATCTCCATTGCTACTACCTTGGCCCAATCTGTTATCATTTCTCTGCATAGTCTCCTAATTGGCCCCGTGGAATCCACTCTTGCTACTATTTCTGAGTGATTTCACTGAACTAGATAGAGAAATTAGTAAGAAAACAACTAACCGAAATTTTCCCAACTCACCCACATGGCATGAATTGAGTACTTTTAACACCAGTAGTCATTAAAGGAAAATGATGATCCTAAGTTTTTTCACATTAGCATCTAGGTGAATGGTGATGCATTTATTGGAATGGAGAATTCTAGAAACAGGTTTAGAGTGGTAGGTCATGAATTCAGTTTTGTACCTGGTGAATGGGAGGCGTCTGTGGGCCATCCGAGTGGAGATGTTGGATAGGCCCTTAGATGTATGGGTTTAAAACTGAAAGGTAGGCTGGCCTGAGCATATTGAAGGCAGTGGGAAGGGATCATCTCAGACGGTCTAGACGGAAGAGGAAGCAGCGCCTAGTACCAGACCTTGGGGGCATTCTGCATGTAAAGATCCAGTGGAGGAGAAGCTTCCCAAAGGAAACTGACAGGGTAGAGTCGGAAAGAAGGAAGAAAAGCAGGAGAATCTAATGTCAAATCCAGGGCAAGTGAGTGCGTCACAAAAGCACGTGGATCACCTGTGACAAATGCCTCTGAGAGGTCAAGATGAAGACGGAGAAATGTCCACTGTGTTGGTAGACTTGGGAGAGCAGTTTGGAGGAAGCCCTGACTGCGTAAGCCAGGTAGAGGTGGGTTGAGGAGCAAGTGGCAGGTAAGGAATCGGAGCTATTTTGTCTAAACAGCCCTTCGGAGAAGTTGGGCCAAACAAGAAAGTGGCAGGCAGTAGCTGGGAAGAGGGCCATGTCTTCAAGGAAGAGATTTGCTTAGGGCGCCTCGGTGGCTCAGTCAGTTGAGCATCTGCCTTCAGCTCAGGTCATGATCCCAGCCTGGGTTCAAGCCCCGTGTCGGGCTCTCCACTCAGGAGAGACTGCTTCTCCTTCTCCCTCTGCCCCTCCCTGAATTCGTGTGTGCGCACACTCTCTCTCTCTCTCAAATACATAAATAAAATCTTTTTTAAAAAGGGATTTATTTAAAAATTTAGAGAGTATGTTTACTGGTGATACATAGGATGCATTAGAGAAGAAAAGGGTGAAAAATGAGAAGAGCGGAGATACTTCATTTCTTCATTAAGTTTCTAAAAGGGGTGGAATGTCAGTCCGCCTGATCAGATGAGGAACCCGTCTTACAGCGGAGGAAGGAGGATAAAGATTCGAGGTCTTTGTTAGGATGTTGAGGGAGCAAGCTGGGGGGACTTCCTGTCCAATGACTTCTGTTTTCTCCATGAAGTAAGAAACAAAGTCATTTGCTGATAAAATAAAAATAAAAGTTCAGAGGTTGGAGAAAGAGTAGGAAGCCTGATTGGTAAGTAATAGCTTACATTCTTTTAAATTTCCAGTGTCGGGGACATGTATTATTTCTAATAATCACAGAAACCCAGTTAGGGGGCGCTTGGGTGACTCAGTCGGTTAAGCATCTGACTCTTGATCTCAGCTTATTAGGTCTTGATCTCAGGGTTCTGAGTTCAAGTCCCACGTTCAGCTCCATGGCAGTTGTGGAGCCTACTTAAACAAACAAAGTGCTGTAACCTTCACTCTAGAGATGTGGAAACAAATGTTCCATACTTTGCCCAAAGTGGATGGCAGAGCTGGGACTGAACCCCTGATCTGTTTGCCTTTCAGCTGACACTTTAATTTGAAACACTAGAGAGTGGGGCAAAGACAGACTGACCCCCTTCCAGTTTCCGTGGGTTGTTGGAATTCTCTGCTGTCCTTCACTGGCCTGTTTACAGTTCACCTGGATATTTAAGATCCTTCGTGACCCAGTTGAAAACTCTAACCTGCGTGAGCAGGATTTGTCGTCTTCCGTGGATACGTTTATTTCTGTTAAATGTAAGGCATCACAAGGACTAAAATAGAATTTGGGGTCAGATTCCTTCATGGCTGGGGAACTCTGCAGCTGTGACAGATGGATGAGGGAGCAAATGCTAGCGGGAGAAAGGGAAGAAAAAAGATTTGTCCTAAACTGAACCTTCTATCTGGACAGCGAAGACTTTCCTCCTGGAACGGGTTTTCTGGATTGCTAGGGGCCCTTGCTTTGTGTCCTGGGGTATCTGAGTGAGCTGTTGAGGCCCCCAGCCTCCCTCCTCCCAGGCCTACCCTCATCCCCTCTCACCTGCTTGGATAGTGAAACCCTGCAGTAACCTTTTCATTTCCAGTCACACGGAGAGCTGTGATAATGGAGTTTACGCAGTTTTTGTCGACAGGGTTGTGGAGACAAGAAAAACTGAAGAAACAACTTAGAAACCATCCAGATGGGGGTGGGAGAATGGGAACAGATGACTTGTCGGGAAAACAGACATCCCAGTCTAAAAAGTACAGCTTTTATTCTCCTTCCATGTTATGGGGAAAAGCATGTTCTTTTTATTTTTTTTTTTCCCCTCAGCCAAAAATGAAAAAAAAATTCGCATTTCTCATTTTGTGTCTTTGCAAGCCTAAAAATATTTTAAGACTTTATAGTATACCATGTTCTGCTAATGTTTGCATTATGTTTTTTTGCCGGTTGTATTTTATTTGCACGTCTGAGCAAACGGATGGGAACTCCTCAGGGTCTGGGGACTCAGTTTACCTTTGCAAACCCCAAATTCTAGTGTCCCTTGCCATGCTTGACATCTCGTGGGTGACAACTTTTTTTTTTTTAAGTAAATGAATGAATGAGCTAATTATACTTTTCTTGCTCAGTATTCTCACCAGTTTAAATTGGCTTCTGATTCTCTTTGCTTTCTCTTTACCGACATTTTCAGGGGATTTCTCACCTGTTTTTAGTTTTTGCTTTTTCTGGTTATTATAGTTATTATTTTAGTTTGTATAGATCTCACAGGTTTTTTGTTATCATGATTGTGTTACTTTCTAATCTAACAGGCAGAGTACAGCATGGTGATTTTGATACAATTTGTGTTACAATATTCATGAAGATGGACATCATTCTATACATTAATTGACCATTTGGTTGGTTTTTTTTTTTTTTCCTTTTGTGACTTGTCTGTTTCTTTTATTTCTTTTTGTATTGGGGTTTACATTAGTTTTTTCTTGGTAATTTTTAAGATCTCTTTGAAAATAAAGGTGTCAGTCTTGTTTGCTTTGTGACCTAAGTAAACGTTTATGAATTCACGTAAATGATGTTCTTGTACTGAAAATTCCACCTTTGGAGACGTGCTTCGAAAGGCCTTCCCATTTCCGCCCTCATTCCTGAGATTACAAAAATCACTGATACCCACAACCAGAGGCATCCAAGACAAATACTTACTGAGCACTTAACCATTTGCCAGCCCCTGTTCCAAGAGCTTTGCACATGCTACCTTCTTTATGCGTCACAAAAACCCTCTAAGGCATATGCTCTTATTATAACTTATCTTACAAATGAAGAAACTGAGATACAAAGAGGTGAAGTGACTTGTACAAGGTTACATAGTGAGTGGCAGAGCCTGGAATCAAGCCCCGATGGTCTCACTCCAGAGGCCGTAATCTAAACTGCACTCTATACTTTAAAACTTGAATCCACTTGGAATGTATGCGATGTACATATAAGCTAGTGATCTTAAATAATTTGTCCCAAATAATTGGTTATTTCAACCCCATCTGATTAAGCCAACATTTCCTAAACTGCCAATATTGTCATATAACAGATACTCATATTTTTAACTTTTGTACAGTCTGCACCTTTGATCCTTACATATCGACATCACTAAACCACCTTTTGTAACCCAAATTTGACATTTAATACATCAGGTGATAAAGCTCTTGAAAACTATTTTAAGTGGCATGGCTAAAACAGATCAGTTTCAGCAGTATTTTCATCTTCATTTGATTAGTGGTCTTTATATAATTGTTTAAAAATTGTATCTCATCTTGCCCTTATTTTGAAGCCAGACACAATAGAACATATATTGTATGATTCCATTAATACGAAATTCTGTTAGTATGGAATGTCCAGAAAAGGCAAATGTGTAGAGATTCAAAGCAGATTAGCGGTTGTCTAGGACTAGGGAGGTGATGGGGAGTGACAAAATAGGTGTGAGGTTTCTTTTTTAGAATGATGGAAATGCCCCAAATTAGATGGTGGTGATGTTTATAGAATTCTATAAATGTACTAAAATTCATTGGGCTTTACAGTAAAAACAGGTGAATTTTATGGGATGTAAATTATTTTTAGCAGAGCAATTAAAAGAAAAGCAAAAACCTACACACACGCACACACAGAAAATGGGACATTGAAAAGTGCTGTTATTAAGCATAAAGTATAACCCTCAAAATGTAATAAAATTGGGATAAATACGAAAATAATTAGAATTTGAAAGCAGTTCACTGTTATCCTCAAACACATGTTTTCTTACACTTAGCCTATTGATTCTGGGATCTATTGTGAATGAAAGAGAATGCTGGGAACATGTTGTTAAAAACTGTGCTCCTCAAGTAATGGGTGACTAAGGTTTTCACAAAATTTTTAGTTCTTAGAGAATAGAAACCCCTTTATCAAAAATATCCAAGTGTGTTTCTCGGGTTTTGTGCATTTGTGCCCACAATGTTTTAATGAGATAATTACGCACCCAAGTAGGGGACTGCCTATGTAGTGGTCTATTTTTGTACTTCGTGGGTCTTTTTTTCCCACTTCTCTTTTTTGGTAGCAGTATACTGGTATTAGAATTACAGTCTGTTAGTAAGACGTTTTACTATCTAGTAAGACAAATAAGTGTCTCATTCTTATCAATGGTGAAAAGATTGGTTATTTCATGGATGTAATCTTGCAAGTAATCCTTTATATGATTTCGGAAAGATGTTTAAAAAATGAATTGTGACATTGCTATGGGATTTACTTATGTTTATGTACAATTTTGGTATGAATGAGCATCGTTACAAATTTAAATATTCCCATCTGGGAACATAGAATATCTCCATTTACTTTGGAATTTTTAAAAAGTCATTTAATAACATTTTGTAAAATTTCTTTATCTGGATTCCTTAAATTTCTTTTTAAGATTTTTCCTGTGTACTTCAAATTTTTGCTGCCATTGAGAATGGGCAATTTTTCATTTTCAAAATCTGTTTCACTGGTATATATAGAAAAGACTTTTTAAATTGAGATATAATTTACATTTGATAAAATGTACAGATCTGAAGTGCTCAGTGTGATGAGTTTTAGCATTTGTGTTCACCCACGTAACCACCGTCCTCAACAAGGTGTAGAACATTTCCATTGTTCCAGAAAGTTCCATCATGTCCTATTCTAGTCAGTCCCTCCACTCTACCCTAACAGCAGCCAGTTTCTGACTTCTATCACCACAATTTCCTGTTCTTTTACTTAATAATTTGTGTAGGAGGGAATTCTTTTGCTTAACATAGCTTTTGATATTTAACCATGTTGCGGAGCGTATCAGTAGTTCGTTCCTTTTTTTTTTTTTTTTTTTTTTTTAACTGAGTAATAGTACAGTGTATGAACACACCAGAATCTGTTTATTCATTCTTCTGCTTTTGGACATTTGGGTGGTTTCTAGTTGGGGTTTCTTTTTTCTTTGTTTGCTTTTGTTTTGGCTAATATGAACACAGCTGTTACAAATATTCTTGTGTAAGTCTGTGGGTAGACATATGTTTCATTTCTCTTGCGTAAATACCTAGGAGTAAAATTCTTTGATCGTAAGGTAGATATATGTTTATAAGAAACTCATATAGTTTCTTAGTACATTGCACGATTTTGCATTCACACCAGCAGTGTGTGTGAATTCTAGTTGCTTCATGTCCCTGCTGATATTTGATGTTGTCTTTTTATTTTAGCCAATCTAGTGATGGTGTCTCCTTGTGGTTTTCCTCTAGGACTAATGATATCAAGCACCTTTTCTAGCTTTCTGTGTATCTTCTATAAAGCTTATGTTTTAGCTTTTTGCCCATTTTTTGTTGGGTTGTCTTTTGATTTATGATTTTTACATACATGTCATTACTCGTTTCATTAGTTTCGGTAGTTACTCATGTGGTTGTTGCTGATTTCCAGCAAAGCAATCGTATCTCCTCTGAAGAGTTGTATTTGCTCCTTTTTTGTAATAATTTTACCTTTTACATGTTTTTCTTACTTTATAGCATTGGCTAGAACTTCCCAAACTGTTGAATGACAGGAGCGATAATTGGAATTCTTGTTCTGATCTTGAATTCAATGATAATACTCTTTGTGTTACATTATTGTTCTGTTAGGAATGGATGTTGAATTTTATCTAATACCTTTTCTGTTGAGATGTTTCCTCTTTAATCCATTAATGTGTTCACTAATTTTGAGACATCCATGCATCTTGGAATATACCCTACATGATCAAGGTGTATTATTAATACCCAAGGATTTTATTTGTTAATATGTAGGATTTTTCACCTATATCCATACAAGAATTAGCCTATAGGTAGTTTTGTTTGCTTGTTTATTACTGTTTTGGTAGAGGTGCTTTGTCTTTTGTGCATCTTTGTCAGATATTAGTTTCAGGGTTATACCAGACTTAATATAAGAGTTGTTACTATTTTCTCCTTTGGAATATATTTTAAATAAATCACTTATGTATGTCATATTTTCATTCCTATCCCCCTACCCATTTTACCCTGGAGTGATTTCCTTTAGCTTACACCTCCTCTTCCCATATTGTTACTGGCCAGTGCTGAGCTCCAGATGTTCCCAAGCCCCCTGTTGACCTGCTCTTGGTCTGATTGCTACACATAGAGGCTTTGTCAGTGTCGTTTGTACAGGCTGGCGTTTAATTTTGGAATGAGTTCTCCTGTACTAAGTCAGAGGGCATTTATGAGTGCATTTAGGGAAGCAGCAAACTCAGCTCATACTGACTCTGAACCATGAAGTAGATTGAACTATATGAAATTACTAATAGTCCATCATTTTTTTATCTACAGAAGTGGAGCTTTCACATAATTCAGCCTAATAGGTGGACTCTGTCCTGCCAGATGTCTAGGAGCACCTGAGGCTAGGGAAGCCTTCACATCTTTTCTGTTGGAGAGCGTAGAGGGAGATACCTATGTTAGGTATGGGCAAAGTGTTGGGTGTTGGGAAAGATTTCCTGATGAACGTTTTCAAGGTTCTTTTTACATTTTGCTAGATTGTCCTAGAGAGTTATGTTTTGATATCCCAGAGTTGATCATTTAGGGAAAATAATCATTTAGGCCCCTGTCATGAATCTTCCTTACCAAAAGGAGTGTCCTGTCATACCCTATGGCATCTGACTAGGTAAGTAGCAGAAACGTGTGCACAGTGAAAGCCGTGGTGAATTCCATAACCAAGTAAGCGACTTCTTAATGACTAAGGATACCATATAAAATCCAAGATAATCGTAGGAAATTAGCTAAAAACAATGGAAGCTTGAACAGCATGAGTTGCAGGCTTATTGCCGTGGTCTCCTAATTGGTTATCACGATCCTATTTTGCCTCCCTGCTTCATGATGTTCTCTACACAAATGCTAGAATGATCCCTTTGAATTTTTGGCTGATTCTTGTCACTTTTTTGTCACAAATCCTCTGATGACTACTAGTTTCATCAGAATGAGAGCCAAAGTCCTCCAGGGTTTGGCCCTTGTCCCCCATCATCTCTGACTTCATCTTCAATCCTTTCCCAAATATTTTCTCCACTCATGTTACACTGGAGGCTCCTTCTACTGTCCAGACGCGGCTGTGTCCGGGACATTTTCTCTTCCTGAACCATGTCTCCGACATATGCAGATGGCTTGCTTCCTTGCTTCCTTTAGGTCTTCTTCTCAGTGTCATCATCTCTGAGGTCTTCCCTGACCGTCCTATTTAAAATTGAGTTCCTTCCACCACCTCCTATCTGCCTATAATTTTTGGTAACATTTTTTACCATTTAATGTACAATATTGTTTACTTTGTAATTTGTTTGTTGTCTGAGTTCTAGAATATCAGCTGTAGTGGCCACTCCGTCATAGCAAAGATTCTTACCCTTTTCCCCCCTTTGTATTCCTAGCACTTCGTATAGTGCCTGGTACATGGTAGGTGTTCAAAAAACGCTTGTTGAATAGATGAATGAGTAAATTTAAAGTGAAGACTCTTTCTCTCTCTTTTTAAAGCATGTCCAGGTCTCCCCTGCCTCCCCCAAAGCTGCCTTTATTGTCCTGCGTTAATGAACTACGCCTTTGCAGAGAGAAGATAGAATTCCTACATAACATAGGCTGTCATGATTCTAGGGAGTCAAGGAATTCCTCAGGCGATCAGGGCAACCTCGGCACCCAGGTTTGTCACCCAAAAACACATGGAATGGCCTTGGGCCATGACCAAGAAGTAGACTGCCTGTAGCAGTTGACTTACTCTTGCTAGAAATGCCTGTGAGTCTCCACTGGAGCACTGGGGGGAGAAAACTGCAGACTCTGCTAAGTCCTGGGAGTTGGGGTGGGAGGTTTGTTCTAAAATTCTAATAGGATATTTTGACACCTTCTGAAAGTCACCACCTTTGAATGGAAACTTAGGGTGGCAGAGAGCCCAGGGAGATAGAAAGTATCTTCAGACCTATCCTTGACTCAGGTGAACTTTGTGACCATGGGCAGCTTCGTCCACCTCTCTGATGGTAACCAATAACCTTGTATAGCTTCTAGAGTCGTACCATTTTGGAAAGATATTTTATGTGTTTTATATCCTGTATTATTCTTTTCATAGCCTAGGAAATTCTTGTAGCATCTGTGTGTCTCCTTTATCCAGCTCGTAGATCAGGATGTAAGAGTGTTTTCAAATGTGGGTCGAGCTGTTGGAGAGGAGTTTTTGCTCTGTGCTTTCCCTGATAGAAAAAACCCTTCAGTCAAGGTCTCTTCTCTCTCTCTCCTTTCTTCTCTTCCCCTTCCTGTAGAGACAGCTGATGCTCATTCAGGATGCATTGCGCTTGATAGTTCTGGACCCGCTCTGTGCCATGCATTGCTCTGGGAGGTGTGGGGGCGACACAGGTCATGAGTTAACGTGTACTTCAGACATCGTGCTACATGTTTTACATATAGTAGTTCATCTAATTTTTAAGAAAGAGATGATTAGCCATTGCACTACTGGGTATTTACCCCAAAGATACAGACGTAGTGAAGAGAAGGGCCATATGCGCCCCAATGTTCATAGCAGCAATGTCCACAATAGCTAAATCGTGGAAGGAGCCGAGATGCCCTTCAACAGATGACTGGATTAAGAAGTTGTGGTCCATATATACGATGGAATATTACTCAGCTATCAGAAAGAACGAGTTCTCAACATTTGCTACAACATGGATGGCACTGGAGGAGATAATGCTTAGTGAAATAAGTCAAGCAGAGAAAGACAACTATCATATGATTTCTCTCATCTATGGAACATAAGAACTAGAATGATCAGTAGGGGAAGAAAGGGATAAAGAAAGGGGGGGTAATCAGAAGGGGGAATGAAACATGAGAGACTATGGACTATGAGAAACAAACTGAGGACTTCAGAGGGGAGGGGGGTGGGGGAATGGGATAGACCGGTGATGGGTAGTAAAGAGGGCATGTATTGCATGGTGCACTGGGTGTTATACACAACTAATGAATCATCGAGCCTTACATCGGAAACCGGGGATGTACTGTATGGTGACTAACATAATATAATAAAAAATCATTAAAAAAAAAAAAAAAAAAGAAAGAGATGATTATTGTCTGTATTGGAAGTACATCTGAAATGTTAATTACATCTACATATCCCTTTATTGTAACCAAATCTCTTATTTCCCTAGAGAGTATTGGGAACATTTAGTGGGTATGGAGGGAAGTGGTCTGGTCAGATGCTTGTGCATGAAGGAAAGGCAGATCCTCTTTTGCTGAAGCCCCATTTGCCCTAGTTCTCGAACAGGTTTCAGTCAAGGTCCCATCTCTTTCATTCCTTTTTTCTCTGCCCTACTAGCTACAAAGGCAGAAATGAGCCCGTGCTGATAAACGGTGGAGGTCAGCCCTGAGGGTAGAAACCTTGTGTGGTAAAGGGAAGACTCTGGAGACTTGTATTTCCCAGTTCAGGTCCCGCACACTTCCTCAAGTCTCTCTCCACTACACAAGAAAGGAGAATTTGGCCACCTTCTCTTTACCAGCCCCTAAGAGCCTCTTGGGCTAGGCAAGGGTCTCCACGTGGGAACACTGCAGGCTCTACAGTCAGGCTCTCTGGTTGGGGCACGGCTCCAGCCCTCACTAGCTGTGCAACCTTGGGCCAGTTATTTAACCCCTCTGGCTTAGGGTTCTCTTCTGTCAAATTCCGGGGCCCCTGATAAAAGTGCCAACAGGAAGAAGATATAGCTCCTACTTTCAGGATCTCACAGTCTAACACAAATATCTCTAATTTCATGCGATAATAGAAATATGGACAAAGGGCTTCCCGAGCAGAGAGCACAGGCTTGGAGGGACCTGAGGTTTGCACAGTAGGGATTACTTGCAAGCTGGGTCTTCAAAGATACAAAAGAACATTTCACCAGCAGAGAAGGGAGCCGTCATTCAGGAAGAAGCCGCAGCACACAAAGGCATGAAAGGGCAAGGTGTGTGCAGGGAGTTAAGAATAGTTCAGACTGATGGGGGAATTGGACATGTTAGGGGAAAGAACAGGAAAGGTCATCATTTACAAGATAGGCTCAGAGCATCTGGGACTTGGTGAAGGTTTTTTTTTTTTTTTAAAGATTTTATTTATTTATTTAACAGAGATAGAGATAGCCAGCGAAAGAGGGAACACAAGCAGGGGGAGTGGGAGAGGAAGAAGCAGGCTCATAGCGGAGGAGCCTGATGTGGGGCTCGATCCCATAACGCCGGGATCACGCCCTGAGCGGAAGGCAGACGCTTAACCGCTGTGCCACCCAGGCGCCCCTTGGTGAAGGTTTTAAGTAAGGAGTGGAGTGATTGGATCTGGGTTTCCATGGAGGATAGATTGGAAGAGGTAGAATTACCCCCAAGTCATCTTTCGGAGACCAATGCAAAGGGAATAGAGAGGAAGTGTTGCAATCAAGACACATTTGGGAAGTCAAATAAAGTGACTTGGTGACCCATGTACTAAATGTACTAAACTCTAATAAGAGTTTACATGCACTAAACCCTAAGAGTTAAACGGTGATAGTGATGGGGACAGAGAAGTGGGATGCCCAGTGCTCATCTCCAGTAAAAGGCTAAAAACACCCAGGTCCTGTGATGATTTTCTGTGGCGCATGTCTCCATCCGTGGTAGAATAAAAGTAATGTGTTTATGATTATTCACACCACTGAGCCTGTTGGTTTCATTCACTCACTGCTATGCTTCTCTTTAGAGGGCGTTTTTCCCAGAGAATCTCATTCTACCATCTCCAGTCAATGCAAATTCTTAGTTTCGATGGACATTTTTTGGATGACAAGGATGTTTAGAATGCAAGGTAAATTCATAATTATCTCCAGCTTGTCTTAATGTTTTCTTTTCCCCAGAAGCCGGTGATACCCATCGTGGCAGAGCCATCACACGTTGCCCAAGCTTCTAAGGATGCTCTGATATTCCAAAATGATGTTTGTGCTTTAATAAGAACAAATTTTCATCTCCAATTACTTCTGGGTTTTTATTCCTACTGAGAATTGATAGATCTATAAAAAGTCTTCGGAATAAATCATTTTACATTCAAATTCAATGTTAAAGCCTTTGGCCCTTTAACTTCTGAAATCTGCTTTGTTTTGACAGAGGACATTTTTTGGTTAGACATGCTCTCTGGGAAAATAGGAACATTAAAAAAGTCATGTGCAAATCTCAATCTCTTAGGGAAGCATGTTGAGAAATAATAAGAAGGTTCAGGAAGACTCCAATACTTAATATTCCTGTGCTAGGTGCACCAAGGCTTGGAATTCCCCTCCTCGTTCCCATGTCCCCCTTCAAATTATACATGTTCCTAAGACGCACAATGAAGCTTTATTAGTCAACAGCCGTCACTGCTCTGACCTCCCACTCGCAGCGTCTGTCCCTCAAATACAATTGCGAGCTCCACCAAATCCTGTCTCCTTAACCTCACTTCTGATAACACAGTTGCCTTGCTGCAGAACTAGTGTCTCTTGCCTATCAGTGAATGTCTGAGATCAGGGAATTGCAGGATATCAGGGCTGGGATAGGCTTTACATTCGTTTGACCCCCTCTGCATATTCCATTCTTTTCTGAAGCAGAGAAACCCGGCAACAGGAAGGGGATTTATCACTTTCAGAGATAAGCAGACTGTGGTTTTGCATTGTGATAGAGAAGAATCTTCCCAAGGCTTCCACTTTTGGGTCCGAGTTCTAATCCTCGGAGCCATTAAGGATAAGTTTAGTCTTTCTTCTGTGTGACACAACTTCAAATACGTGCGGACAAGAATCTTGTCTTTCCTGGAGCTTTGAGTCCTTTCCTTAAAGCTTAATAGCTCCTCGTTGCTCTTTCTATAATGCTGACCCCCTCCCGTGTGGTTGCTCTTCTCACCGTCTTCCAGGTGATTGCATATCTCTGAAACTGAGATGCCCAGAACAGGATGAATGTTTCGGGTGTGTGGCGGCTGGTGTACACCCCTTTCTAGACTGTCCCTCTATTGATGCAGCCCCAAACAAATCTGTTTCTGGTCCTTACATCCCGTTTTGATTCAGGGTAGGATGAAACCATCAAGACTGTTATTTTCACGTAATCACACCTGCTTCAGAGGTCACATCATTGACTTTGTTGGCCCTCAGATGGTTCATCTTAATAAATTGATACCGTTAGGCTTTAGCCATCTCACTTACCCATCAGGATTTTATGAATCTTGATTCTGGGCTCCAGTGTTCTTATTGTGCCTCTCATGTCTTGGCCACTTTCTAGGTCTTCTTGCAAATTATTGACGCAATAATGGAACTGGATAATCCCCGACTGTTGGATCACTGAGCAGCACCCTTTGGCATGGTTGTCCAACAACCATGTACAAGGGGATCGGGAGACACCTCACCGGGTGCCGTGCTGAGGCCCACATTTACTGTGCTCACTCAAGTGCACTGATCTGGGGGTCAGGTTGTCCAGATCAAAAAAGGAAGTGATGTTAGTCTGCCTTTTTTGTCCTCAAGTGCTGAGAAAAGCTGAGCACCCAGTGAGCCCTCAGTGAGATACTGAAGAGAATGTCTGCCAAATCACCCCATCTTCCCTGGCTGTGTCGGGGAGTATTCTGAAATAGGAAAGACTCAAATCTCAGCCATCGTGTCACTCGAGACAAGCAAAAGCTACCTCTTTTTTTTTTTAACAGGAGGGAAGAGAGGTTGCTGAGATTGAGCTATTAACATGCTTCTCATCATTAAGTTTTCCCTTGTGCTGTTACTGTGAGAATCCTGTGCAGCTCTAGGGTACAGCTGCTTCCCGTGTGGTGGAGGCGTGATGGGAGCTCCCCAGCCGCTAGGTTGTACTCTAGAAGCCTTTGGGGGAAAGCACCGATCATGGGCGCAGGTAGGGAACTGCCGCATCCTCTCCCCTAGGGGACCAGTCCTTTCCTGAAGCTGTGTCTGAGTATTCACCAGCACAGCGGACCAGACTGGGAAGCCCAGACTGAGAGTCATGTCGCAGTGGGGGCAGGAGGATATGTAAGCCAGCAGCGGAGGCTTCCTTCCACCTTGAGCCCCTGTGCGCCATGGGGAAGCCTGTGCTCTGGGCATAGAGCAGCCATTCGGCCTCAAGGACTTGCCTCTCCATTTGCCTTCACTGTTCTTCAGGAGTTCATGTGACAGAGGTGACAGTATCCTGGAATAGGGAGGTGTATGGAAAAGGAGAAAATCGGACAGACTCTAGATATTTTGGGAGGGAGAGCTAACATGACTTGCAGATGTGGGAGGGTGAGAGCAGAGGAGGAATATAGATATGCTGACTACCAGATTGTGGGCTTCGGCTTCTGGAGGATGTTTTTATCAAACTGAGATGAAGATGACTCGGGGGGAAAGCTGGCGGCAGGGGAGGGAAGTCAGCTCCATTTGCGAGCTGTCAAGGCCGGCATGCCTATTAGACAATGAACTAGACATCTAAAGAAAGCTCCTGAATGTATGAGTCTGTAATGCCAGGAGGAGCCTGGGATGGAGACATAAATGTTGGGGTCAGCCATGCAGAAGACGCGTTTTATACCAGGGAGCTGGATAAGATCATATAAGATCGTGATACTGAATGTTGTAGTCAGCCGTGAAGTGCTTTACACACGCGTGATGTTATTCTCCTGTCCGTTCCTAGCTGAACCCATCACTAGTCCAAGTAAATGCTGTCTAACATCGGGCCAGTCCTACGGAATGTGACCTGGAGTCCTATGAGGGAGCAATTCAGGAAAGGAAAAGGAGGGGGCTGACCACAACCCCTCCCAGCACCCTGGGAGGGCCGCGGGGCTCACTTGCGCCCCAGCACCCTTTGGAGAGCGTCATCCTCCAGGCGCACTGCCAGTGCAATTAATCATGTTAATATCTATAAATAAAGTGCAATCAACAGTTACTTTAACAGTGCATCGCTAATTATTGGTAGGATCTGTCACTGGAAAAGGGTGTTTTTGCCAATTTTGTCATGTCTGTGGCAAGTATCAGGAATACAGTTAGAGTTTCTGAGAAAACAGGATGATCACATCATTAGCAGCTTCCATGTTACAGGTGGGGCAGGTTCAGACCGTCAGTGTGATTATTACAGTTGGGGATTAATAGCCCTTGAGAGAAATGTTGCAACTAGGATTTTCTCTCCACTTGCTAAATGACAATTTCTTGCTGCTGTATCTGTCTCACAGGGACTCTGTAAGAGGCTTTCTCAGGGAGTCAGTGGTGCTGGAGAATATGGGGGCTTGTCCCCTAGCATGGTGGCTCACTGGAAATTTGACCCAAAGGCCCCAGGGAGCTAGGCTACTGAGGCTTAGCAGCACCAAGTTTTCATTTGTGTGTCAATCCGTTAATTCAAGGAATACTGACCAAGCTTCTCCCAAGTGCTGGCCAGTAGGAGGGGCGGGTGAGTGGGACTTCCCCTGAAGAGTACACAGACCAGTGAGAGTGAGAAACATGTGATCAAGGACAGTGGTGGTAATCGTTACCTCGTATTCAGTACTGACTGCATACACGTGTTTTCACATTTAATCTTTAACAATCCTGTGCTTTATTTATTTATTTATTTTTATTTTTTTAAAGATTTTGTTTATTTATTCGACAGAGATAGAGACAGCCAGCGAGAGAGGGAACACAAGCAGGGGGAGTGGGAGAGGAAGAAACAGGCTCATAGCAGAAGAGCCTGATGTGGGGCTCGATCCCATAACACCAGGATCACGCCCTGAGCCAAAGGCAGACGCCCAACCGCTGTGCCACCCAGGCGCCCCAATCCTGTGCTTTAGATACTAATTCCAGTCTCCAAATGAAGAGACTGAGAACAGAGAACTGAGACACTGAGGAATTAGGTAGCTTGCCTCATGTTGCATAATGGTAAGTGAGGCACTGGGACTTGAACTCAGCTCCCGTCAGCTGCAGTCTGGCCTCAGGGCCTTTAAAATACCAATTATGTCATCATCTTTCTGTTTCAATCCCAATTCCCACTCTGCAGAAGCAAATACTTCCAGCTACTTTAACTGTTTCTTTTAAAATATACCTCCATGTATTTTTAAATGCTTTATTTTATTTTTAGTTTTAGCTTCTATTGAATTTTATTACGGAAGATGAGGACATAGCTCCTACGTTCACGGTACATGCAAACTCTTCCCCATCTTCTCAAAATAGTTATAGATTTGTGGAGGTAAGTATGTCTGTGTCGTTAGTGTGTAAACGTGGTTGATAGCTGAGCCATGTAGCATGCTGTGGATTACATTCTCTTTTTCCCGCAGGAGCTGGTCATTTGTATCTCTAGCCTGGTTCTTTGCCCTGACCTCCACACTCACACCTAATTGGCCATGTGACAGCCCCATTTGGATCCCACATTTAATGAACACAAAACTGAGTTCTTCATCTCTCCCAGAGCCCAGTGCCTTCTCCCTCTACATGTAGAAATGAGGGTTAATAGAAACTCCACTTTTCCATTAACTCAGGCCAAAAATATTGGAATCATCTTTGACTCATCTCTGTCATTTAATCTACTAGAAAATCCTCTTGTTTTAGCTTCCAGATCTGATGCCATCTTACCACCTCTCCCGCTTTCTCTGGACCAAGCCACGTTACCTCTCACTGACGGATGATAACCTCCTAACTGATGGCCCTGCTTCTACCTTTGTCCGCTCAGACTATTCTCCGTGCAGCAGCCTGCCTGAACCTGGTAAAATCAGGTCACATGGTGCTACTTTTCTACTTTATTCCTTTTAATGGCTTCCATTCCCACTCAGAGCTAGGGCAGAATCCTTTTGATAACCTGTACCATCTGGTCCCTCACAGCCTCTCTGATCTCGTCTTCTTTACTCTCTTCCCTTTTGCGTATCTCTTTTTCCTTTCTCGGGCATGGCAGGTGCACTCCCACCGCAGGGCGTCCGCACTCTCTTTGTGGTCTGTGTGGAGTCTTCCCAGGAAGTTGCACTGCCTGCTTTCCTGCCTCATTTCCCCACGTCCTTACTCAAAAGGCACGCTACGCTGCAGCCTTCCTGCTTGGTATTTATTTTATTTAACCCCTCAACACTACTCAGCCCCCTTCTCTACTTTTTTCTTTTCTACATTTCATTCTATACGTGTGTTATACGTGTATTTATGAATGGGTGTAATCCTGCTCCTTGTCTAGCTTCACAAGAAATAGAAGCCTCGTAAAGGTGAATGATTTTTACCTGCTTGATTCACTGATGGATTCCCAGCACCCAGAGAGTACCTGGAAAATAATTATATTCCATAAATGCTTGTTGAATGAAGAATAAACAAATGAATTATCTGGGTTTTATTTGCTGTATGAGGGTGTGTGTTTCCATGTGCCTACACTAATTCATCGCAAATTGTCAGACAGGTTAGGTCTCTTAACACATAGATGAAGTTTTCTTTCTTTCCGTAGAGGACAGCCTTTTAGGGCCTGGGGCATGGAGTGGTATGGAGAAAGCAAGTGAAGATAAGCAGTACGTAGGACCAGTGTCCACACGCACGAGTCAGTTCTGAGCTCTCTGCACAAGTCCGGTGGTTTGTTTACCTTGCACAAACTCTACACTAGTCCAGTCCATTCTGGACACTAGTCCAATAGAAATCTGATTAGTTTCCTATCCAGTAAAGTCTCCGAGTTTGTTCCTCAAGAGAATCTGGACTGTTTCGGCACTTTGCATGGCCACATAAAATTTAGGATTAATTTGTTAAGTTGTAATCTGATTGGAATTACATTTAACGTGTAGATCAGTTTGGAGAATATCTTTATAATATTGAGTCTTCCAATCTATGAACATGGTGTATCTCTTCATTTATTTAGACCGTCCTTAACTTTATTCAATAATACTTTATTTATTTCCTGTAAAAAAAAATATTGGATATTTTTTGGTAAACAAACTCCAGAGTACTTGATGGGAGTTTTTTTTATGCTATTTTAAGTGAGGTTTTCTTTTTCTATTTTTTTTAGCTTGGTTTTTTTTTTCTCTGGTATATAAAAAGAAAATTTATCTTGGTTTCCTGAACTCGTGGACATTAAGCCATCAGTCATCGATGAACACGCTTATTGATTCTAATAATTCTTCTGTAGGGTTTGTTGGATACTTTTACACATCATGTCAGCTAACAATAATGACAATTAATTTTTATGTCGACACTTTATGCCTTTTATATCTTTTTCATGCCTTATTTCATAGTTAGGACCTCCAATACAGTGTAGAATAAAAACAGTTATGGGTCTTATTCCTAACTCAATTGGGAAGCTTTGCACATTTCACCATTCAGTCCACCATTGCTATAGCCTTGTTTTTAGATTCCTTCCATCAGATAAGTAAACTCCCCTTTCATATATGGTTTGGGAAAACCTTTTATCACAGATACTTGATTTTCTCTTATTTTTCTACATTCATTTAGATAATTACGTGATTTTTTTCCTCTTTATTCTGTTAAGGACATTTTAAATTAACGTTGTAAATTGAGATAAAACACATATGCTAGTAATAATGTGTTACCATTTCATGTTTTTTCTGCAGTCCATTTTCTAATATTTTGTTTAATTTTTTTTTTGAATCTCAGTTCATGAGTGAAATTGGTCTGTAATTTTGCCTTTCTTGTAATGGACCTCTCGGATTTTGGTACCTCAAATTTGATGGCTTCAAAAATGAATTGGGGAGTATTCTCTCTTTTTCTGTTCTCTGAAAGTGTTTGCACAATATTGACTTTATTTGGTCTCTAAATATTTAATAAAATTCCCCAGTGAACCCAACGAGACTTGAAAGGTGTTTAATTACATATTCAGTTTCTTTAGTGAGCAATAAAAATTCAATCTTTAATTCTTCTTAATTGATTTTACAAATTTTGTGTTTTGAAAAATTCATCAATTTTGTCTAATTTTTAAAATCGGCGTAAAGTTGTTTATAAATTGTTTTTTTGTCTTTTTAATGTTTTTAGTAAAGATCTGTAGTGGGGTTGCATTTTCAACCATGGCATGGTTATTTGTGTCTTTTTTTCCCCCCACCTCCCTTTTTTTTGTCTGTCGTGAAAAAAGGTTAGCAATTTTCATTAGCTTTTTAAAAGCTAACTTTGGCTTTGTTTGGCTTTCTGACTCTCTCTAAACGTATTTGTTTTCTAGTTCATTAATTTCACTCTTATAGCTATTATTTCCTTCCTTCTACTTTGGGTTTAATTTGTTGTTCTTTTTCCAAGTTCTTCAGGTCGATGCTTTGATCACTGATAATCAGCCTTATTTTGTTCCATGTTATGCATTTAAAACTAAAAATTTTCCCTTAATCTGATTTTTAAGCATTTGTGTAGAAAAAACCCTACCGTCCTTTTCCTGTGTGTTTCTCCTTTACTCTCACACCACTAACACGCTCAGGACACTTCTGACACCAAACATGTAGGGTCATACCACACCAAACATTTCCACGACACCAACTTGGTATCCTAAACTTTAGCTCAATTCTGATGCCATCTACGTGGAGATAGCGTCAGATCCCACAGGTTAAGGGCTCAGGCCCTTAGTCTCAGGCTCATGAGCTCGCCTGCTGCTTTAGATGCGAATCATAAGTAATGGGTCCCTGGGTTACTCACAACTTCTGTCCAGTTGGCTACGTCAGGGATTCCCGTGGCCTCTTCTCTGTTGGGATTGGATGATTTGCTGGAACAGCTTGTACCATTCAGGGAAACACTTACTGACTTTTACCAGTTTATTAAAAGATATGATGAAGGATACAGATGAACAGCCAGATGAAGAGATTCATAGGGCAGGGTCCTGGAGGGTCCCAGGCATAGGAGTGTCTGTCCCTGTGTAGTTGGAGTGTGTCACTTTCCAGTATACGGCTGTGTATACTCTGAACCCAGGCCTATTGCAATTTTATGGATCCTTCCTCATGTAGACGTAATCACGTATGAACCCCCTTCCATCCGCTCTCCTCTGGAGACTAGGGGGCGGGGCGAACATTCCAAGCTTCTTATCATGGCTTGGTCTTTCTGGTGACCAGCCCCCATCCAGGAGCCCGCACAGAGTTGCTTCAATAGAACAAAAGATGCTCCTAGTTCTTTTTAGCACTTAAGAATTTACAGGGATTTCAGACACTCTCTGTCCCAAGGGGGACACAGATTGAATATATAAATCGTAATATTACAGCATTGTTTTTATTTTGAAATGTATTATTTTCATTATCATCTAGTTCAATATACTTCTAATTTTATTGTGATTTTTAATTGTACCCATGGTGTATTTGGAAGTGTATTTCTTAGTTTTCAAACATATAGAAACATTCTAATTGTCTTTTTGTTACAGATTTCTAGCTTAAGTGCAATACAGTCAGCCCTCATCTTCCCTAAGGTCTTGGCCAGGCCCTGCTGTTCATGAACCTCCTTCCAGAATGTCTTCCATGACATCAGCTGTTATCTCTGTGTTATGTTTGGGTACAAAAGCACTGGACTACAACTACCTCTCGCCTTTCCAGTACAGACAAGTATGTGTGAAAAGGCAAGTTGAAGTGAGAGCACTGTGTGCCTTCAGGAAAGGGTTCACTCAGTGAGCTTGAGGTACTCAAACCCTACACATTTTAAACAAAGGACTGGTCTTGACTCGTTCTCGAGAGAGAACCTCTAAGCCCTTAGAATATCCTGCCTGGTAAGAATTCTTCCTATAACAGATCTTGGGCCACACCAGATACTTTACATTAACAATACAATAATGGTGAACACCTATTTTTGTTCACCTGGGGCCATGCTTTTTTTTTTTTTTTTTTTTTTTAAGATTTTTATTTATGTATTCATTCGACAGAGATAGAGACAGCCAGCGAGAGAGGGAACACAAGCAGGGGGAGTGGGAGAGGAAGAAGCAGGCTCCTAGCAGAAGAGCCTGATGTGGGGCTCGATCCCATAACGCCGGGCTCACGCCCTGAGCCGAAGGCAGACGCTTAACCGCTGTGCCACCCAGGCGCCCCCTGAGCCATGCTTTTTGATCTCTGTTGAAGGGAATGAAGACTGACTCGTTAAGGTCAGTCATGTGGACACTCTTTGCCACCCACAGTAAGAACCTTGGACATCAAGGTTTAGGTAAATTTCCCAGCTGTCAATACTTGATATGTATTGTCACACATCATGGCTGGGAGAATTAGGTGCTGTCTGTGTGACTCCCCTGGGAGAGGACAACTGGTGTCTCCTAGACTCCCCCTTATGAATCTTTTTCCTTTATTGATTTTAATCTGAGTCCTTATGCTGTAATAAACCATAACTATGAGAATAACAGCCTTTCTTTTTTTTTTTAATTTTTTATTATGTCGTGTTAGTCACCATATAGTACATCATTCGTTTTTGATGTAAAGTTCCATGATTCATTATTTGTGTATAACACCCAGTGCTCCATGCAATATGTGCCCTCCTTACTACCCATCACCAGCCTATCCCATTCCCCCACCCCCTCCCCTCTGAAGCCCTCAGTTTGTTTCCCAGAGTCCAGAGTCTCTCGTGGTTCATTCCCCCTTCTGATTACCCCCCCTTCATTCTTCCCTTCCTTCTCCTACCGATCTCCCTGCTATTCCTTATGTTCCACAAATGAGTGAAACCATATGATAATTGTCTTTCTCTGCTTAACTTATTTCACTTAACATAATCTCCTCCAGTCCCTTCCATGTCGCTGCAAATGTTGGGTAATCGTTCTTTCTGATGGCTGAGTAATATTCCATTGTATATATGGACCACATCTTCTTAATCCAGTCATCTGTTGGAGGGCATCTCGGTTCCTTCCACAGTTTAGCTATTGTGGACAATGCTGCTATGAACATTGGGGTGCATATGGCCCTTCTCTTCACTACATCTGTATCTTTGGGGTAAATACCCAGTAGTGCAATTGCTGGGTCATAGGGCAGCTCTATTTTTAACTTTTTGAGGGACCTCCACACTGTTTTCCAAAGTGGCTGTACCAACTTGAATTCTCACCAACAGTGTAAGAGGATTCACCTTTCTCCACATCCTCTCCAACATTTGTAATAACAGTCTTTCTGGGTCCTAAGAGTCCTTCTAGCGAATCATCAAAAACCTGAAGGTGATCTTGGGGACCTCTAGTACGGTGGCACTCAGAAGTATTAAGGAAAATGGGGAATCAAAAGTCTGTCGATAATGATTCTCTTTGTCTAACTGTGTAACCTGTAAAACCAAAGTTCAATAATTTTGGTGATGTTAATATCATGCAGATAGTATTAAAGAACAGTTCATCAGGATTTCTACTTAAGTGCATCAGATGAAAAACATGAGATAACCTTCACTTCCTCTTGGGGCCCCTCATAACAGTAAAGGAACTACAAAGGGCATTAGCAGTAGAAGACTTTTTCTTTGAGCCTTTATTTATAAATATAAACAGTTAGGGATATCCTAGGAAAACCACTGTCATGGTCCAAAGTAAACAAATAGATCAACTGATCACTGGAGAAAAAGACATTAAAAGAAAAGAAAGAATTCTCATTAACATGGATCACTGAGGACCAGGCAAGATCAGTGAAAACAAGATATCTAAATATCTTTTGGGGAAATTTCAGAAGGTATAAAGTACAAAGTAAAAGTACAAAGAGACAATCTTAAAACCTCCTTGAAAGGAATAAAAAATCTACAAAAGAATGGCATCAAACACGCCAGCTGGAACATGAAGTACTTGGGAGACATTGCGACAATGTAAAATGATTCTAAGAGAAAATAATTTTAACCTAAATTCTGTGCCCAGCCAACTTCTTTTAAGAATTAGAGCACAATAAAGATTATTTTAACTATCTGTGAACCCTTCCTGGAAAAAAAATTTTCAAGGACATACTCAAGCAAAATGAAAAATCTCAAAAGGGGGGATGATGCGGGTTTTAAGAAACTGCAGTGAGCAAAGAAATGGAAATATTGTAAGTACAGTTTAAATGTTTGTTAGTTTGGCTGTGAAACATAATGGAATAGCAAAAAAGAAAACAAAACAAAACAAAAACGTATTTTAAAAGAGAAAAGCATAATTAATTAAATTCTGGGAAGAAGAAAATTTAGATATAAAACGAACAAGCTTGATTTAATAGACACATAGAGATTTCGCCCTGGCAAATGGAGAATCCACACTGAGCACGTTTGAGCCCCAGTGAGTGGGACAGGAATAGGAGAGAATAGCATAATGTTTTAAACGGTTGAAATCATTAAGGCGTGTTTTCTGAATCAAGGCAGTAAAATTAGAAGACAAAAGTAGAGTCCCCTGCAAAATGTGTCCTTTCAGAATTTTTAATGCCCATTATTAATTTATACATAATGAAACTAACCAGTTTTAAGTGTACAAGTTTTGCCACATGTACACAGTCATGTAATCACCACAATAGTGACATAGACCGTTTTTGTTACGCCCAGAGGTTTCCCAGTGCTCCTCCAGTCAGTCCCCTCCTCCCAGCCCCCAGTCCCTCGTTCCCATGGATCACTTTGGGTCACCGATTTTGCTTTTCCCAGAACTTCCCGTAAAGGGAATCATACAGTGTCGCCTTTTGGGTGTAGATCCTTTCACTCAGCATGACGCTTTTGCGATGTACTCGAGTTGCCTCTTTCATTAGTAGTTTTCCATTTGGTTGCTGAGTGGTATTCCGTTGTATGGAATATACCACACTTTGTCCACTCACCATTTGATAGTCCATTTGGGTTTCTTTTCAGTTTGGGCTCACAACAGTTGCATCCATGTCTTTGGATGGATGCGTGATTTTATTTCACTTGGGAAAATAACCAGATGCGGGATTTCTGGGTCATTCACCAAGTGGATGTGTAGCTTAGGGGAAACTGCCAAATGGTTTTTCCAAAATGTTTTTAACATCTTGCATTTCCAGCAGAGCTCACGAGAGTCCATTGTTCTGCATCCTGGGCGATAATTCATACCGTCAGTCTTTCATTTCAGCCATTCTAGTGGGTGTGTAGCGCTGTCACTATGGTTTCATGTAATTTTGATGGTCTGTTCAGATCTTTGGCCCATATTTTTGTTAGGTTGCTTCTCTGAGTTGTAGGAATTCTTTATGTATTCTGGATGTAAGTCCTTTACTGGTTGTATGTTATGCAAATATGATCCTTCAGCCTGTGGCTTACTTAACCTTTGCCTTTCCTAAGAATGAGTGTGAAGAACAAAAGATTTTTAACATTAATGAAGCACAATGTATCAGTTTTTTCTATTCTGCTTTGTGCTTTTTGTGTGCACCAAGGAATCTAACCCAAAGTCAAAGATTTTCTCCCGTGCTTTCTTCTAGCATTTTCATAGTTTTAGTTCTTACGTGATCCATTTCCGTCAAATTCTTTCCTATCATGTGAAGGAAGGTTATGGTTCTTTTGTTGTTATTCCAAATAGATATCCGACTGTGCCAGTATTATTTGTTAAAAAGAGTATCCTTTCTTCATTAAATCATGTGGTCCCTTTGTAGGAAATCACTTGACCATATAAACAAGGGTCTAACTCTGGCCCGTTCATCCTGTTCCGTTCATTAGTGTGTCTGTCCTTTTGCCAACACCTCCTTGATTATTGATTACTGTGGTTTTATTCTGTGCCTCATAGTCAGGTAGTGTTAAGTCCTTCAATTTTGTCTTTCTTTCCCAAAATGATTTTGATTATTCTAGGTTCTTTGTATTTCCATATACATTTTAGAATCAGTTTGTCAACATCTATAAAAGGTATGCTTGGCTTTTGATTGGAATTGCATTGAATTTACAGATCACAGAAGGATTGGTAGCCTAACAATGTTGGATCTCTTGATCTGTGAATGTGGACTATCTCTCCATTTATTTATGTTCTATCTAATTTTTCTCAGCAGTGTTTGATAGTTTTCATTGTATAGGTCTTCCACATCATATGTCAGATTTATCTGTGAGTATAAATGTAAATGTATTTGGAGGCACCTTGGTGTCTTAGTTAAGCATCCGACTCTTGATGTCGGCTCAGGTCATGATCTCAGGGTTGTGGGATTGAGCGCCATAGCAGGCTCTGTGCTGAGCACAGAGTTTGCTTAAGATTCTCTCTCTCCTCCCTCTGCCCCTCCCCACTCACATACTTTCTCTCTCTCTCTCTAAAAAAAAATTTTTTTAAATAATAATAAAAATAAATAAATGTAAATGTATTTTTAAATTTCAATTTTTAATTGTTTTGTTTCTAGTATATAGAAATAATGTTGCTTTTGCATTACCTTATTGGCCTTGCTAAATGTGTTTTCATAGTTTTTTATAAATTCCTAAGGATTTTCTCCATAAACAGTCATTGCATCTGCAAATAAAACAGTTTCAGTTCTTCCTTATTAAGGTATATATCTTTCATTTCTGCCTCCTTTCACTGGCTGGACCCTCTAGTGCAATGTCGAATAGAAGTGGTGAGAGCAGATGTCCTAGCCTTGTTCCCCAATCTTAGGGGAAAAAGTCTGTCATCATTAACTTTAATATTAACTGTAGTTTTTTGTAGGTGTCTTTTTAATAGAAGGAAGCCCACTTCTATTCCTAGTTTGCTGAGAGCATCTATCCTGAATGGGTATTAACTTTTTTCAAATGATTGTTTTATGTTTGTTGATACGGTTTTTCCTTTATAGTATGTTGATATGGTGATTTACTTTAATATTTTCAAATGTTAAGCCAAACTTGCATTCCCTGGATAAATCCCACTTGTTCAGGATATATCTCCTATTTAATACATTGCTGGGTTTAATTTGCTAAAATGCTATTGAGGATAATTATGCCTGTGTCCATGAGGATGCTAGTCTGTAGTTTTCTCATAATATCTTTGTCCAGTTTTAGCATCAGGTTATTGCCATCCTCGCATAATGAATTGGGAAATATTCCCACCTCTTCTACTTTCTGGAAGAGCTTATATAGAATTGGCATTATTTCCTACTTAGATGGGCTCGACTTTTCTTTGTAAGAAGATTTTTAACTATGACTTCAATTTATTTAGTGGGTATAAAACAATTCAGGTTATCTATTTTTTTCTTTAGTATGGTGGTTTTTTGGCTTTCAAGTAATTTGTTCATTTTATCTAAGTTGTCAAATTTATTGGGATAAAAATGTTCATAATATTTCCTTATTTTTATTTTAATGTCTATAATATCTTTGTAGATGCACCCAGTTCCATTTTTTATATTGACAATTAATATTCCCTAATTTTATTCCTGATCAGTCTTTTTTTTTTTTTTTGAAGATTTTATTTATTTATTTGAGAGAGAGACAGAGAAAATGATAGCACAAGCTGGGGGTGGGGCAGAGGGAGAGGAACAAGCCGGACTCCCTGCTGAGCAAGGAACCCTATGCAGGGCCCCATCCCAGAACCCTGGGATCATGACCTGAGCCAAAAGATGCTTAACCGACTGAGCCACCCAGGAACCCCCTTGATCAGTCTTATTAGGATGTTGGTTTCATTGGTTTTCTCTAGGTGTTTCCATTTTTTATATTTATATTTATATTGTTTTCTACTCTTATATTTATTATTTCCTTCCTTTTATCTATGTTGTGTTTGATTTTCTCCAGTTTTTTGTGTTCCTAAGTTGAAGATTGGATCATTGTTTTGAATGATACCTCTGTTTGAATGTAAGCATTTTTTAAAGATTTACTTACTTAATTGAGAGAAGGAGAGCAGGGGGAGGGGCAGAGGGAGAGACTCTTAAAGCAGACTTCCCCTGAGCGCAGAGCTCACCTGGGGCTCAATTTCATACCCATGAGATCATGACCTACGCTGAAACCAAGAGTCAGAGGCCCGACCAGCGGAGGCACCCAGGCACTCCAGAACATAAGCATTTAATGCTGTACATTTCCCTATAGGCACTGCTTAGTCTGTGTCCTACAAATTTTGATATGTTGTATTTTCATTTTCATTCCATTCAAATTAATCTTTAATATCCCTTGTGGGTTTTTTGATTTGACCTGTGGGTAATTTAGAAAAGTATTGTTTAATTCCCAAATATTTGAGGATTTTCCAGATAGTTATGATTGCATTCTAGTTTCATTTTAGTCTTATTTGGAACATACTTTGTATGATTTCAGTCTGAATTTAATGAGAATTTTTTTTTATGACCCAGAGCATGGTTTATCTTGGTGACTGGTGTATAATTGAGAAGAATATGTATTTTGTTGTTATTAAATGAAGTAACAATGGGTAAAGTAAATGACAGGTCAAGTTGGTTGATATTATGGCTCAGGTCTTTTATATCCTTACTTCTTTTCTGCGTGCTCGTTCAGTCTTACTGATAGGGTAGTGTTGAAATCTCCAACTCTACTTGTGGGTTTGCCTATTTCCCCTCTTAATTCTATCAGATTTGTTTATTGTGTTTTGAATTTTTGTGGGTAGATGCATATACATTTAAGTTTATGTCCTCTTGATGACTTGACCCTTCCTTCCTGGTATTATTCCTTGATTTGAAATCTCCTTTGATATTAATACAGTCACAAAAACTTTGAGTTGTGTTTACATGGCTTAATTGTTTTTAATCTTTTTAACTTATCTTTGTCATGATATTTTAAGCGGGTTTCCTGTGGACAGCATATATACTTGGGTCTTGCTTTGTTATACCTATTACTTTTTTTAGTGATTACTGTATTGTTTGAAATATACATATTTACAGTATTTTAATGTTTATTATTTCCTTTCTTCTGCTTACTCTGTTTTTACTTATTCTTTTTAGTTTTCATTTATTTTTTTTCTTCTGATTTCTTAGAATGGAAGCTGAGGTCATTGATTTGAGATTTTTCTTCTTGTGTAATAGAGGCATTTTGGTGCTATAAATTTCCCCCTAAGTGCTGCTTTAGCTGCATTTCACAAATTTTAATAGGTCATGTTTTCATTTTAGTTCAGTTCAAAATGCTTTCTAATTCCTCTTTTGATTTCTTCTTTGATCCATGGGTTATTTAGAAGTGTGACATTTAGTTCAAAATATTGGAGATTTTCCAGATATCTTTTTGTTATTGATTTCTAAGTCATTTCCACTGCAGCCAGAAAATACACTTTGAATCTTCTCAAATTTAATTGAGACTTATTTTATGGCTCAGAGTATAGTCTTTCTTGTTTGGTGTTCTGGGTACCCTTGGAAAGAATGTGTATTCTGGTGCTGTTTGGTGAGTGCTTTTGTAATGCCACTGGTTACACCCAGTCAGTTAGTAGTGTTGTTCAAGTATTAAAACCTCTGACTATAACTTGTCTAACCTCACAATTCTATCAGCTTTTGCTTCATGTATTTTGAGAGTGTGCTATCTGGTGCATAAATATTTAAAATTGTTATGTGCTTTTGATGAATTGACCCCTTTATCATAATGATGTGATCCTCTTTGTCCTGGTAGTATTCATTGCTCTGACATACACTTTGTCTGATATTAATATAACCACCCCAGATTTTTTTTTGTTAGTGTCCATGTGGGATATCTTTTTTTTTTATTCTTTTACTTTTAATCTACTTATATCTTTATAGTCAAAGTAATATCTTATAGAGACCATAAAATTGAGTCTTGCTATTTTACTGAATCAATCTTTGCTTTTTATCTGGCTGCTTAGATCATTTACATTTAGTGTATTTGTGGAAATAGTGGGTTTAAATTTACCATCTTATTGTTTTCTATTTCTGTGAGATTTGTCTCTTGTAATTGTATTCTCTTTCCCTTTCTTCTTTGTCTTGTTGTGGATTAATTTAATATTTTTAAAGCATCCATTTTATCTTCTTTTTAGGTGTATTAGCTATACATCCTTTTAATATTTTAGTCATTTCTTTTGGGTTTATAGTGTACATCTTTAACAGAAACAGCCTAACTTAAAGTAGTATTGTACACTGTGTGCTATATACAGTACAAGAACCTTATAATTCTAGTTTCATATCTTCTCAGTGAATAATCCCAATAAAATGATAATTTCTTCATTTCAGTATCAATTTTTCAATCCTGGAAAGGACTCTAAGTGGCCCTGCTTGAGTTCCATACTCATCTCTGAATAGACAGCAATGGACATGGGCATGAATATTTTGCTAAGCCTGAATTCCTGAAGCAGCCCTTCTAGAACTTCATGGAATTGGAAAGGAGCTCACCAGAAGAACCTAAGAAGAGGAATGCAAAAGTGCACTAATTAGACAAAAACTAGAGCTATCATAGACCACTACAGGCAAAAAAATCATATTACAGATTGGCAGGTGGAGAAATCACTCATGCTTGCTATAAATTCCCAATATATTTTTGCTGACAGTACTGAACTTGGCCACACAAAGCAAGAGCAAATGAAGCATTCTTTATATGACATTTTCCTTCCCCTTATCTCCCCCAGGGCACACAGCCACCAGTGACACTCTGCATATCTGATTCCTGTCAAGCTGAAAGAGAAGCCAAATACTCCACCACCCTTTTATATTTGACTTTTATCAGCACTCTGGAAAAATTGTTACGAACAATAGAAGTACTTCTGTGTGGGGGAGTTTCTCAGCCTTGAGGCTGTTGACATTTTGAACCAGATAGTTCTTTGCAGGGAGGGGCTGCCCTGTGCTTTGTAGGGTGTTTAGCAGCGTCGCTGGACTCTCCCTGCTAGATGTCAGCAACACCTGCCTCCCCAGTTGTGACAATACAAATTTCTCCAGATAGTGCCAGGTGTCCCCCAGGAGAGCAGCATTGCTCCTAACCAAGAACCATTGGTTTAGGGAATGTTTGCAGTGCCATCAACTCCTGTTCCATATCCCTGCAAGCCTGTCCGTCTTTAAGGGACTGTGTCTGATGTTCCCCCACTACAAAAACAGCTCCCAGCCCCTGGAGAAGAGCAGTGCTCAACCACCCCAACCATAGCCAGTGTTAAAAGAATAAGTGAGTGGATGGATGGATGGATGGATGAAAAGAAAAATAGAGATTATTCACAGTGTTACTCTGGGGAAAGGAGTGACATAGATGATATATATATATATATCTATATATATATATATATATACCATATCTATGTATATATGAAAAGGGGATATTTTCTGTATTTGAATTTTATCATTTTTACTTTCATGACTTAGAAAATTTTAACTGTTTTATTTTTAAAGCACTTGGAAAATCAAATCAAGCATTTTCTCTTTATGTCTTTAATGTTCTGGGGGTTTTGTTTGTTTGTTTTGTTTTGTTTTGTTTTGTTTTTGGAAGTACAAATGGGGACTTTAGCCCTAGTTGACCTTTTGAATATTATATCACCAAGTCTGAAGCTTGATTTTTTTTCTTTTAACTCATGAGCAAAGAGCCGTACTTTGAGTATTTGTGAGTGGGATTTATGTTGGGAAGAAAATGTACTTAGCACAAAGGTAACTGACTTGTCACATTCAGTTATGTGCACCGGGCTTGAGGGTAGGGTCTGGGGTGCACATCTCAAACCCTACAGAGCTTATGTAAGCACAGGCCTTCCAGAATTGTATGCTGGGGAAATTGGTGATGATGAAGCTTCCTAGGCATGATTCTGGTCACTCCTGTTTTCCTTTGTCTAACTCGGATTTTCTGGGCAGAAGGAGAGGAGTCGGTGGTGATCTAGGTGCCTTGGCAGCTCCCTGAGGGAGGAACAGGTGTTTTCGCCTCTCTGCTTAAGGCAGGCAGGCAGGCAGAAGTCAAAGGGCAAAGGAATAGGGCAGGGAATGTGGAAGGAAAAAGACAATTTGTGGGGACAGCTGTTGTTTCTCTTTCTCCTGTGCCACCAGCAGGAAGCTGGGTCAGATCCTCTCTCTTCAGGGAGAGCAGACACCCGTCCTGCAACGGGGAGCCCAGCAGCATGAAACGGTCCAGTGCCTGCCCCGTGTGACATCCCCACTCCTGTAGAATTCTTGTCTGTCCCCCTCACTCCACCCCAGACGGAAAGGCCCATCCCCCTGGGTCTCTTGAGATCTGGGCTCCAGGATCCAGGAGAGCCAGGCCTGCAAAGTGAGGTCATTTATTTACACGAGGCAAGCAACGAACGCAGGAAGGTGCAGAGATCCATCTGCCTTAGCGACCAAACAGCTTCCCTTCGCCTCATCCTCCTGCAGAAGCGGTCAAGGCGGGGAGGTTGGGCGAGGTGACCTTCCAGAGCTCAGTCTTTGCTTCTAAAAATAGAAGCATCCTTGGAGAATCGAGGAGGAGGGGAGGCTGTGGATGTTGAGGGCAAAACCTGGACTCCCCAGAGCACTGTCAGTATGAAACTGTATTAATTAGACGCAGGCACCTAGCTCGATAATGTTAGGTATCACAGAAATTGAAACTAAATGAACTGGCTTTTTCCCCTCCTCCTTTCTGGTAACACTCTCCTTGGGCTAAAAAGAAGGAAAACCGTGTCTTCTGACTTATTTGAATGGCTGCATACTGCCTGAGAAGATGTCTTCCCCAGCAGAGGGAAGCAGGGGCTCCTTAGGGACACACCAAGAGAAGGCCAGAGCTACAGTTAAGTGGGAGCCCCCAAGGTGAGCGGGAGGGTGTCACCACCCATCTCCCTGGATGGAGCCTGCACGGGGCTCAGTGTGAGGCGGGGTGGGGCCAGGTGAGTGTCTGCGCGTGTCCAGGACTGCGGATGGCATGTGTGGTCTGCAGGGCCCTTGTGTAGAGCCAGATTGTAGGGTCTAGGTATTTCAGGATCCAGTGGCTCTGTGTGTTGGTCTACACACGTAGTGTGTGACCGGTTGTGTGCAGTGCTCTGGCGGGTGGAGGTTTGTATCTGTGTGTGTCTTGTGTGTGTGCACATGGGTGTGTTTTGGGACGAGGTGTTTGCTGGAGTGTATTGAAGTATTATGGCCGTCCTGGGGGCGGTGTAGGGGAGGTGTAGGGCTGTAAGGGGAGGAGGCATAGGGATGGTGACTATTTGGAAGACTTTGTAGACTGATGTGGGGCCTGGGGGGAAACTCGGGGAAGCTTCCTAGGAAGCGGGGCGCGGCTGTAGGGGGATCTGTTTGAGAGGCCGCAGGAGGCTGCGTGGGGCTGTGTGCAAAGCAGGTCTGGGCTGTGGTGGGGGTGGGGCTGTACCGTCCTAACAGAGCACCTCTTAGGGCAACTCTGTCCTGGAGGTTCTGGGGGATTGTGGTGGTGCTATGAATAGAGCCACATGGGGGACTCCCGTGGGAAATAGTTCAGGCTCTGGGGGCCGCATTCAGAGCCGCGGGGCCGGTGTGAGCTGCGGAGGGCTGGATAGGGGATGGTAGAGGCCCTGCGTGGCCCCCACAGCCTTGCCATCTGAGCATGGGCTGTACTTCCTTAGGAGTGGGGGCTCCCGAAGTCCAGACATCTGTTCTTCTCCGTGGGGCTGACGTGAAGGGAGAGACACCAGGGACTCACAGGAGGAGCGAAGGAGCCATTCGTCCCTTCCCATGCTGCCCTGCAGCTGAGCTTTGTGCATGCCCAGCTCAGGACACTTTCTGAAGCGTCTGTTTGTACTTTCTCAACAGGACAACGTGGATCTTGGAGAGTTGATGTTTTCCCTCTGCTATCTTCCAACTGCTGGCAGGCTGACCATTACCATTATAAAAGCAAGGAATTTAAAGGCAATGGACATAACCGGAGCATCAGGTGGGACATTCTCAAGTTCAGACTTCCTCATAGGGTTTTAGAGGCTTACAAAGTCTCTGGTAGAGTAATGACGTGCATGGAACCAAACTACCTCGGTTTAGTCCCAGTGCTAGACCTCATGGCTGTGTGACCCTGGGCAAGTCCCTTAATTTCTGTGCACTTCGGATTCCCCACCTGTAAAATGAGGGTAACAGTAGTACTGGCTCATGGGGTTGTTGTAAGATTAAATAAGTTAATGCACATAAAATCGTGAGAGTAGTACCTGGCACATACTAAATGCTGCCTAATGTGAATAATTATTATTGTTCCCTCCTAGGTCTTCTTCACCATAACTGTGAACTAGTCCTAAAGTTTACATGTGCTGATGCAGTTTACCTAACTGGGTGTTTCCTCAGATATAAGCAATCACCATCTCAGGTCTATGGAAGATTGAAAAATAATCTTATATCCTCATAAAAAGCCCATCAATGAACTATGCAGTTTGGTATTGCCAGTGAATCGAGCATGTAACTTAAATTCTAGACCAGAACAAAAAATGCCCCACTACGCAATTCCTACTGTACAGCCTCCACGGGGGCTCCCAAAATGTGGTCATAAAACACCCAGTCCACTGGCTATAGATCACAGAAATCAAAGGACACCGATGCAATATAGTCTGCTTACTGTCCCCCAGTATTTTTCCGAGAGAAAAAAAGATGGTGCCCCCTCTGGTCCTCTGTGTCCCTCCTGGACAGTGTTGAGGAGTCAGTAGTTGCGCAGGTCATGCAGGAGAGAGGGCATCCCCCACTGAGCAGAAGGAGAGTGAGGGGGAACCAGAAAAGTCCCACTGGAAGTGGGGACCAGCTTTGTCACCTGTCCCCCTCTGCTGGTGTTGCACCACAAGCAAGCCGTTGGCCTTTCTTTCCCTGCCATGCTGCTGCGGACAGCTCTGGGGCACGAGGCCCCTGCACTCCCCAAAGTTCTCCCTGTCATCTAGGCGTTCTGCCTGTCCCTTTCCTAAAAACCTGATGTTTAGGATTATTCCCTGGGGTGGCTCAGAGTTCGGGGCCGGCGGCCTACTTCCCCTGCCTTGGAAACACTTTTGCATCTCTCCCTGTTGAAGCCCGGCAGGTCTTGAATCTAGGTGCAATATTTTCTACTTCGATAACAGATGTTTTCACAGTCCTTTTAAATTCCACACACTTGGAGGAGACAGAGTCTTGTGCTTTTTCTTGAATGAATGTCTTAATTAGCCTAACGCTCGTCGCTGCCCAGGCATCGTATTAATTAAAATCCTCAAACTCCAGGCCACAGGCAGAGGTAAGGGAGCTCTGCATCCCATTGTGGAACCCTACCATGATGAAACTGCCCCCTGAGCCCACATTATCCTCACAGTCCCCCTGCTTCTCCTGGTTGTACAGATCCCTACGTGAAAGTGTCACTGATGTGTGACGGCAGACGACTGAAGAAGAGGAAAACATCCACCAAGAGGAACACTCTGAACCCTGTTTACAATGAAGCCATAGTCTTTGATGTCCCTCCCGAGAACATTGACCAAATCCACTTGTCCATAGCCGTCATGGACTACGACCGGTGAGATGCCTGGAGCTCTCTCCTCCGGGCAGGTCTGCCACGCCCGGGGCAGGGAGGGCAGAGGGGGCGCGGGCATCAGATGCTCCGCTGGTGTCCCAGGCTGCAGGGAACAAGGCAGGGGAGCACGCTGGGGAAAGCTGACTGACAAGGAGTCAGCATTTTCCAAACCATGTTATAGCGTCCTATGACCCAAGTGCTTCCTTGCTCTCCCCGTTTTCATTTCTTTCTCCTTCCCCATCCTCCCCGTCCTCCCCGCCTCCTCCCCTCTCCATCCCTGCACACTCCTCAGAATATCAGCCTGGGAAACCAGGGCCCTGCAGGTCTTAATCTTCTCCCGCGCAATCCTGCCTGGCCTTTGTGGGAAGATTCCACTCTAAATAGCAGAGTGATTCCTTTAGCCACGCCACCAACATTTCTAAATACATAACTCTGTTATTTTTTTCCCTTCTCCCAGTGTGTTTAATAAAGATCATTTCCATCCACTTAAGTCTGAAAGCAAACAGAAATGTTCTCTTGAAAATGCTAGAATCAGTATGGATGACAGGGTACATTAAAATGTATAAGATGCTCGACTTTCTAATTAATACAGCACAGAAGAGATATTTATAGCTTGCATTGTAGCCAATTGTGTATTTAAAGGACAGATTTGAAAAACAGTCATTTTAATATGCAAAGGAAGTACCAACAGGGAATTAGACACGTTAAACCAGTCATTAGACTGAAATGCAGAGTCTCTTTTTAATTGGAAACCTCCCACGTGGTCTGGGCACAATTATAAAAAAAAAAATCATTCTGACTTCGAATATAATCTTACAAATATTATTTGTAGCTAAGAATTTTCCCACATACCCCTGAAATGTCAGTAAAGCAGCTTCAGTACCCCAGACACTCTTTCTAGCAGATGCCTAGGTCAAGCAGAACATCTTCCAACCCAGGGAACACATGGCTTGGCTCAGCAGCCTATGGGTGTGACAGCCCACGTTGGGCAATAGACCTTATCCTGTCTTCTCTGCAGGAAACGCAACACCAATAGTGTCAGCCCACAGGAGGGGCCATTGCCCACCAACCGTGGAAAGCTAGGCCAGCTTTTTTAGAGCGATTGCCAAGTTCCCGCATCGACAAATCTGATTATATGAGCTCTGCTTCAGTTCAATTCTCAGTAAACTCATGAATCTGCCTGGAAAAATCCATGGCAGAATTCATGGGGCTTCTGCATGCAACTGAATTTAATGAGCATAGACTCGAATATCCTTCACACTCCCCCACCCATGTCTCGCCCTTATTCCCTACATACAAATAGGAGAAAAATCACTCATCTTTGCAGGAAGGAAAAAGAAAGCCCATGAGTTTGGATCCCAAAGAGTTAAAGGATGGGCATATTGTTCTAGTTATGCAGACAACTTCTAACCAAAACCTGGTAAGGGTGAAAAATTGTCCCAAGGCAGGGACATACCCAGGGAAAGTTTCAGAGATATTAGCCCTGAAGTTACAGAAGCTTAAGTATCTTTCTATAGGAGGGAGTCAAGTTGGGTCAAAGAAGCAAAGATGGGCTTGGAAGGAGGGGAGAGCATGAGCATGCATGTTCTTTGAAGAGAGGGGTTGCCAGGAGACCGGGAGCTATCTCCACCCTGCCCCCTTTGTAAGCTCCAGACCACAGCTACCCGACATGGTGCATCTCCTTTACCCACATTTGGTTGCCTCTTACGGGAATTTGAGCAGCCATTAATGCAAGGAACTCCTTTCAGATGGCCTCCTCTTCATTACATAGGTTTGAAGACCTGGAGGTCAACCTAGTTCTTGAACCAAAGTTGTTCCCCTTAGCTTGCGTCAGGGACAAGCCAAGGTGTGTGATGGCCACACTCCGCTCTTCCTCTCTGTGCCCCCAAGGACAATATTGGATCCCAAGTTCTATTAGGTGTTAAGCTTGTCCTGTAGTTTTAAATGAGGGAATGAAAAGAACCACCCTTCCCCTAATTCCTACTAGTTTAATTGAGTAGGTGTTGCTCTTACATACCAAAATTTTAAGAAAAAATTATTGTGGGCCATTTTCACAGTGTAGGTCATAATGAGATCATCGGCGTGTGTCAAGTAGGCAACGAAGCTGAGAGGCTGGGCAGAGACCACTGGAGTGAAATGTTGTCGTATCCTCGGAAGCCCATCGCACACTGGCATTCCTTGGTGGAGGTAAGACCCTACGCCCACATGTTGCACTTCATGAAAGAATAAATGGTTTGCTGTTGAAATGTAGGAGCCACCAAAGTGTGAGCGTAACTCTGTGGTTACTGATGGATTTCTCTGGTTGCCTTTCCTGGGCCTGTTGAAGTTGTGTTCAATCTAAGGTTGTTGAGTCTATGCACCCTACCTGTCTAGTAGGTTTTGAACATTGATCATTCATCACTCACTTTGTTTGTCTTCAAAAATGATCGAGAGTCTCTGATTCCATGTTATGGCTTTGGGTATCTGCAAGATCTGGATGAGTGTGGAGTTTCAGGCTGCCATACGGTGACTTACGCATAGCATCAGATAGAACTTGAGACTGGGAGAGAGGAGGCCCAGATTCCAGGACCGCTCTAGCATTAACCTGTGATATTGGACAAGCTGGATATAATCAGATTCAACTACGTGTGATAAATATCCAAAAAAACAACAAACGCAATGGAAATTTATCTCTCTCTTACACAAAAAAAGGTCCAGGGATGGCTAGGTGGCTCAGTTGGTTAAGCCTCTGCCTGCAGCTCACATCATGTTCCCAGGGTCCTGAGATCAAGTCCCACATGGGGCTTCTTGCTCAGCAGGGAGCCTGCTTCTCCCTCTCCCCCTGCCCCTCCTCCTGCTTGTGCTCTCTCTCTCTGACAAACAAATAAATAAATAATCTTTAAAATAAAATTAAAAACTAAAAAAGGTCCAGAAGAAGCCAGTCTAGAGTTTTATAGTGGCTCTGTGATCAATAGAGACCTAGACTTCTGTCTTCTGCTTCACTGTCCCAGTATGGGTTTGTTTTGTTTTTCGTTTTTTTGTTTTTTTGAGGTTACCTCATTGAATAATATGGCTGCTAAGCTCCAACCATCACATATCTTCCAGGTCACAGGAAGGTGGAGAGATAAAAGCCAAAAGCATACACATTCTCTTTTAAAGGATTTTCCTTGATGTCTCATGTAACACATTTACCTGTATTTAAATTAGTCACAGAACAGTCACCTGGACACATGTGGGAAATGTATTCTTTTGTTGGGTGGAAATATGCCCAACTGAAAACCAGGGTTCTGTGCATGAGGAAGAAGGGAGGAGTGAATACTTGGATACAATAGGCCATCATTCTGCCTTACACCTTTATTCACTCACCACCCCCTTCCCCCATCACTTACTTCTCATTCATGCTTCCCCCATCCATCTTTGCCCAAGGACTCACTCTCCTATTTATTTACTAACTCATTCTCTCAAAAAGAAATTGCATTCAGTAGGTAACATTCGTGAGAGTCAAATGCTATATTAGATAAAGAAAATAGATGTAAATAAGAAACCTTCCCCCGAAGAGCTTATAGACCACAAAAGAGACAGAAGAAGGCATGCAAACCAATCATTAAAATGCACAGTCGTAAGCTTTAACGTCCACATCAGGTGCCACGGGAGCACAAAGGAGGGAGGTGAGATTGTCCGTGAAGCGTTCTCCCTCCTGCTCTTGGTGAGTGAAGGAAGGGAGCCCCTGGGAACTGGGACTCCAAGGAGCATGGGTTCCAGGCAGAGAACTTTCCTGTCATTCTCCCAGCGCAGGCAGCTCTGTTGCCTGCAAAGCCTTCCCGAGAGGCCAAGACAAGAGCCTCGCAGTGCGGGATCTGCCGCCATCGAGAGTCAGGAGAGTCAGGCTGAAGCAGACGTGCTGGGCCACTGTGGAGGGGCAGCGGGCCCGGGGAGGAAGGCGCCGTCTCCCTTTGTTGGAAACCGAACTGGAAGGAGAAGAGCAGCACAGGCCTTACGGACTGATTCTAAGCTGCGGGGCCGTTGGGTGTATTTGAGCAGCGCCTAGAGCCCCCTAATTTACAGATCCCTGCGGACACCTCTGCCCCTGGGCCATTGAAGCTAGGACTCTTTCTTTCCTGGACTCAAAATTAATCCCTAAGGGAGACCCACAAACCCCGTGAACCACCTGAAAAGCAGCTGGGAGACGGAGGCAGCCCCAGCTGCCCCTCGATTCTTCAGCTCCTGGTGGAGCTCTCCAGGGAATCCGTGTGTGGGCTCACGATCCTGCCTGCGTCTGTCAGGAGGAGTGGCCATCAGAGCAGTTATAGTAGACTTTTTGCACACTTGTGAGCGAGCCACTGCTGACTTTAATTCTTGCTTGTAACCTGGAGGGTGCCGGAGTGTCACAGAGCTCTCCGCTTCTCAGGGCACGGGGCGGGGAAGGAGTGAGGTTTTGGGGTGTGGTGTGGGGCCGAGACAGGAGCCCCGATTCGGTGCACAGGCAGCTCCTTCTCAACACCCTCGCTGGGGAGGAAGGACACGTGGTGCGTTGCACACTGGGCTCCCGAGAGGCAGTGCACGCACGGTACCCAATGGGAAGTGTAGAAAGCACGCCTCGGAAGCTGCCTTCGCGGCCGAGGAGAACGCGCTGTCTGATTTTGCAAACCTAGGAGATACTCCCGAAACCCTGAGCACTTGGCTTTTTGCAAATGTGTGTGTGACAGCTGTGTGAGTGAGAAATCGTGCTTCTGGGGTTAAACCACCGAAACTTGGGGTCGTTTGTTGCAGCAGCTAGAATGGCTTCAACCGGCACGAGGGGGTTTAGTAACTGCTGTAGCAGAACCACATGGCCGGCACAGCGAGGGTCCCTCTGCTCTGCGGTGTCCTGTCTCTTGGAAGTACGTGCCCAGGGCTGCACATCCAGCCCCAGAGCGGAAGCCATACTTTCCTTTTGAAAATAAACGTGCAGCTAGCAGAATTGGGGCACTGGGACCGGATGAGAAGAAGAACAGGATTGGAGAGGTCACCGTGCTTTGCGGATGGCGGAGGACGGAGGTGGCGGGAGCAGAGCCCGTGGGTGCAGACGCTCACCGTGGAGTTGGATGGACCTACGTTCAAACCTCTGTGCTGCCACCCATAAGTTGTGTGTTTTTCCCTTTCTGAATCTCAGTTTTCTCATCTGCAGAGTGGCCATAACAGTGTCTGTCTCCCAAGGGTGGTTGTGAGGAGTAAACGGTCTGATGGCTCCATGGGGAGCACCGTGGTGGGCACGTAAGGAACGCTCCGTGACGTTCTCCATCATGGTTGTTGTTGTGCATGGCCCACACTGGGAGGGACTGCTGTGTGTCCTCATGGGACTCGTACCCACAGTGTTTGTCACAGAGGATAAAAGGGAGGTTGGAAGTCCCCCATCCCCTGTACCCCGGGCAGCCATCCCCTCAGAATGGGGGGAGGGGTCATTTGAGGCGCAACTGGACATAGGTGCACGTATTTAAGTTCTGTGTTTTCTCCTTTCTTCTTACACTCTCTGCGAACTTTTAAATGTTCTGCTTTAAAGCAAAAACAGAAATTAAGCCCCAGCTCTGCGTGTGTGTGTGTGTGTGTGTGTGTGTGTACATAAGCATGTGTGTATGAATGAATGAGAGAAAGGGAAGAGAGAGAATATGGGGTAATTAGGGTTTAGTATAAAGGGAGGCTGACCTGGCAGAAGCCGTCACTGCTGGGGGCTGAGGGACCGGGTTAGGACTGAACCCTGAGCCCTGCAGAGATCTGGCAGCCAACTCAGGGCTGCAGCCAACACACCCTGACCTTGCCAGGGCAGGTGGCAGATGGAGTCTTCAAAGCCAATGAGTTCAAAACTCCATTTCTCTCTCAGGGTTTCTGGATGGCTTCACTGCACACTCAAAGGTCAGCCAATACAGCTCCCTTTACTCTCCATGATGTCAAAGGCTTGGGAAGCTGTGCAGACTCCCCCAGAGCCGACTGCCTGGGACTTGGGGACAGGAGTAGCCCCTCCGTGGGGCCTCAGGAGGTGACAGAGCTCTTGGAGTTCCCACCGCAGCCCCGTCTTTTGTATATCCGAGAGAAGATGGTGTTGGCCTGGCCACATCCCAGCAGCTTTCCCACCGTCCTGCATGTGGAGCTGGCCTCCATCACGAACCCCAGCAAGAATAAGAAAACAGCTCCAGGTTTTCATCACTTCCCACTGTAGTGCCGCATAACCTCTGCATTAACAAGTAGTGACCTGGTCTCATGGGAAGAGCAGACACAGACACTATTTGGCTAAATAAAGTTTTACTTTTCCAGAAGAGCGAGAAGGTAGACTACCCAGGCAGAATACCTGGTGAAGATCAGCAGTGTTATCCTGCCTGGCTGAGGTTCCAGGTTCTAAACCCCAAAGTCCTACTCGAGTTGTGCTTGGGTGTGGATAAGTCTCCTCTCTCCAAACTCAGCCCTTCATAATGTATGTGTGTGAGGCTAACGGGGTTCTGCACCTGGCTGGTCTGCTGGTCTCCAGGGCCACCTCACTGAGCCCAGTGCGCCCTGCAACGAGGGCTTAAACAATCCCCATATAACTGAGGGACCCCGATTATAGTACATAGTACATAGTACATAGTACACCTGTCTGGTATCTACCACCCTCTGGAGCCTCCTTAAAGGTGTGAACTTACAGCTGTAGAACTGAAGCAAACATCAGCTACCCAGACTCCCCCGGGCGCTATACAAGCAGGCCCTTGAAGCCAGCTCTAGATCGTATCCGCCAAGTGCCCGCAGAGCCTGCCTGGAGTCTTCAAGGTACACACATTCCCGGGAGATGCCATTTGATTGCCCTGGTTGGGTCTCCCCCGGCCCACTTTGCTCTAGGTCGGAGGTCAGAAATGTGAGCCAGTGCCCACTCCAGCTTCCTGAGGAGGGCCCAGGCAGGATGGGGAAATTGATGCAGGCGAACCCCACTGCTCCCCAGATTTTGAAGTGAGCGAGTCAGAGGCTTTAGCACTTTGGGCAAATTGTTATTTATAAAAGATTGAGGAAACAGGAGTGATTCTCCAGAAAGGAGAGGGGTTGGCTGGAAAGAACCACGCAGGAGATCAAGTTCCTATCAAAGGAGTTTGAATCTGTGGCAGGACTTGGGTCCCGGGTGAGGACTAGACTAGCAGAGAAGGATATTGAGACTGGTTGGGGGGCGTGGGGGTGGATCTGGACTGAGGGATAGGAGGGGAGAGCCCTGGAAAGTGCTGCCGCTCTGAAGCAGGGGGGACCTCAGCTGCCCATAGCACCCCCCTTGCAGGTCTTTGGAAATACCATGAATCCAGTTGTGGTAAGTCGGGAATAAACTGAGGCTGGCGATCACGTGCTTGGCCCTCTGAAGGGGTGGCTCAAGAACCGGGTCAGTGAGCTGAGCACAGGCCTAAGGTGTGTGTCAGGGGTAGTGATGGAGGGGATGAGGAGTCGGTACCCGGAGGGCCACATGCTGTCAGTCTCTTCCCCCCCCCCCCAGCATAATCCAACAGAAGGTCTCGGCGTCTCAGAGAACAGGATGCTTGCTCTAGATGGGAACTGAGAGAACAAGAAGCATTTAAAGTATATTAAATAGTGTAAGAAAATGTAAATTTCTTTATTCTCTAAAATGAATACCACCCTGGTAAGGAACAGGAAGGGAAAAAACATAAACTTGATCTTGCTCATTAATGTTTCTGGTCTTTTCTAGATTATTTCAGTCTCTCTGGGTTAAATATTCAGTCAGATGTCATGTTCAATTTCCTTACCACAGTTATTTACCTTCTTCCTCAAGGCCTCTTCTCCTCCCTCCTTCCCAAGTGTAGGGAAGTCCTGTGGGGGGGGGGGCAGGCTGCATGCTTTATCTCACCTGGGACATTGTCCTTCTTGTCTTTGGCCATCAGACGCCACTGTCACTGCCTGTGCTGAGGATCTCTGCTCATGGAACTTGCGACCTGTCCTCACAGTACAAGCCAGGCATGATTGCTTCCTTGGAGTTTGGCCCCTAAAAGGCTGACCAGACCCAAACTTGGTTCTTGCCAGCCCGACAGATCTCTGAGGGCTGGTGGCACCTCTCACTTGATGCCCGGCCTAGGAAGCCTGAGAAGTCTTTGCAGCCCTTCCCCACTTGCTGGACCTCCCTCGAATCCTGTCAGCTAACAGTCACCTCCTTTCCACACCCTCCAAACATCAGGGACACATGGGAGCTGCAGGAGACTTGATGACATTACAGGCGCCCTCTGCAAGCCCGTTCAGTTTTGTGGCCTTTTCTTTTTTTTAAAGATTTTATTTTTGTTTTATTTTTTTTTTTTAAAGATTTTATTTATTTATTTGACACAGAGACAGCCAGTGAGAGAGACAGCCAGTGAGAGACAGACAAGCAGGAGGAGTGGGAGAAGAAGAAGCAGGCTCCCAGCAGAGGAGCCTGATGCGGGGCTCGATCCCAGAACGCCGGGATCACGCCCTGAGCCGAAGGCAGACGCTTAACGACTGAGCCACCCAGACGCCCCCTAAGATTTTATTTTTAAGTAGGCTCCATGCCCAATGTTCAAAGGGTTTGAACTCACAACCCCGAGATCAAGAGATCTACCCACTGAGCCAGCCGGGCGCCCCATGTGGCCATTTCTACATTGTTTCTCTGGCCTCATGTTGATGGAGGGGCCACATCCGCCTTCAGCCTCCTCCTCAGTCCACCTGAAACTTGGGATTTTGGGCCTGAGGGGTGAAGTCAGGACCTCACATGAGAGCCGCTCTTTTCCTCTCCCTCTCTCTTCTGCCAAAGGCTGTCTACTTCCTCCTCCCAGCTGGTGGAAACTTCTGTAACTGAGCTAATGCAGGTTTGCTCCTTGGTGAGTTACAGGTGGAGACTACACCCTGGGGAGCTGTCACACAAAGGAAACTTCATTTGCAGCAAATAAGGAGATCACAGGGAGTAACTTCTGGTGCCACGAACCCCCGCCCCCCAACCTAGCAAGGATGAGCAGGTTCTTTTTCTTTATTTATTTAGGATAAAAATAAAATAAAGTTTAGGATGAATATTCAGAAAGGGGAGCTTTGTCATACTTGTAAAGGCGGACACAGGTTGTGCAGACATACTCAGAAAACATGCGTATACCTTCATCCTCTGTTTGTTAATGAAGCTTGTGCTCCTTTTAGGGGACTATGCTTTGACGTCATAGTGAAGCAGAAGTAACTGTTAGACAAGGAGAAGGGGCTCCGGGCATGCTTCTGGAGTGCGAGGGCAATATAAACTGACTGGAGCCTTGGGCTCCTTATCTTGGAGCCCAGGGCAGGGCCTTGCTTACTTTTGAAACAGCACTGGCCGTTGGACAGTGACTGATTGTCTCTGATATGGTCGGGCTGTTTCCTGGCTGGGTGGACAGTAGTGGTATTTGCATGTCTTTGTAATTCTGACATCTCCTGGGAAGTTGCAGGAGGTGTGCTTGTGCTAGCAGATGAGGGAAAACAGCCGGGGACCTAGAGGGACTTCTCTTAGGTCACGAAAGCTGTATCTCGTCTTTCTTTTGGGGGGACCCCGACTCCTTCTGCTTACACTTCCTTTATATCTAGCACGATTCCTCTCTACTTATGTGTTATGCTCAGGTGTCCAGGGTTTCCTCTCAACACGTAGAGGGAACATTTGGAATTTAGGTGTATCTCTTTTCTCTCAACAAGGCCTGGCTTTCCAGACTCTTGTTTCATGAGGGACTCGCTGCTGATTGACCTTGTGTTAGGATTCCTTGCATGGAACAGCATGATTTGCAGAGAATGGAAATACTATCCCTGTTACACAGGTATTGAATTAGTACTGATGAATGAATGAATGAATGAATGAATGAGACATAGCGTGAAAGTATTTGGGTTCCTTTAGTTCTAAAGTTCCACAATTTTCCATTCGACGAGTCCAAAGTGGAAGTCAGTTCAGGGCAAGATATAAACGGTGCAGACACTGAATTTGCAGTGGGCTGTTCAAATGAAAATGGTCCTTATTAAGCTCCAAGTTTTGATTAACTTTTCTCCATTTAGGAGAAGGATATAAGAAGAGGTCATTTCCTCCCTTTGTTCCCACTATTTAAAAATCGATTCAACTGAGTAAATATAAAGATCTTACTGGCTTTATCCAGTAATTGGTGAATTGGGCAGCATCCCATCTGGCAGATCGAAAGGAGCTGTACAAGATGAAAGACTTCGGTAGGCAGAAGGAGGTAAAGCAAAGTTGTTCTAGGAAAGAATGGATTGGTTCAGGCAAGACCACCTTCCTTTGGGGGAAGTGAGGGGTCAGGCAGGTTACCTCACTAGCGCTGACCAGGTAAGTCCAGGTTGACTGGCTAAAGGTCACATTCCTGGGAGAGTCTGAAACTGCAGTTGGGTTATGTGTTAAGTCTTGATTTGCTGACGTGCAGCTTTAGCACAAGTGACTCCATTTTGGGCCTATTCCTTCTTTCTTTCTTTCTTTTTTTTTTTTAACATCATGAACTGCCATCTGGTGATAGCTTTGCATTTTGAGTGCAACTGAGAAATGTTCAGAACAGTAACGAGGCACCATAGTAAATCATGAAGGGCCCCCTCGAGCTGATGTAGGTGGCCAGATCCTAGAGTACTTCAGCGTCTTCTTTTGCAAGAGACAGAGGAAGCAGAAACACCACAGAGGTGTCTCTGACGAGTGGTAGACAGTTGCACCCTGAATGAGAACTGATCAGAAGGGACAAGGACATGAGTCTATCAGTTGGCTTTTCTCACCAGGGAAACACTTCAACGGAGGTTTTATACAATGTAATGATTCGCTCCACCTATCTGTGACGATACAAAAGAGAAAAGTATCTAGAAAAGTATTTTTTGGATAAAATAAAGTACTTATAATTGAGATTTTTTTTTTTTCAAAAATCAAACTCTTATTATTGATGAGATTTAGCATGCCGGTATTCACAAACACCTGCAGGGCCACTGAAGCAAAACCAGTGGCAAAAGACATAAAGATACCCTCCTGTCTGGGATCTGAAAAACATTAACAAGCCTTTTAGAATCCATGCCGATTGTTACAAGCAGCCAGAATGTTGTTTGGACAAGTAGGCATGGTGAGTGTTAATGGGGTATCGGATTTCCAGCTGGTGGAAGAAATGGTCAGCAAACAAAGCCAAGAACACTCAGTATTTCCCAAGCAAGTCTTCTTTCTTGTATTGAATTAGCTATACCAGAAAAAAAAAAAAGACACTAAATATTTTCTCATCTTTAGCTGGGATGCAAAATCAGCATTCTTCCAAGTGTCTGTAGAGATAGTAATCATACAAAACATGGAAACATTTGGGAGTAACACTAGAGGTAAAAGAGATAATAATAACGTGTTGGAAAATAACATTTCTGCCTGAACAGAAAGTCAACTGCGTCTTGACTCTCCTGTCATTCAAACTGACCTTGCCCCAGCAGTCACTGCCCTGGAGCGCCTCTGCTGCACACTTGAATACTAATTAAATAAGAAAGTGGTTCACCGTCAGCTTGGGCCTTCAGCAATCTTCCATCTCCAGGAATGGCATTCAGAGGTGATGGTTTATATAGCGGGCCAAATGCACTAGAAAGGTTCCTGCCAGCCTCTGAAAGAGTCACACCCCCACGTGATATCTGGGGGTAAACGGGAACTTCCTGGGTTAAGAGGCCTGGAGCAAGGATAGCGCATCTCGGCAGAGGATGGGGGTCTGGAAGGCCACCGAACCTGGAAATAAGTCTTTCAGGAGCTGTGCCTGTTGAATGTTGCTTCCCAACCATCACCAGATCAACTGTTGATAGGGCAAAGCTGAGTTTATTGCTTGCCTGGTATGGAATGGGGGAGCTGGGTTAGAACTGGGTAGAGATCGTGATGTGATAGTTTAGGTACAAGGTGAGGATTCGGAGGCCAAGATTCAAAGAGTTTTGGGGTAGTGGTGCCTGGGTGGCTCAGTTGGTTTAGCGTCCGACTCTTGATTTCGGCTCAGGTCATGATCTCAGGGTCATGAGATCATGCCCCTCATCGGGCTCCATGCTGAGCGTGGAAGCTGCTTAAGATTCTCTCCCTCTCCCTCTGCCCCATCCCCCGCCCCCCGCCAGTGTACACACTCGCTTGTGCACTCTCTCTCTCAAAAGAAAAGAAAAGAACAAAGAGTTTTGGGGTGTAAACTTGTCTTTTGATGCTCTCTAAGGAAGAACCAATCAATGGTCTTTTGAGAATTCCCTGTAATGAGCAATGATGTTATTTGCAACTTTTATCTCTCTTGGCAAAGGTCTCTAGGAGTAGTAAAGTTGTGTTAATGAAGACAGTAGAATAGTAAAGTCAAGTTAACATAGAACATACTCTATAGATGGTTAACTGTCTTGGGGTAGATGGCTTTAGTTCTCACACCCCAAGAATAAGAAGCAGGAGAGCTGACAAGGGTTCTGCCGAGTTCTGCAGGTGCCCACAGACAGTGTGAATGTTTATTAGTTGCCTCCCCAGCATCAGCCCTCCTTTCTGACGGCTCTGATTTCTCACTGGGGATTCTAGGGAGTCTGACTCTATCGTTGGTTCCAGTGATGAAACTATGACCCTGTCCCAGGCTAAACCGGTCAAGCCAACCATGGGGATTAGCACTTCATAAACTGATTCAGTCACAGATGATTGGAGAACATTTGGTGTGAATGCTTGGACAATGATGCTGTCTTTCCTCTTGGATGTAAACAAAGAAGCATATACCCCAGCAGCAGCTGTAGCCCTTTTGCATCTCTAGAAGATTGAGGCCTTGGGTGAGGCCAACCCCATGGATGGCGGAACAGAGAGATAAAAAGAATCCAGACCCTTGAGTCTGTGGTTGAACTGCTGGATCAAGCCCTTCCTGAACATGGTGTTACCTCTGACCTTTGTGAATATGTAAGCATATAAATTCCCTTTGTTATGTAAGCAATATGAGGTAGGATTTCTTTTGTTTGAAAGAGAAACATCTTATCTGGGACGCTGGTAAACACCCATCCCACTCCTGACCCTTTTGGTGTTCCCTTGGAGTGAAGAGAACCATTCCCAAAGCTGCCATGAGATCAGCTCTTCTGTCTTGCTCACTGTGGTATGTCTAGTCCCTAGCAAAGAATGTGGCACATGGTAGACTGAATGAAGTTTTCCTAAGGAAACATCATCGAAGTTTGGTTGCTTAGCTCACTTGTTGAAATAGTCGTGGCTAAAAGAGAGACTCTCCACTCTTAATGACACACATACACTGTATAAAGTTAGGGGGAGGGATGCCTGACTTCGGCTCAGGTCATGATCCCGGGGCCCTGGGATCAACCCCACATTAGGCTTCTTGCTCAACGGGGAGTCTCCTCTCCCTCTGTCCCACTCCCTGCTCATGCTCTCTCTCTCTTTCTCTCTCTCTCTAAATGGATGAGGTCTTTGAAAAAAAAAAAAAAATTAGGGGGAAAGCTGCTTTCATTTTGTGTTTGTATCATATTTTGCAAAGGGAAATTCAAACCTTTATGGACCTGGAGGACCTGTGGGCTGGCTGTATCTGCTGGCAGCTCCTTGGGTTGATAAAGTCACCATTCTTCAGGAATGAAGGTCAGTCACATGCCTGTCATTTCCCATGATGTCCCCTGCCGTGTACCACAATTCCTCTGTGAAGAATGAAAACAAATCTCTACTCTTTTAATAACAGTATTTTAGCAACTCTAACATTATCTTTTAATCCCATTCTTACTCTATTTTATTTTTGTTTCTGAGCTAAAGCCCAGTTGTATGTGTAAAGCCTGTGATCAGTAGTGGTGAATTACGTATTTCCCCCCATTTTAAATAGAGTTCATTACATGAAATATGATGACATGATCATTCAAATGCTTAGAAATAAGGAAATGGGGGGAAAAACTCACTGAGCAATTACAAAGTGCAACTTGAACTCTAAGGCTTAGGGCATACTACCTTGAGTTGTCCTCAGTCTTCTAGAAGGAGAAGCAGTTATGAATGAGGGGCAGGAAAACAAAGATGTACTTTCCCCCCTAGGTAGCCGAGGATACTGTACATATTGATGATAAATGTCCAGATTTAGAATGTTTACTAGAAAAAGGTCATAACGCCAATCAAGAAAATGCCATCCAAAGAGATTCAAATTGACTAAAATTAAGCAATGTAAACATTCTGAATTTTCCTTCCTGATATTAATGCTTAATGAAGTCCCTGAAGGGGGCGTGGAGATGCGGATTCAGTGTTTTTAGTTGGGCCTTATCTATATTCTGTCTCTCTGCTGCCTGGAATCATGGTCATGTTGAGGAGCAGAGCTGAATGGGAACAGGCAATACTACTACTCAGGAGGGGAAGATGGGCATGGAGCCGGTAGAGTCCGTAACTAAGATAGGGAGGTGGAGTGCTCCCTTCTTAGTTCTGGAAGCTTCCATACAGGGGTCATGAGTGGAGCCCTCCAGTGGCAGTGACCGTCGCTGCAGATTCAACCTCTAACAAAGAAGCCAAGAGGCAAGGCAAGGATCAGGGTGGGCTTCTGTTGGAATGATGGCGGAGCTCTTCACCGCAGACTTTTAGGATCGAGGTAGGATCCAAGCAGGCTCTCAGCTTGGCAGGCTGGGTCCATCTGGTGGTGGAGGCGGAGGGTGTGGGAGTTTGGCTCACCTGAGCACCTAAGGCCCAGGAATGGGTTGACATCCGAGGTCCCTGGAAGATGGCATCACGGGACCTTGAGGCGCGCAGGGCAGCCGCAGAGCTGCAGTTCTGCCTCTGCACCAGAGCCGCAGGTGAAGCCAACACTGCGTTCGTAGGGAGTGGTCGGGAGTGACAGAATCTGATCTTTCACTTGCATTTAAAATTTTACGTTCCTTAAAGTTGCAAAATGGTCACTCACAGGATTGGCGCTAATGGCTCGTATCCTACTGCTTAAAAATAATGTGACACTTCCTTTGCTTCTCAAGTATGGAACCAAAGTATGGTGTGGATGTGGGCATACCTAGAACTAAGCCTTGTATCAGGAATAAGGATCCAGAGATCCCTGTAGCCAAAGAAATAGTAACTCAGGGGAGCTCTACGTGCTCAAGATAACAAGGGGAAATCTGGGATCCTGCCATCACTCACTGAGTCCGGCAGAATCTAAGCCATCCCACACAGTGTGCCCGCTGTGCCACTCCCATCCTGCTGCTGCCCTCACACGTCAGTGGGCACCAAAGTGTTACTAGCAGAGGCCTCGGGAAAGCTGTGCTTTGTTACAGGGAAATGGCCTTTAGCTCCCGCTGCTGCTGCTAGAGGAGATGCTTGAAAGCGAGAAAGGGAATAATGGTCAAGAAAAGGACTTTTGAATCACATGGGAGTCTTCAAGGCCTACTCAGCCCAGAAGATGTTCTTCTTACTGCTTTAAGCCACTAATTCTCTAAAGCCCCCAGCACAGATGCAGCTTCCTTCACTGTCTGCAGATGGTGTTTGAGTTCATGGGAGCCCAGGAGACTGTCCTGCTGCAGAAGGACTTCCTCAGTAGCAGGAACTAGGGGCAGCATTAAGAATGGGAGCAGCAGTGGAAATGCAGTGCAGAGCCCTGGGTTGTCGTCAGTGTGGATGGCTCTGAGCTTACGAGTCCTTGAGTCCTTGAGCAACTACAGACAGAAACTGCTCTAACTCTTTGCTCAGTGAATCAGCTGCAGGACCAGAAGGGGACTCCATGAGCCAAGGAGTGCTGGGGAACCAGGGCTGTGAAAGAGCAAGCAGGTCTGCATCAGACTCAGGGCTCCACCCATTCCCATCCAGGGAGGAGGGTTGGCAGGTCAAGGCTGGCCTCCTCCACCATCCCCACCCCACCATGCTAAGAGAACATTAGGTGGCCTCTGTTTTCAAGGATCTGTGTTACTGAGTGGGACCTGCTTGCTGAATAGCTGTTGAGTGGGGTGGGGCAAGAGGTTGGATAAGTGCCCTACATGTGGTTGAAGAAGCTGGAAGAAGAGGAGGTTTGGGGGAGAGGCTTGAAGGGCAGTAGCCAGCCACAGAGAAAGGAATCTGGGGGAGGAGTGGGGGGCGGTGGGAGATAAAGACATTTCAGCGAGATCTGGAGTCCGTTTTTCTGGCCAGAGACCAGGGAGCCTTTATAGCCCCGGGAGGTCTTCTGGAGGATTGACATAGATTTGCATTTGGAGTATGATATGAGAACTCGCTGGGTCCGGCCCCCAGACTGGAGGGTCCATGGAAGTCCTACGTGATTCTAAATTATTTGTAATCAGCTCTTTATATGCATCTGTAAATGTGCAAATTTAATAAGTTTGTTCTTTGCCAATCGAAGCATATATCCAAAGGCTTAAATTAATTGTTTAACACAGTGCTGTCCAGTTTGGGGAGGTTTTGTTTGGTGAACTATTTCCTGAAGTCAAATGTAATTTGGAGATAAATGCAAGGTTGAAGCAGACAGAAGAGGTGGAGAGCAAAATCATGTAAACAAAGAGGAAGGCATGACCGGTGACACTTCCGGTGGGCTAGCCCGGTTGTGCCTCATTACTGGGGTCCAGCAGGGAGGGGAGCCTGATCCCAGCTTGCCCACTTAGAGCTCTGGTACTCTGCACCAGAGCAGACTGCCTACTCCCTCTCAGGTCAGTCTCCTCCGAGGGAGACCGACTGCCTCAGTAACCATTGTGGTGACTGAGTGACACAGTGCGTATGAGCGCACCCAGCAGAGGCTGGCAGGGCGAGATGCAGCGAGTATGGGACAGGTGGGAAAACACAACCCTGCCCGGCCTTTCAGTCACTGCTCCTCGACGACACTCCGGCACTGCTCATACAAGGTAACCGTCCTGGCCGTGTTCCAAGTAGTCGTTTCTCTGGCTTTTGTAAGTTTCCAGTGTTTCAGAGCCTTCGATGCCAAGAACGCAAGGGTAGCACTGTATTTCAGTAAGCTCCCAATTGTTCTAGAATAGAGCAGCGGCCTCAAATGGTCTTAGCTAGATTTGGAGTAAGAAATACATCCTACGTCATGATCTACCAGATATAAACTGAAACAAAAGTTTCATGAAATAATACACGTGATGCATTGTTTGAAAAATTGTTGTCATTAAAAAAAGACTACCGGTCACGACCCATTAAATTGGTTTCACAACCCCAGTAAGGAGTCACAGTTCACACTATGAAAAATGCAGTACAAGGTATGCACGTTTAGCAGGCCCGCTATAGTTTTGATGTAGTGTGCGAGTTTTAGGAGGGAAATGCGGAATCATAACCAGCTACATGCATTTTTTAGGGCTGTCCAGAATGCTTTTTCTCCGTAAGAGTGGGTTTTCAGCTTTCCGTCACAGGTGTTTATCAGAAAACACCACCATCCACTGGCTTTAGCGTCTCTGCGTGGGAGGCTGCAGGCCTGACTTGGTGGTGCTTCCTGTGTGTGAACACACATAGGTTACTTTTAATCACAAGTAATATTTAACCCTCTGGTTTGGTGCTGTACTTAGCCTTACAACGCTTTAAACATCACGGAGACACCAACTGTGTGTTTATAATTGAAAAATGTTGTGTAAAGCCACAGAAGGAAGGAAGAGGCTATTCTTGTTGGATGTGCAAGTGGCTGCTTCGGGAGAGTTCCCTGGGGGTAACTTCTCCACATGGACTCCTTCTCCCCTGCTGGGTGTGGGGTACTGTCCTAAGCACTGAGGACCCAGTGCCCACTTTCAGGGAGTCTGGTGGGAGGAGTCTGACAACAGACCGTATAATCGTTGTTTTCAAAATGTGTAAGGGAGCGTAGAGGAGAGCCCCAGCCGCCCACTGGAGAAGGCTGGCCAAAGAGAGACATGCTGGCCTACTGGGGCGGGCTCTGCACAATGAGTAGGGATCTTCCTGCCGAGCAAAGAGAGGCAAGAGAGGAAGAACGAACACATTCAAAGGCATGGAGATGTGGATGGACGGCTGGTGCCTGGGGCAGGGGAGTTCAGGATGACTCAAACACAGAGTCCTTGGGGGTGGAAATGAGACCTGAAACAGAGGGAAAGGCTTGTTCAGCCATGATAAGGAATTTGAACTTTCTGCTGGGGCGGTGGGGCCTTTGGAATGATTTTCAGAAGAGCTGCAGCAGGCCCAAAGCTATGCTTCGAAAGGATCACACGGCCCTTGTGGAGGAGCATGGGCCAGAGGAATGAGGCTGGGGGCAGATGCCGCTGTAGGGTCCGGGTGAGCTGTGCTCATGCTCAGGTGAGAGGGGGCACAACTAGAGGGGTGGGTGGGAAGAGTCTGCTGAGGTTTATGGGAGGCCGGAGAGAGAGAGGAGTTTGGGGTGATACCCAGGCCGCTCTGCTGACCGGATGGATGCACAGTGGTAGAGAAGGAATAGGGTGTTGGGGGGCAGGAATGAGAGGACGGGGAGCTGACGTGCAGAGAAGGGGATAAAGGAGTTTCAGTATATGTGCGGAGAGCAGTGACGTTTGACCAGTGCATTCTAAAAGATGCTTCTCTGGAAGATACATAGTGTTCACAACTAAGTGACTCCAATTTTAACCATCCCCTCCCCCACACTCACGCGCGCACGTGCACACTACGCTTCTGCCTCCTGCCCTTCTCGTAGCTGACAGCCAGTCAGATTCTAATCTGGGCCCAAGGCAATGGGCAGAAGGCCAGTTTGTTCACCCAGATATGAAGTGAAAAAGCCTATGCCCGTAATCTGCTGACAAAAGGCTAATTAGCAGATGTTTAAGCTCCAGAGTCCTTGAGGAAGAGCATAGCAGAAAACTCTGAGCTTCACCAACAAAAGCTCCCCCTGAATTAGGGGAGGTTGCAGGTTTTTCCCACGTGGCCTGTGTATCAGTACTGGGGAATCCAGACTCACCTGTGACCCAACTGTGAAGAGAAGGGCTGTCCATTCACACAGGCTGAGTCTTCAAAGTGCAGCCCTTTCCTGCTGAGGCCTAGAGTGAAGACTGAAAAACTAATTCTGAAACAGCAGTCACCAAGGGGCTCAGACAGATGGGTGTCCTCCAAACAGGGAGTGGGTGAGGGGGCAAGGACTAGAGAGAGGCACAAGGGGACAGACTAACAGTGAGGCAGTCGGGGTCAGGTTGGTATCATGGAGCTGGCCGAGACAAAAGGAAGGTTAGCAAAATCTGTTCGAGTCCTTGTCAAATTAAACTTAATGATACTTTAAAATCATTCTTCAATACTATGCTCATCTCTCTGCTTTCTTTCAAATTTATTAAATGTCTTGAGAGAGAGAGCACTCTTGTGGTTCCATATGCATGGGTTGGTTGGGCTGACTACCCTGAGTTTTTATGTCTGTATGTCTCCTCACCTCAAGGAGAGCAGTTTCAGCAGAGTGGTGGTATCTGGTCGCATCCAGCCTGGAGACAGAGGAGGGGTTCATAAACATAGACAACTCTTTCACTTTTCTGGCTGAAATGGGAAGGCAAGAGACAGGCCAGTCACTAGACAACAGTGAAGGCTTTCAAGTTCGAGATTTTTCTTTTTCAGAAGCAAGAATCTGAGCATTTTTTATAGGCTGAGGAAAAGGCCAATGGGGGAAAGAAAGATCAGAATTACAGGGGAGGGAAGGGATGACGGATGTGTGGACGTTCACCTGGAGACACATGGCCCTGGGCCTATACCCGGCTCTGCTCGCAGAGCACACAGATGCTCCTCCCTCCTGGCTCAGGCACAGCATGGCGCCATCTTGCCCCGGTGGCCTGTGGAAGCAGATGTCACTCCACAGGCAGTGTTAGGAGTAGCTTTGTGCAGAGCACCCAGGATTTACACAGTGCCCCTTCCCACCTGCCCTAATGACCAGAACTGAGGCCCAGATGATCCCCTGCCTCCTCTCTTCCTGGGTCTCCAGATCCCTAGGTTTCTTCTGTATACTCCCTGCCTGTTCCCATGTCCTGAAAGCACCTCTGCCCTTTTCCAGCCTGGCTCCACCTGGATCCTGCTGAGCCTTTTGCCAGTATCCAGACGTTGCTCTTATTCTTCCGTCAACTTTGATCAGAGTATCTGGAACAGCCCAGCCTCTTCCGCATGCTCTGCTCCGCACTTTGAAACTGACCCTTCAGATCGACGGCACCCTGTCCTCCCATGCATCTCCCATGTCCTGCCCCTGACACTTGAATGGGCATGCCACACCTCTCCCTAGACCTCATCTCTCTTTTCAGCATCAGCCTTGATGCAGGAGTTTCTTCCTGCTAAGTCCTCTCCTCCTGGCTGTAATTCACAGCCCCCACCTCCATTCACTTCCAACAGGTCCTGCTGTGGACAGTCTTTGAGCATTTAATCCAAAGTCCTAAAGGGCTCAGAGTTGATGCGAGAGGCTGCCCCTCACAACTCAGAGTACAAACGCTCGCCGTGTCCTTTTGGCTTTAATCAGACAAGCTAAGACATTGGAAGAGATGAAACAGCCTGAAAAAGGTTTCTAAAAACCCAGATTAATAGAGAAGACAATGTTGCAGAATAGAATGGAAGAAATCCCACAAGCAAGGGAGGCGCTGAGGCACACACACACCGTAGAAGAGGAGAAGTCACTCGGGTTTCATAATGGTGTGAAACCTTCACCGAGAATGTGAATTTAATCTTCTGGGGAGTTTTCTGTGTTCCAGAAAACAAGGAGAAGGAGGCTAGGGGGAGCCAGTGTCAGACCTGAGTGTGGGCTGAGAGAGAGGAGAGTGTGTGATCTCGTGTAGCCTGTGCTGATGCCAGCAGGGCGGCCAGGGCTCGGGAATGCTGAGTGGTCCCCACCAAGGCTGCCGTGGAAACGTTGGATAGGAGCGGACCCCCTGGCCAAGCCACAGGAGCTTTAATCAAGCAACACTAAGCTTGTCAGAAGACAGGCTAGGAGGTGAGAGGTGGAACTGTAAGCTAACATTGGAGAGTCCGAGCAGATAGACTTCAAGGTTGCAGGTCAGGAAAACGAAGCAAGGGTGGGACACAGAGCAGCTGGGAGGCAGAACCCTACAAGGGAATTGCGCTGAGTATGTGACTTATAGTGTCTGCCCCATCTCAGCCGCCCCTGCATGCACACACAGCTCCACCCCTACCATCTGTTGAAGAAGCAGTCCTAATCACCATGGTTTGCAACATGTATCCCTGGCCACAGATTATTGGGTCAAGAAGGGCGCATGTTCCCAGCAGCCAGTCTCTGGGCTGCCCGGTAACATACGCCATGGTCACATGATAGCCCACGGTGGGTTGGGTCCATTAGATACTGCCAGTGACCCTGCATATGTCAAGAAAAGGAAGCGTCGGCAAGCATATGAAACAGAAGCTTTAGAGGTCTCGGTCGGCCATGGAAAAACCACATTCTAAGTACACTGAAATTGTAGTGCGTAGACGTGTATGCTCAGCAGAAGATGAAGATGAAGAAGCCAGGCAGCAGAAAGGGAGCAGAGCACAGCTTCAGGTAACAGTGGGCCGGAGCCAAGAGCCAGAAGCTGTGATGCAGAGGTCCTAGGAGTTACCTTGGACCTGGCTTAACTCTAGGAGCTAATTGGCCATAGGACCTATGCCTACCAGGGTTCCTGCTCTCGAACTTCTGTGAGAATCCATTTCCGTTATTGCCCTGTGAGTGTTTTCACGATAAATCACCACCACCATCCCTAGCTAAACCTTTTTATTGAGTTACCTTGAGTGAGCCTTTATTCATTGCAACCCAGACTTAGCAGAACACGTATGGACTTGGGGCTGCCCAGAAGTACATTTGGCGGATGTTGGATTTGGGCCACTCCATTTGTTGTCACATAGTTTGCCACAGTCTAGCTGTGTTTAAGATGAAACCTGAAGATGGTAGAAATCTCCCTCAATAGAAAAGAAGCTAGGGGGCGCCTGGGTGGCTTAGTTGTTGGGCGTCTGCCTTTGGCTCAGGTCATGATCCCAGGGTCCTGGGATTGAGCCCCACATCGGGCTCCCTGCTTAGCGGGGAGTCTGCTTCTCCCTCTCCCTCTGCCATTGCCCCTGCTTATGCTCTCTGGCTCTCTCTTTCTGTCAAATAAATAAATAAAATCTTAAAAAAAAAAATAGAAAAGAAGCTAGAATGAGTAGAACAACACCCAGGAGAAATGAGATCTGTCCCATTGCGAGGAAGCCACAGTTTCCGGAAGAGAAGCACAGATGAAGGAGAAACCCCAAGTACTTGAGTGTGAAGAAAGCTGCGTGGAGGGAAGCGTAAAAAGACCCTGGTTGGTGATTCGCTGTTGTGAGGCAGCTGTGAATGGGCCCGAAGATCTGATGGCAGGATGGCCTCCTAATGGTCAATAAGGTGTAACAAAGAGTCAGCTGAGACTGGTCAAACTACTGTTTCTCATGAGCCACAGACAATGGTTTTGTGGGGGGGAAATGAAGGACTTGAGAACATGAGTGGTGTTTTCCTTACTTCCTCCCCTTGTCCTTTGGAACTCTGGAAGGAATGCCTCCAAGATCATCAACAGTTGCCTCACAAAACCAGGCTGATGTTTAGATGAGGTTCTGAACTGGCTGAACGTACCAGAGGAAATCATCCTCAGCCAAGAATGAAGATCTTACGGAGGCGTGGGGGGACTAGAGGTAGATTAGCTAATCTCATCAAGAGGATTTAAAAGTGAATACCAGGAGGAAACGGGAAATAACACAGCAAAACAGCACACTGGACTAGTCCCTCTGGATGATATTAAGTAGGATGTGGGAAAAAGAGTTTTGGGACTAGGGGTGTCCTCGATACGTGGAAGGTGAGATCCGAAGCCCAGCCGTAAGGGACCTCCAGCGTTCTAACGTACCCCACACAGAGAACAAGCACAGTAACCCAGCACAAGAGCTGTGGACATGCAGGTATATCAGGAGACCACTTAGAAACGGGCAGGCTGGTGTGCGGCACCCGCCTGGAAAGCCATGCCCCTGAGGCAGAAAACTCATCGAGAAGGTACACGTGGGGCTTAGCAGAGTGACCCCACCAAGGGAGGCTCACAGGCAGAGGGGCAGTGCGGAGGCAGACTCTCCTCATGAGGGAGAAGCCCACCAAGGAGACAGTTCCTGGAAGTCTTCTTTGGTTAAAAACAAGAGGATCTGGCAAGCTCTTGAGTCGATTTCCTGGCAAGATGTACCGGTAGACCTTGGAGGTGAAGAATGAGGTCCTGCCACCAACTGGCTTGAACACTGAGAAATGTATCCTCTGGCTGAGGAGTTAGAGTTGGACAGGACTCAGGGATTGCAGATTCCCTACGGTGGTTAATGACAAGGTCAGGAACTCTGGATCTTTCCAGGCTGCTGCGCCGTCTTCCCTTTTTGGTCCATCTTCAGATTGGTGGCAAGATGGATGCAATCCAGGCATTGCGTCCAGACATGAAAATAACCAGAGGTGAATGCACTTCTCACTTTCTGTTGGGAGCAACAATTCCTCGAGCTCTTAACAGACTTCCCCCTTACATGTCATTGGCCAGAAGATGCCAATTTTTGAATCTGTCTCTGGCAAAAGGAATGGGATTATGTGGGCCAAACAGATCCAGCTCCAGAAATGGATCCTCTTCCCTGGAGTTGCATAGGTGCCTGGGGAGTAATGGAAACTGGCAAATCCAGGGTTCACGTAGGAGGGAGGAAATTAGCAGGGAGTGGGTGCTGGGCAGGTAATTAACAGAGTGCTTCATAAGATATCTTCTGCAAAATGTAGACAGTGAGTTCAGGTCAGAAAAAATATATATGAAAGCAAGAAAGAGAAGAAAGAAAGAAAACATGTAGAAAAACAAGAACACTTTGGCAAAGTAGAAGTAATTAGGCCCTTGGGGAAAATTACCATATCATCATAGAGATCATGGTAGTGAAAGAGATCGTGTTTGATATGGTCAGATTCTATCCTCAGCTTTCGAAGATTTTCAAAAACTCAGAACAAAAAAATAGGGAGGCATTTTCAATTGCTGGGAGCCTAGATAGAAGAGACTCCATGTATTCAGAAAGCTCTTTCCAGTGCTTTCTGACTATGCGGTCACAAACGATAGTAAGGGAAGGACTCAGGAAGGCATGCCTACTGACATTTCACATGGACACGGACAAAGGCTGAAAAGAACACGTAAGGAAGGTGCGCTCTTGCCTTTGTCTTACTACCTGGTCTCTCACCACCTCGCACAGTCCTCGTCCCTCTGCGTCTCTGCTGCACTTCCACTGTCTAGAAATATAGGCCTTGCTTGTCTCACCACTTCCCTAGAGGGCCCGCGCCAGACCTGGACTTAGAAATTGGTCTTCTGCCTCCACGGGGAAGCTGGGCTTCTTCAAGGAACTGTGGACTGGCCCAGGGCCGCTTGTTTCTCACAGCGGGGACACTTGGAGGCATCATGCAGCAAATTTGCTTCCATGAAGGTTTTGGTCAAAAAATCTGAGGCTATGTGCCTCTTCATACTCTCCAGGGCTAAGGACCACCCAAAGTTCCTGACACCCAGAGCACCCTGAAGGGACGTGTGTCCTACCTCCCACTTGGTGGTTAGCTGGCCATGTCACACCCATCAGGGCACAGAGGCCTTCCCTTGATTTGGAGGATAGTTTTCTACCCTCAGGCAGACTCCCTTCATGCTGACAGGAGACGCCATCTCCTTGTCGCCTAGCGATGTCTGTTTAACCTTCCAGCTGTGACTCCCTCCATTCCCCTGAGGTCCACCACCCATAACAGCTCTGGGCTCCATTGTCCTCCTGGAAACAGAATTCTCTAGCCAACGTGGGCACCACAGGACAGCCAATCGAGTCTGCAGTTCGTGTTTGCTGGACCAGCAGCCCCCACTGAGAACCTCTCTGGGTGAGAGGCGGTCCTGGCAGGCCGCCATGGCCGGTGCCTCACCTGCCTCCTGTTACATCTCGCACGTGCCTTCAGCACGCTGTGCACCAGGGGAAATTGACAGAGATGAGGAGCGCTTCCAACGATCTGGCAGTCTGCCAGTCCCCATACCCATGGGGGACCTTGGGAACATCCTTCCACACAGCCTGGTCTGGTCTTGGCCTTCTCCTCCTGTTCCTGAGCCCAAACCAGGGTGGGAGGCAGTAACAGGCCTGACTTTCAGGACACTTGTCACTTTAAGAACCAAAGCCCCAAGAGTAAGTCTGGAGCTCTGGGAGCTGCTCTGCACAGGGCTTGTGCTGCCAGCACTGTGACTCTAGACTACTTCCCTTGGAACCCTGCTGTCCACACACCTCTTCTCAGGCACTGGCCCCTAGCCTCTCTAGCTGCCCGCTCAAATTGGTCTCCCTCCTTTATGACACTGGGCTTCATTGGACTTCTGTCAGCAATGTTCTCCTGTCCTGGTGCCTCCAAGTGTCCCCAGATATTCACATGAATAATAGGACTTTCTCCTGAATGCCAAGCTATCCCCAAAGAGCAAACCTCCCTGTCCTCAGCCTCTGCCATCAGCTCTGCTGCCCTTTGCTGCCCTCCCCTGGCCATCGGCGTCAGTGCAGGTAGCTTTTCGGCACTCTGATGGCTTTACTGAGACTCTTACTCAATAAACGCTTATTTAGGGCCATTCTGTACTATGCAATGTCTAGACACTGAGGATTCAGCAATAAAAACACATGGCACTTTCTTTCCAGGAGCACAGTCTAGTGAGGAAAAGTGGAGAGAGAGAGAACGGGAATGGATGAATTCTAGTGGACCCCTGGGGAAGCCTGGATTTGCTTATCATTCCACAGACTCTACTGCCTGGAACCTGCACCTGACTCCCCTTCCCTTTGGGGGTGGAGTTGGGGACCTTTGACCTCCCTCCAGTAGTAGAGTGTGCCAGTCCTGTCTGCCTTCATCCCCCCTCGCATGTTATGGTTTGTTTTCATTGATAAACCGCTATTTCTGAGCAGGTGCCAGGCATTCTGCACTAGAGATAAAGTGGGGGAAATGCTAGCCCCCATGTCCCATGGAATTTAGAGTCTAAGGCCATAGACACAAGTAAGTAAATCAGATTGTTTGATAACACTTACGGTGAGCATTACCCTTTGCTGTGTTCGGCCCTGTTCACATCTAGTAAGAGTCCTGCACAGCAAAGATCCTGTATGGGACCCCTAGTTCGGGGGCAGCAGGAATGAGCCAGACAGGAGCAGAGCCTGTGCGCGTGACAAGTGTCTCGGGAAGTGCTGAATGCATGACGGGGGCCGCAGACCAGAGGCCTGAGAACCAAGCCCGTTGCCTCCAACAGGCTATGCTGCACGGAGCAGCTCCTGGGCCTTCCCCTCAGCCTCGGCGCACCCACCGCTTCCGGACACTGTCTTGTCCCCACCATCCTGCTCTTCACTCGCGGGGCCAGATGCGTGAGATCTTTAGCAGGGTCCTAGTCAGGTCAAGGATAACTCGAGCAATGTGGTCCAACACTGCAGGAGCCATATCTGCTCTGTTAGCCTGTGATTACCCAGTCCTGGCACCTGGCTCAGAGGAAGCACTCCACAATTCTGTGGTGGTTGTTGAATGAATGCATGAATTGCGCATAATTGTCCCGGCAGGAGCTTAGCTCCCGCAAAACATTTAGTCATGATTGGAATCATTTGATCAGTGGAGACAGCCATTCTGGTTAATCCAGACCTGGATTTATAACCTAATTTGGTGTGTTGGCCCCCAGCAGGGTGTAGACCACCGGAGTGATGGTCTGGTCGGGGCCAGGGGTGCAGAGGGATTGCGAGAGCACATTCCCCAGATTTGGAAGCCAAGAGCCTCTGCAAGGTCTGTGCTCCCTTTGACGAGTCCTAGGGGGCCCCGGTGCGGCTCCTGACTGACTTTCACTCGTCTGGCAGGGACTTCAACACATTTTGCTTAAAACTACAGCTGGCTTGTAATTCCGGCCTCAGACGGTAATTACAGCTGCCGGGGCTCCTTGGAGAGATAATTACAGAAAGGATTCAGCACATTCATTTTATCTGCACACTTAACCATCAATTAAATCATTACCGCCTAATCCTATTCCAGAGTCTAGAAATGTTCTGTGAATGTATAAATTTGAAGGCATGAAGTTTGTTTTCAGATGGTTTTAAGTGAAAAATTGCCCAGTTTCCAGAGCGAATGGAGGCCCTGTGTGTCTACACTGTGGAGGCAGAGCCAGGGATATTCTGGTCCTGCCTCCCTGGAAGTCCGCCACGGGAGGGCCAGGCCGGAATGCACTGGTAGGGCGGGGCCCAGCCCTGCCTTTGATCTCCCATGGGGCTCAGGATTTTCTAGAGCAGGATTACTATAGAGACCTAGAGGACAGCTCCTGGGGACGGATGGGAGGGTGGCTCATTTTCCCAGCAGGCTCCTGGGAGGGATTTTGTAGGAGCCCTAGGCCACCACCCACTAACTGAAAGCCAGGGAGGAGGTCTTTTCACTGTGGGAACCCAGGAGAGCTTGGGATTGAAGACAAGCTCGAGAGTCAGACCACTGAGCTCCTGTTTTGGCTCCAGCACTTCTGAGCTGTGTGTCCCTGAGCACGTTTCTGAACCTCTCTGAGCCTCAGATTATTCATCTCTGTTCCGGCACAGTAATAGACTTGCCCAAATGGAGCAGCTTGTGAATGAGAAAGTCACGTGGCGTGTTCAGTACAGTGTCTGCCCTTTATGGATGCTAGGTAAATTTTGATAATCGTTGTGATTTGACACACCAAGATGTCCAGGGGAGGGAGAGAAGAGAAGGGCACCCGACGGAGCTCAGCCTTCCAGTGCTGTGAGATGTTGTGTTTCGGGGTCTGACCGGTCTCCATCTTGTAACCAGAGCCCCCTTTGCAGCAGGAGACAGAGGGAGCCAGCTTCCCTGTGTTCTAGTGAACACATCTGGAAATTGCCTGCCCACCGCGTGTCTCACCCTGGCACCTCACCCCAATTCTGTCTATCCCTGCGGCTCTCCCAGGCTTCCTGTTACGGAGAGAACCCAAATTCCCGAGCGTGCACACAGAGGCCTTCACAGCCTGGCCCCTGTCTGTCTGGAGGCCTAGCCCCTCACGGCCCCTTGACGTGTTACGCCCAGCCGCACCACGCAAGCTGCTTCTAGGAGGTGGAGACACTGTGCTCTGATGATGTCCCTTTGCTTTTGCATGTGCTGTCCCACCTGCCTAGGACGCCTCCCCAGGTCTTCCCTGCAAACGTGTACTTACTTTGGATTCAACCCAAACAGAACGTCCTCTCGTCATATATATACCTTTGTGATAGCTCCCATAATGCGATTTTGCCATTTCGTATTTGTTTTCCTGAATAGACTGTGAGCTCCCTGAGAACAGGGAGTGGATCTCATTCATCTCTGAATCCCTAGGCGCTTGTATAGGCCCCAGCGATGAGTAGGTGCTTGGCATTGGCTGGATGAGACAGAGACGGAGGGCCCCGCTTCCCATGTGCTCCCAATGAGGAATGCAGGTCCTTCCCTGACTCCTAGGTTGGGCCTCCTTCACTGACAGCCACTGCATGATTTCAGCAGAATGTACCCGCTGCAAAGCGGAGTGCCCAAGCCCTTGCAACACCCCAGGCCTTGCTCCACAGCACAAGATCTCCCTCTCTGGAGGGGCTATCGGGGAAAGTCTGTAAGACCCACAAGGAAAGAAATACAGCAGGGAGCCAGGCCCCCCCGACTCCGGGACAGTTCACATTTCGAGATGGTCTGCTGACTTTGCTCAGGAAGGTGTGAAGGCAGGAGATGGGGAGGCGGCAGGGGTAGAGGCTGTGCCCTCCAGGAAGGCTTCGGAGTCTGTTCTGCAAACAACCTTAGCCATCCGACGTGCCATCCTCAGGCGTGGGGACCTGGCTTGAGGCTGGGGGGATGTCATTGCCTTCGATGGCACCTGTGAAAAGGACCTCAGCCTCTGTGCACCCCCCCCAAGCCGGAGACCTGCTCCGAAGAAAGCAGCCCGTGCGTGTGCTTGCGCTGGCTTCGGCAGCGTGACTCTGCCTACTTATTGCAATTTCACGCCACGATGATCCCACTTCAGTCCAGGCTGAAAATGGCAGCTGTGCCCACTGCGTCTCCAGCGTTGTGTCGTGCGCGGTTTTGTTCTACAGACTTATTGAAATCGTTTGATAAAGTGGCAAAATCTCTGCTTCAGAACACAGAGAATTCTCCCAAAATAACTCACCTTTTATAGGGCCTCCAACATAATTTTGCAGGGGGCACAGTGAGTTAGAGGCCACTTCTCTGCAACTTCCCTGGAGATCTGAATCTCCATTCCACCCCACAGCCACTGTCACCATCCTTGCCTAACAGCGGCCTGTGGTTCCATAGTGGGATGGGTTGGCACCGATGCGAGACACCCACCTGCATTGGTGATCAGTGCGGGGCCATGGCAGGGCCAGGGACAGCAGGGGCCTCCGTCTTCACAGAACGAAAGAGGATGGCCGAGGATGTTCCTGGAGGTAGCAGGGAAGGGAAATCGAGGGGAGGCAGGAGGTTTAACAAAAGGTGGAGGAGCAGAGACGTCAAAGAGCAAAAGACAGCGCCAGCACCCCACCCTGAGACCCAGGGGACGCGCGGGCCTAAACTGCCTTCTGCGGAGAGGGCTGCAGAGTTGTGGCTCCAAGGGAGAACCTGAGGCGGGGAGGCAGGTGGAAGGTTCGAGTGAGGAGTCAAGGATGTAGACGATGGCATGTGGAGGGCTGGAATTGGTTCAAAGAGAGGTTCCCTTCGGGGAAGGGGAAATACAGTGGGAGGGATGAGGTGACTGGACAGTGGGGGCAGAAGGAAAGGGAGTGAGGCCTGGCAGGCTCAGCCTCAGGGAGCAAAGTATGCCTCCCCTGGAGGAAGTAAGGCGACCAGGCTGTCCTGGGGTGAGAAGATAAAGCCATAACCCCGCTCAGACCAACTGCCCTCCCAGAGCTGTTCGCAGGGGACTTGACCTGAGCCGTCTCTCAGCCATGCATCCGTTCATTCATGCATCACCCAGTGCATCCGTTCATTCATGCATCACCCAGTGCTTCCGTTCATTCATGCATCACCCAGTGCTTCCGTTCATTCATGCATCACCCCGCGCTCATGAGTCTTACGTCTGGTGTGCCCACGGCCTTCCCACCACCTTAAGCCCTAACCTGCCTGCCCGACCGCCACCTCCCTTCGTCTGCCCTGGACTGTGCCCATCTAAGCTGTCAGTCACTGTCCTGCCTTCTCCCCGGAGCCGGTCGTCGCCCTCCTAACAAGCAGGTGTGCCTTGCCTGTAACACAGTACCTCAGATGAGTAACAATAGCATGTGAGCTTTCCTACATCGAGCAGCGACTCTGCCCAGGGCGCTGTGCTAAGCACTGCACACGCATCATCCAATTTCACCCTCACCCTGTGAGGTAAACGATATTATCTCCCCCGATGAAAGCACTGAAGCTTGGCTAAGTTTTCCAACATCTTGAGGAGAAGAAGTGGCGGAGCTGGCATATTGAGGTAGGTCGTATTATATGTCCATCGTTACGTGCCCTCTCTACACCCTGCGAGGATCTTACACTCCAGTTACTCTGGATGAGGCCCTCTGACTTGCTCTGGTGAAGAGATGGGGTCCCAGCTCCAGGTGAGGGCTTTAGGAGACATCCCGTGCTTCTACTTACCCCTCGAGCTTTGGGCATCTGTCGGGGAATTACGGAGGTCCTGGAATGAGAAGACACAGAGGCAGACCTCCCCGGTCTGGAGCCCGATCTGACTGAGCCCAGCAGAACTGCATGCAGCCCCCAGACCCCTGAGCAAGAAATACGTGTTCATTGTTACAAGCAGCTAGGACTGGGGAGTGGATTGTCATGGCAGCAAGGTGCAGGGGCAGTGCTTAGGAAAGGCTCTGTCTTCCTCTCTTCATCAAGTTGAACCAGGCAGCCTACAGCTGTCCCGGTGGCTCTCTTCTTTTTCTTCCCCTGCCCTCTTCCCACGTACCTACGCGGAGCACAACTCTCAAACCCGCTTCTGTGCCCGTCAGCTTGGAAGACACGGCTGCAGCAGACACGACCCCTCCTTCACACGGTCAGTCCGTGTGCGGCTCCCCCAGCCCTGCTGCTTCGGAGAGACTTTCCCTCTGCGCCGTTATTCCCTCAGCTCAACTAAGAACGTAGAACTAAAACAACGCCTAAGAATTTTTGGAAAATTCTTGTGTTTTCCTCCTGCTGGCGCTGATTCCCTCTCCCTCGTGACCTCACATTCCCAAGTGATTTGTCAGGAAAGTTGTTTGCGAATTTACTCTCAGTTGTTCTGCTTCTGATCTTTCCCCCACCTAATCATCTGCTGCTTCGACATAACCATGATTTTCAAAACCGGTAGGCGTGCAGTGAACAATACGCAGTAATATGGATTAACTGAAACCTTTTTTTAAAAAAAAAATCCTAAACACTTAATGGGAATACCTTTTTTATTTTAGCAGCCAAGATATGTTCTATGGGTTTTTTCTGCAAATGTATTTTTAAATGTTGTATCCTGATAAGATTAAACTTCGTAACAGCAAAGACTTTATTTTTACAGATAAGAACATGATTTTCTCTAATGTGAAAGGCTCTGAACTGTAAGCATATGTTCTGCTTCTGCACCATTCCTTCTTCTGATAAAAGAACCCCGTTCCCCCCGAGGACCCACCCCACTCCCTCTGTGTCCCTGTGGTCTGGGGGACGTAACCACACCCTTAGTTCCAGAAATGCATCTGTGGCGCCCCGGCACATTCGGGCATCAGTTCAGGGTGGCAACGTGACCCAAGTCAGGCCCAGGGGTTTTGCTGGAACCGTCAGGAAGAGTCACGTCTTCCCATTGGGCCGTGGGCTGTGAGGGTACAAATGTGGTGTCGCTACTGCTATGTCGCCATCACACAGAAACTGCCCCAGAACAGAGCAGATCAAAGGAGAGCCACGTCGAGATGTGGAGAAAGTGGTAATGAGTCCAGGTGACATTGTCTGAGTGTCTGGAGGGAGGGAGAGACAGAGAGGCAGACCGAGACACGGTAAAGTTGTGTGGATAACGTCACTCAGCAGCTCAGGGTGGAACTGACCAGCACCTGCCCAGCTCAACAAGGTGAAGAGAAGAGTGACAGCAGGTGGCTGGGGCTGGGGAGCCTTAGAGGGTGGTGCCGGAAGGGTAGCCGACAGGGCCCAGGCCACAGGGACGAGTTTCAAGACTGACAAAGGCAGGCAGAAGCGGTAGGCCAAGGCTGGGACCAGACACTGACGGGAGGACAGGGCCCCCCTGAGGCAAGTAGGCGGCCCTGGGACTGCAGGTGAGCGGGGTGGCCCTGCGAGCTATGCCAGCTCTGGGGGCTGCAGGGGTGAGCAGGGGCCCGCCTCATGCCTCTGCCTTGTGAAGTGCAGGTTGCTGCGGGGAGTCTGGGAGCCCCGGGCACTCGGGGTATGGAGTGGTGCCGGCACTCAGCACCTTCCTCTTTTGGTTTATTCTAGTTACGGGTCATAGAAACCAAATGGAGCTAGCTCGGGATTTTTTGTAAGGAGAGGGAAATTATTGGAATTCAAGAACAGAAATGTATCTAAGTTCCAGGTAGGTCTGGGGCTGGCACCTGGAAACTCTGGGGGAAGCTAGACAACATTTATTTTCTGTCTCACTCTGCTCTCGTCTTCTGTTTACCTCTGCTACATCCCTCTCTCCCTCCCCTCCCCCCTCTCTCCCTCCCTGTCCTCTACTATGTCCCCCCCACCCCGCCCACGCACAAGCACGCACATGCACGTACGCATGCGCATCTGTCTCCCCCCATATTCTCGTTTCTCTGTTTTCCTCTTTCTTTCCCTTCCCTGCTTTCTCATAGCATATCTTTCATTCCCCCATCTCGGGTGGGGTGCCAGCTGAGACAGTAGGGTGCAGGTGCGGGGGGATAAAGGGAGAGCCATGTCTTCCAGGACTCACTGCTGTGGTTGGGGGGCGCTGCAAGTGATGGAGAGGAGGGGGTCTTGTCAGCCTGAGCTGGGAAGACACTGCAGACTCAGCCCCGGGGGCTGGCCGTCACCACTTTTATCATCAGTTCCCACAGCAGTCTTCAGCTGTTCTGATGTCTGCCCTCCCACAGTCATCCAGCCAGCATTCACTGAGCACCTGCCACGGGCCACGCGCTGTTCCACACACTGGGAATGCAGTGTTGAGGGTGAAACTTGCATTCTGGCAGAAGGAGACAGACCAGCCACAAACACGTAAATGGAAATAGGTCATGATAAGTTCAAGGATGAGAATACACCAGAGAGATGTGATGGGGTGAATGGGGCCACCTTGGTGTTGGGAAGTGACACTTACCAGAAATGTGGGACAAGAAGCAGACAGCAGAACAAAGACTTGGGAAGAGCGGAGCGGAAGCGGTGTGGCTAGGCCTGGCACGCGAGTCCCAGGGAGTCTGGGTCCAGGGGAGGAGGGCAGCTGCCGCTCATCAGGACCCCCGGGGACAGGAGTTGAGCTCGGTCTCCTCACCTGCCCCCTCTGCCAACGCATTGTGTCTCACAGGCCAGGTGCTGCACTCAGAGCTGTGAGAGCTCAGCTTCTCCACAGGTAACACCAACCCCTAATTCATCCAGAAAGAGCTGCCTCTTCCTGGCTCCATCCTCGGTTGCTTTGTCCCCGTCTCCCCGCGTTTCCAGCCCCCTGATGCAGGTCCAGGGTCCACACACACTACCTGTCTGAGCCCCTACCCTTTGTGTCTGCCCTCAATGGCTTCCTTTCCTCACATGGCTCGGCGGTTCCCTGTCTCACAAGTCCTGCTTGTTGCTCGCTTTCTGCCCCCAGCCGCACTCCAGGTCTCTCTGCTGGTCATCCTCAAAGGTCTCAGACCTGCTTCTCCAAGCTGACAGCCCCTCCTGCACCTCTTACCCCCAGCCTGGACCCAGCTCCTCCATAGTTCCCAAGCACAGCTAGTGCCTGGCTGCGGCGTTTAAAGAAACTTGCCTAAGGGCTGGGGGTGACCTGAGTGATGATAAGACCAGCAGATCATATGAAACTGAACATTCTCTAACCAGGGAAGGAAACCTCCACCTCAAGTCGCAGTTGTCCCTGCCAATCTCGGGAGACTGCCTGCAAGGAAGACACCACGTCGTTCCTCAGAATAATACGGCCTCCTATGATGTGAGCCTCTCAGGCCAAGATGAGATCTGGGCTTTATCTGATAATCTAAGTCCCCCAAGGGACCCCCATCCCCAAGAGCTTCTCCCTGGGGCCTCGCAAACACTCTACAGGTGGTTCCTGCAGCAGGGAGCTGGGCTGAGGGAGACGCGAAGCTGAGGTCAGCAGTCGTTCCACTCACCAAGTGCCGAGTGTGCCCGGAGGGGCTCCTGTTTCTCATTCACGCCGAGGCCCGGTGTTAACAGCATTGCAGAGAGATACATTCACGGCCAACTGTCAGTCGGATTTTTCAGAAGACAGCAGATACTCACATAAAGGAAAATTGTGCTGATAGGGTTTTTTTTTTTTTTTTTGACATTTTGGGAAGTTGAGATGAAAAGTTAATGGTAGGAATAATACCCCAAAATGTTGATATTATTTATAACTTCATATAAGCCTCTAAATCTTTGGGGGAAAGAAAGTGTCATCTATCATACCCTCTTTTCTTTTCTTTTTTTTAAGTATTTATTTTTGAGAGAGAGCATGAGTGGAGGGAGGGACAGAGGGAAAGGGAGAAGCAGATTCCCTGCTGAGCAGGGAGCCCGATACGGGGCTTGATCCCAGGACTCCGGGATCATGACCCAAGCTGAAGGCAGACGCTTAACCGACAGTCACCCAGGTGCCCCCTATCATACCCTCTTTTCAAACAACAAACATATTTAAGGATCTCTCTCTCTCTCACACAAAAAAGTAAACTGTAAAACATTACAATTTTTAAATTACCACATACCTGACTTTTCAAAACGAGTTTCTGTTCAACCTATTAGCTGTATTTATTCCCTACAACTACCTCCCAGAGTTGAAGCTCATTTTGAGAACTTCTCCCAAGTTTCCTCCAGGAGGAACACATCCATACTCACGCCTGGAGAAGGGAAGGGGGGAGCATGGTGGGCCTGGGTAAGCGGAGGGGGTGGGGAACCCCTGCTTGAGGCCGCCATCTAGCAGGTATTTTCTCTCTTGTGGTATCGCAGCAATCCATAGGCTCTACAGCTGTTCTCTCTGGCCTGTGTAAACTCTGGGCATGGAGGCCATCTCCAAGCGCATGTCTGCTGAAGCAGGTGTCACCAGCCAGTTGAGGTGAGGCTAGTCCCAGGAGGTGCCCGGGAAGGAGGCCCCCAGTGCCTGCCATCTCTCCCTCAGGTAGTCTGGAAGCAGCATCGACAGCTGCTCGGCTGTTTCCTCCTCATTTTAAGGCACTCTCCTTAGGAAGGAGAATTCAGATTTTACCAGGTCTCCCTCCTTCAAAAGCTTCCACTGGCTGGCCATGGCTATTTATGTTCCCTAAATTAATTTTCTGTTTTTCGCCTTTTCTCCTGATGCGTCCTTAACCTAGAGTGCCTTTCCTCTCCATTCTTACCATATAAATGCCACGTAATCCTCAGGGTTCGGTTGAAGTGCCACCTCCTGTGCGAAGTCTCCAGTGAGCGACACCCACTTAGCATGAAGTACTCCCAGGGTACTTCGATTGTGATTCACACTGACCGCTTACTGCCTCTAGCTTTTGCTCTATAGTGAGTTAGATCATCTGTCTTCTCTCTTGACTGTGAACCCCTTGAGGTCTGAGATTGTTTCCTCCCCATGCTGAAAAGTAGGGGCTTTCATTAGTCGCTCAACTGATGTATTTAGCTGACATGAGCTCATTTCTGGACCTTTGCTACAGATGGTGACTGAGCCTTTCCACTGTGGTCCATAGAGAAGTTTCTAGCATGTGATCATCAATAGGCAGGAGGGGACTGGTCAGTGTGAGTCCCAAGGGAAGATTAAGACACATGCAATCTGCACATAGCTCTTCAAAATGGGTAGAAGCATCCAGAGGAGAGGCGCAAGTTACCCACACGTGCGGCAGGCTGGGTGCATCTACCTACCGTTGTTGGCCAATGAGAGCTAGAGGATACTGGGGTCTTGCTCTGTAGCCAGAAGATACTTACCATCAAGCATCCGTTTTATTGTATACTAAACACTGGTGGGTTGGTAGGTAGATAGATGACTCTTCATTCATTATCTCTTTGGTATTTATGCTTGTAGCTCTTCATTATTTTTCAGAGCTCCGTTTGTCCCTTTTTAGGAAATGCTGAATTTAAATACTTTGGTCCTGTTTGAAGACCAGCCAAATAGAGCTCTCAGAAGCCAAAGCTAGCCACCTCCTCCCCATCTGCCCTGACCGACACTTCTGCAGGGCCAGCGTGAATGAGGACTGTGAAGGCAAGAGGGGTGCTTCAGCAGCTCCAACGTAGTCTCCACCCTGGCTTCCCTGCTCTCCTGTGTGCTCCCCGTCAACCTCGGCACTGCTTGCAGGCTCCAAGTCCCAAAATACAAATCTGGCCTTGCTCTTCCCTTACTCCAATAGCTGCACTTTGTTCAGACCAAGATCAGGCTCCCTATCCTGCCATTCCTGGGCCTCTGTGACCCTGCCTCCATCTCTTCCTTGCACTTTGTGTTGAGGCCATGCCCAATTTCTGGTGGCCTGCTCCATGCTTTTCGTTCACCCCCGTGCCCTTGCTCCTGCTTTGACTTCTTGTGCTATCCTCTCTACCTCTCTTTGCTTGGCGAGATCCAGCTCATCTTTTAAGCATCTCATCAGTTATTTTCTTCAGGAGGCATTCTGGAGATCCTCCTCCTACGAGTTCAGTGTCTCTTGTATGTGTTCTCTCCCACTGGTACCCCGGGCCTACCCCTACCATGGCGTTTGGTGCCACTTGGTATTATCTGTGTACGTGTCATCCACAGCCCACCCGACTGCTCCTTGAGGAGAGCAGGTGTTATTCGTTGTTGTATAACCAGTACCTGGCAAAACGCCTGGCACAAAGTCAGCACTGAATAAATTCTTGTTGGATAGAATTCCATTTCTTCTATCTTACAACTTAGAAAATGATTGTTGATTTGTTAGATGGATTCCGCATGTCATATTTTCAAAACTACAGCTACAGTGGTTCTGTTAATGTGTAAAAGTAACCCAGGGCTAGCTCGCTCTGAAAGCCAAAGAACCTCCATTTTCTTGAAGAGCAAATGAGCTCGACCTTCCTTCCAGCACTCTGTTCTCCAAGTGCAGAATGATGACAGTGCCAAGTTCCTAGTCTTTGTTCAGATGGGATTTGGGGCAAAAAAAATAAGTTCTCAAAAGGGTCTGGGCAGAGAATCATCTTAGTTTAAAAACAGGTCAGAAGAACAATGACCATCTCCTTCAGAATTCCTTCATGCTTGGTCTCACCATGCCGGCTGCCTATCTCCACAATCTTTCAAGGTGCTTCTTCATATTTTTTGCATCATTTATTGTCTGTATTGTGGCATTCTGTTCAAGTAGTTCTCAATCAAGTTTCCTTTCCAACATCACCTTGCAGAGGGATGTGGGGGATTCAGTCATTTATTTATCAACAAATATTGATTGAGTACCTAGGATGGGTATACATCCGTGAGAAAAAAATAGACAAAATTTCTTGCCCAAGTGGAGCTTATATCGTATTGGAAAAACCAGGAAATAAACATTGTAAATGAGCATATTATGTATTATGGAAAGTAATAATCACTAATCAATAAAAAGAAAAATACAATAGGGCAAGTAAGGGGAACCAGAAGTATAATAGTGGGTTTTTTTCTTGATTGGTTGGTTGGTTGGTTGGTTGGTTGGTTGGTTGGTTGGTTGTTTTGGGGGGGTGATGATAGAGGTAATGTCGGTCTCACAGAGAACTGAAACATTTGAGCAAACGGTTGAAGGAGAGGAGGGGGAGGAAGCCACGTGAGTATGCAGGCTGAGGGGGTGGCCAATACAAAGGCCTTAGGGAAGTTTGGACAAGGAGCCCTGAGAACCATGTGGGGGATGCAGGGGAGGGAGGGAAATAGGAGATGAGAGCAGAAAAGTAACAGGTATGCAGGGCTCAGATTACATAGAACCTAACAAATCTTTATAAGGACTCTGGTTCATACACTGAGATGAACAGGAAGCCGTTGCAGGATTTTGTAGAGATGTGATGTGAGCTGAAGTTATAACTGACCCCTTTGATTGTATGTTGAGAAGAGACTATAGAGTGTAGGGGTGGAGGGGGGAGATACGCTAGGAGTCTACTGCTGTTACCCAGATGGAAACTGTAGAGGCTTGGACAGGTGTAGACGCGGAGTAGTGATGAGGAGTGGTTATATTCTGGATATATTTTTGGAAGGAGACCTAATAGGGTTTCCTGATGTAGGGTATGACAGAGAGAAGTGAAGGAGGATTCAACGTTTCAGGCCTGAGCAGCTGGAAGTGAGCCGAGGAAGACAGTAGGTAGAGCACCTGTGCAGGGCAGTCAGAAGTTGGACCTACCGAGTTTGAAGCGTCTCTTGGATAGCTACAAGGAGACATCAACTGGAAGTTAAATGCAGAAATCTAGAGTTCCAGAGAAAGGTCAAGCTGACGTTGTAAAGATGGTTGACGTATAAATGGAGAAGAGAAGAGGCCCAAGGACAAAAAACTGGGACATTCCAATACTTAAAGGTAGGAAAAAGGAGAGAAAGCAACAGAGACTGAGGAGGAGAAAATTATTGATGAAGTAGTAGGAAAACCAGGAATGTCCAAAGACCTGAGAGAAGATACTGTTCCCAGGAGAAGGGAGTGGTCAGATCTCAGATGTTGCCAATAGGTCAAGTAGGATGAGGACAGAGAACTGACATGCAGTTTATCAATGTGCTGGCTGTTGGTGACATGGGATACTAGGTTGATGGTATCCTTCCAAAATTCTTATCTACCCAGAACGTTTTTTGGAAATAGAGTCTTTGTAGATATATTGAGTTATGTTAAAATGATATCATACTGGATTAAGATGGGCCCAAAATCCAATGACTCATGTCCTTATAAGAAGAAGACCATGTGATGAAGGCACAGAGAGAGCCAACAAGGAGAATGCAGGGTCATGGTGGAGCAGAGAGTGGAATGATCGGCTACCAGCCGAGGAATGGTGAGGATTGCCGGCAACCACCAGCAGCCAAGAGGAGGCAAGGAAGGATTCTTCCAAAGAGTCTTTAGAAAGACCATGGCCCCACTGATACCTTGAATTCAGACTTCTGGCCTCCAGAACTGGGAAAGAATAAATTCCTATAGTCTTAAGCCACCCAGTTTATTGTATTTTGTTATGAAAAGCCTGGGACACTGATGCCCTTGGTGCCGTAGCTCAGGCTGCTGTAACAAAATACCGTAGACCGGAGGGCTTACTCAACAGGTGTCTATTCCTCACAGTTCTGGAAGCTGGAAGTCAAAGGTCAGGGTACTGGCCTGGTTGGTTCTGGTGAGGACTGTCCTCCTGACTTGCAGATGGCTGTTTTCCTCCCATGTGCTCGCATGACAGGTGGAGAGACAGAAGGAGCGCTAGCTCTCTGATGTCTCCTGTAAGGGCTCTAAGCCCATCATGAGGGCCCTACCCTCAGGACTTCTTCTCCCCCTAGTTACCCTGCAAAGGTCCCATCTGCAAATACCATCGTACTGGAGGTTAGGGCTTCAATATGTGAATTTTGTGGGGTACACAGTTCATTCCGTAGCACTTGATAAAACAGTCATTTTACATCTCTGTACCTTGATTTCCTCATCTGTAAAATGGGGATAATAATAGTATACCCACCTCAGAAAATTGTGGTAAGAAGTGAGTGAATTAATAGATGTAATAGTCTTAGAATGGTTCATACTAAATGCTATGTAATAGTAACTATTATAATGATTTATAGATCCAATCATTGTGTTTTGAAATTAAAACACTCATTTTCATTTGTTCTTTGTTTAATTCTCAGTTAGCTCATTAACTTGACAGATTATATTTCCCTAAACTGCTAAACACTAATTTCACACTTAATCAAATTCTCTTAAACGTTCCAAATTCAAGGAAAAAAACTTATAATCTAGCAAATAAAATTCTCCTAATATTTAAGCACTGTTTAAGCAATCGATTGACTAAATTCCCTATTTCAAACTGAAGCCACAAGTTTCAAGTGTGGTTATGTCAGACAATTCAAACGTCTAACACAGTAGGTGTTAAACAAAATTGTTCTCAAGCACTGTTAACTCTTTCTTTTTAAAGAAATTTTATTTTTTTAGGCAGTTTTAGGTTCACACAGAAAAACTGAGTAGAAAGTATAGAGAGTTCCCATATAACCAGTGTTTCCACACATGCACACCCTCCGCTGCTACCAACATCCCCCGCCAGAGTGACACATTTGTTACAGTCAGTGAACCTGCATTGACATATCAATATCACCCCAAGTCTGTCGTTTACATCATGGTCCATTCCTGATGTTGTACATTCTCTGAGTTTGCACAAATTTACAGTGGCCAGTATCCATTCAGATAATGGCATGTATCATACAGAGTATTTTCACTGTCCTTAAGATTCTCAATCAAGCACTGTTAACTCTCAGATGCAAATAAAAAATCCTATACATTTAGATTAAATTACCTGAAGCATATCAGCATCTTAAAAATAAATTTATAAACTTAGCGTAGTGGATTTTCCTGAGCATTGAAAGGTTAAATAAATGTAACTAGTCAAGTTATCCTAAATATATCTATTAAAATCATAAATCTAATAATTTTTACTATATCATATTATTAAGCACTTACCTCAAAAACATAAAGCGGAGTTGTGATCACAAAATGGGTTATTGCACTGAAACAAATAAAACCTACACAAAAGCGTTATTACTTCATCGTTCGGAATTCTTGTTTGTTATACCCTTCTGGTGCTGCAAAGGTGATCTTCCCGAGAGCAGGAAGGGAACGATCAGTTCTTCAGTGGCAACTGAGACTACAGATGGCCCTTCAGAGGTCTGAGTCCCAAATTGCAAAGGTCAGATACCTGTGCACAGACGTGGGAAAGGGCAGGATTGCCCCCCGGAAAGTTTCACCAGAGCTGTGCCCTCGCAAGGCAAGTCCCTTCTTCTGGCTGGCTTCTGCAGCTGTGCTGTCAGTGGGAGGTGACACCAGGCTTTCTTAGTGGGACTTCATTTCACAATCTAGTGCCTCTCATATATCCCAGGAACATTTCAACCTTCACCCTAATCCAGTCGTTTTTATAACTTTTTTTCCTTTTTCTTCCCCGATTTGCATAGATGGAATTCTGTGGGAGCACGCAAACACACACATACACACACACACACACAATCCGTTTCTCCCCACTATCATAGCAGTTACAGTTAAGTTTCAAAATAAGTAAAAAATAAAGATTTTATTTATTTATTTATTTGAGGACAGGAGCACCATCAGGGGAAGGGAGAGGGAGAAGCAGACTCCCTGCTGAGCAAAGAAGCCGATGCAGGACTCAATTCCAAGACCCTGGGATCATGACCTGAGCCAAAGGCTGATGCTTAACCGACGGAGCCGTCCAGGCGCCCCTACAGTCAAGCTTGATGAGACTTCATTTACTCTCTTTTCTTGCTCAGTGTCCGGTTACTCTAGCCCTTTGCTGACAAGCTCTTCAAGAGTGTGGTGTGCCTTGGTCATCTTTGTGTTTCTAATGGTCCGCACGTTTGCCTGGTGCTCAGTAAATGTTTGTGGAATGAATTAATGAATAAATGTAATAAATGATAAACTTGGAGTAACAAACTGCAAATATGCAACTCCATTAAGTAGAGTAAGTTTTGCCTTGCAACAGTTCCCTGACTCGTCCCGCCATCCGAAAACTCTGACAGCGCCCCCGCCCCGAACCTTTTCGGTGACACCTCACTTGCAGCCCTTGCTTCTCGCTTGTTCCGGACGAGCCTTCTCAGGAACGGCGTACGTGTCCCACAGGCCAACACTCGTTGCCTTTCCCTGAAGGTCGCCTTGACAGCAGGTCTTAGTGAACTTTCCTACGAAGTCCGGACTGTTGAGAGTTATTCTCTGAATTGAAAATCCTGTTTAGAAAGGCGCTGTGAGGGAGTTGGCATATTGGGGGGGGGGGGGCATAACTGGCCATCCTGGGCATGTTACTCAAGAGCATACATCTGGAACCATAAACACATGATGGCAGGTGCTGACTCTGCCGTTCGCCACCTTTGTCATTTGACCTTTCTCGGACTAGTCACCTCTGTAAAACTGTAAGTGTGGTGTCCGTCGCAGGGGGTCCAGGCGCGCTGCACGAGGTGAGCTGTGCAGAGCTCTCAGGGTAGAGCAGGGTGCCGGAGTTCTCCACAGGCAGTAGTACTGCCCACGTGGACTCTGCTTTTCCAGCTGTCGCCCCTGTCTCCTGACTGAGGGTACAGGCACATTCACACGTAACACGCTTCTTAAAGGGGGGAGGGGCAAGGCAGAACAAAGAATGCCCTCTTTGGAGAGAGAAAAAAGAAGCCAATCAGATTCTAAGCAGGAGGTCATGAGGCTTCCTCATATAGTTTGCAAAGCAGGGGTAAGTAATAATCAACAAAATCATGAGATTTTTATGGTTTTTAAATAAAAATTTAAAATACGAGTGTAACAATAATGAGCCCATGTAAGATTGAATCATGTAATGAGTCACTTCAATTTCTGACAAGCTTCTTAGTTCAAAGCCCTTAGATACTTCCTGTAATCAAAACCCATTTTCAAATTCACAGGAAGATATTATCTAATGATCCACCCAGTCTTTTCATGTTCTTAATTTGGGGTCAGTTTCAATAGCCTGTCTCACATCAGCTGTCGTTTTTGTGATCGAAATGTCACTTCACATTACAGTTTTCATTGAGACTGTTCTCATCCTTGGTTTCAATTCAATTTAATTCAAATGGGATCTGTATGTCTCAGGACAATTGAATTCATTTCAATTCCGCTCTGTTCCGATAAGATTGTAACCGCTACTTCCTATTGATGCCACTGAAGTTTCTGATGCCTTCCAAACCCCTGGCGCTGCCTGGGAGGTCACTGGTCAGATAGCAAGGATGCTGCTGCTTCTGCCCCCGGAGATGGGCCTGGTGCCAGCCCTGGAACCAGCTAGGCCAGCCTTCTGGCCACCAGTGGGCACCGCCGTTGTGGTCTCTGCTGCTGGTACCACAGTCTCTACCACCCCGTCTCCCCACCAAAACCCTGCTGGGTCAGTGCTCTCGTCAACTACAGACAAATCTTTCCTCACACGTCGGTTTACAGAAATCTTGGCTGAGAAACAGCCCATTCGGTTATAAGAGTTGGAAAGGTGTTGTGATTTTCTTATTTTGTTCTCTTCGGTTGAGTTTTTCCAGTCTTTCCCCTGACAAAAGACAGACAGAAGGGGTTGGGCCACAGCACAGTTCACCCATGCCACACTCAAAATTGCCCTTCTCCTGTAACAACTACTTTTTTTCATACCTGAATTGTATATCTGACTTGCCCTAGGAGAAGTTCATTTCCAAGAAGCTTCTCTTGCAAGACCCCTGGTAGAGATGACCCCATCATTCCACCAGACTTTGAAACTCCTTTATCCTGTCCTCATGTGGGCTGGCAGACCAAATACATTCTGGGGTCTTTGTGGCACTGTCCAGAGTGGGAACACAAAGGATACTGGGACCAGCCAGGATCAGAGCCCAGAAAATAAACCCAGCCAAAGAAGAAGACTGGGCCCCTCCACAGTATTCCCAGGGACTGAGTTTGACTCCAGCTAATTGCAAACACAAGGACACTCACCAGGTAAGCAAAACCCAGCTATGGAGATCAAGTCAGAGCTGTGCTATCATTTGGCCCCTGGCAGCATGGTCTCTGCTGATGGTAGCCCTGGGTGTGAAGACTGGTAAAAGATCGGCTAGAGTCACAGCCCAGGCGTCTAAGCAGGCTTCAGATAAGGCCATAACCCGCCAGATACAGAGCTGGCCCCTGAGGCTGGGTACTTGGGGAGGGCTCCACCCAGCGCAGTGTGAAGGGCCAGCTCAAATGGAAAGAAGGAACTAAGGTCAGAACAGGGCAGACTGAGGTTGTGCGTAGAGCTGAGGGGCAAATGAGGTACCCATGCAGGTCACGGGCCAGTGGAATCCAGAGAAATGGAATAATAAAGTTGGAAGCGAGAAGTGGGCTCTGGCACATGCTGCATGTTACTGGCCCAGACTAGGGTTTCGTAAAGCTCCTTCATCTGATTGAGAGTGCCTGGAAGACCAAGGCAGAAGCTCAAATGTATAGACTGGACTTACAGAGTGAATTTAGGAATGATAATAATTGCTGAAGCATAGACTTTGAAGGGAGAAGTCTTGAGTTCAAATTCCGGCTCTGACACTTAGTAACAGTGTGACTTAGGACAATTAATCTTTCTAGATCTTTGTGTCCTCCAGTAAAGAACCTCATAGGTTCTTTCTGGGGTCCTTTTAAGAATTTGTAAAGTTCATATCCTGGTGCCTGGCCCATAATAGGTATTCAAACACTGAAGGAATATGGTACCTGGCCTAGTTGGCTAATAGCAGCACAGCTCATTCTTTGGTGGGGCTAAGCCTGTTGACAGTTTGCCTTCCCAGACAAGGAGGACTCAGGGACTGGCAAGCTGGCCTGCAGATAGGGGTCTCACTGCTGAGAGAAGGGGCTCTGGGAAGATCCAGCTGGATGTGGGTGGTGGGTTGCAGGAGAGCCATTCATAGCATGCTCCAGGGCCGCAGCAGGTCTGGGAATGTTGTTTTGAATCTCAGTATAAGACAAATATCTGTTCACATTTTCCTTCTAGACTCAGAAAGGAACATTCCCTTTCCCACAGCCCCAGGCACAGTTCAGAGTGCGGGTTACAGTCAGACATGACAGCCTGTCTACATTGTACACTCTGGCCCTAAGTTAGAGCTTCACATGTGAACGTTTTACCTGGGAAATGCAGTCCATATATTCCAGTTTCAGAATGTTTGTGGCTCTCCCATAGTGCGTGTGTGTGTGTGTGTGTGGTTATTGCTGTGTCTTTGGGAGTGACTCCGGTTTTCTCTCTGGGCCGGCGGCATTAATACCCTTAATCTGTGTTGCAACATGCCCTGAATTTAAATTAAATCAGCGCTGCACAGAGTGTGAAACGGGAGAGATCCTGCTGCTGAGTCTGGGCTCCACTGGAAGAGCCCGGCCTTCACAGCTTTTAGACCAGGAATGGACGCAGCACCACACAGACACCGCTCCCCCCAGCCTCATGTCTCCCCCTCTACTCCTAACACTGAGTCTGCCTGTTCCTCCAGCGGGCCGTGCGCCTCGCCTGCCTTTGTGCCTTTGTACGGGCTCTTTCCTCTGCCCAAAGTGGCCTTCCCTCCTTCTCTCTGGTGGACTCCCCTTCAGCCTAGATGGCCCAGCTTGACTTAACTTTCAGAGTCCTCCCTGTAGACCTCCTCAATCCCCTCGTCCTTCTTTGCCCCTGCGCCTTCCCTGCACACCTGCTCCTCGGCCCTCACCTTGTCACTTCTCCCCCTGCAAGCTCTGAAAGTGGGGTATATGTCTTACTCGTGGTTCCCCAGCATCTCGTGGATACTGTGTGTCCCCAGCATCTATCACAGTGCCTGGCCCTTGGTAGCTACACATTAAAAACATATGCACGCTTTCCATAGCGTTGTAATAGATCTCGAAATCCGGTTCTGAGGCCTCCGGCTTTGTTCTTTTTCGACATTGCTGTAGCTCTTCGCGGTCTTCCATGGTTTCATACAGATTTTAATGTTATTCATTCTAGTTCCAGGAAGAATGTTATTGGTATTTTGATAGGGATTGCACTGAATCTGTAGATGGCTTTGGGTGGTGTGGACATTTTAACGATACGGGTTCTTCCAGTCCGTGCATATCGGAATATCTTCCCATCTGTTTGTGTTGTCTTCAATTTCTTTCATCAGTACTTTAGTTTTCAGAGTGCAGGTCTTTACCTCCTTGGTCATATTGATTCCTGGATCTTTTATTCTTTTTGGTGTAATTGTAATGGGGTTGTTTTCTTAATTTCTCTTTCTGCTACTTTGTTATTAGTGTATACAAATGCAACAGATTTTTCTATATTTTGTATCTTACAACTTTACTGAATTCATTTATCAGTTCTAATAGTTTTTTGGTAGTCTTTAGAGTTTGTCATCTGCAAAGAGTGAAAGTTTTACTTTTTTCTTACAAATTTGGATTCCTTTTATATCTTTTTTGTCTGATTGCTACAGCTAGGACTTTCTTACTATGTTGAATGAAAGTGGTGAGAATGGACATTCTTCTTTCTAATCTTAGAGGCAAAGCTCTCTGTTTTGCACCACTGAGTATCATGTTAGTGGTGAGTTTGTCATATATGGCCTTTATTATGTGGAGGCATGTTCCCTCTAAGCCCCAAATGGTGTGGTGCTGACACAAAAATAGGTGCATAGATCAATGGAACAGAATGGAAGGCCCAGAAATAAACCCATGCTTATACGGTCACTTAATCTATGACAAAGGAGGCAAGAATGTACAATGGGGAAAATACAGTCACTTCAATAAATGGTGCTGGGAAAACTGGACAGCTACGTGCAAAAGAATGAAACTGGACCACTTTTTTACATCATACACAAAAACAAAATGAATTAAAGACCTAAATGTGAGACCTGAAACCATAAAACTTTTAGGAGAAAACATAGGCAGTGATTTCTTTGACATTGGCCTTAGCAACACTTTTCTAGATAGGTCTCCTCAGGCAAGAGAAACAAAAGCAAAAGTAAACTATTGGGACTACACCAAAGTAAAAAGTTTTTCAACAGCAAAGGAAACCATCAACAAAACAAGAGACAACCTATGGAATGGGAGAAGATGTTTACAAATGATTATCCAAAAAAAGGTTAATATGCAAAATATATAGAGAACTTCTATAACTCACCACCAAAACCCCCCCACAAATAATCCTATTACAAAACGAGTAGAGGACCTGAATAGACATTTTTCCAAAGAAGACATCCAGGTGGCCAGCAGACACATGAAAGGATGGTCAGTATCACTCACCATCAGGGAAATGCAAACAAAACCATAATGAGATACCATTACACCTGTCAGAATGGCTAGACCCCAAAACACAAGGAATAACAAGTGTCGGTGAGGGTGTGGAGAACAAGGAGCCCTCATGCACTGTCGGTGGGAATGCAAACTGATGCAGCTGCTGTGGAAGACAGTATGGCGGTTCCTTGAAAAATTAAAAATAGAAATGCCATATGATTCAGTAATTCCACTAAACTCCAAAGAAAATTTCAAAATTCCAAAGAAAAATGAAAACACTAATCTGAAAAGATAATATGCATCCCTGTGCTTTTTGCAGCATGACTTACAATAGCCAACATATGGAAGCAACTCAAGCGTGGTATAGGTGTGTATGAGTGTGTGTGTGTACACACACGTATACATAATGGAATCGTATTCGACCGCAAGAAAGAGTGAGATCTTGCCATTTGTGACAACATGGAGGACCTAGAAAGCATTATGCAAAGTGCAATTAAGTCAGAAAGACAAAATATGATTTTACTAATATGTGGGATCTAAAAAACAGAACACATGAATAAACAAGTAAAAAAAAGACTCTTAAATACAGAGAACAAATTGGTGGTTGCCAGAAGGGAAGCAGTGGGGAGATGGGTGAAATAGATAAAGGGGATTAAGAGACGCAGACTTCCGGTTGTAGAATAAATAAGTCATGGAAGATGAAAAGTACAGCATAGGGAATATAGCCCATAATATTATAATAATGTTGTGTGGTGACCGGCGGTGACTACAGCGCATCCTCGTGAGCACCGAGTAATGTCTCGGATTGTGAATCAGTAAGTCGTACACCTAAAACTAATATAACACTGTATGCTAATTATACTCCAATTTAACAAAATAAGAAAACATATGTGGATGAAAACCAAAGCATCCTTTTTGTTTCTTCTTCCTGCAGAAACGATGACTAGTGGCAAGAGGATCGTTTGTGCCAAGGACACAGTGGGACAACCACCTTACAAAGATCTTAAGTAACTTTTCCCACCCAACAACACCCGGACGACTCCAGTGACCAAATGCTGAGCTGTAACCACGGCAATAACTGGCCTCTTTCTGGATCCGGTTTGGTGAATATGAATGGTCTGGCCATCCGCCGGTGGCCTGAGGTGGTGTGCTACAGGGGCGGCACGACTGTCCTGGCCAAGAACCAAGATCAGACTGTGGTGTAGTGAGAATACTAAGAGTACCCTAGAGCACTAGGCTCTTAGTGATTCACGTGAGGCCCTTGGTGACGGGGTCGTAGCACCTGCCTGGCAGCGTCACTCTGACACCATGTCATCTGCTTGAATGCCCTGGAAGGACAGAATATTTAAAAATAAATCCAGGTGCTAAATAGGCAGGGGATCTCATCCACACTGGACTACCTTTGAGCTAATAACGGTCTTCAGAAAATAATTTTACCCCAAGAAGTGCTCCAGCTTTGCAAGGAATAGCCCCAGGAGGGTAAGAGGATAAGCAGGCTGTTCCCCTGGAGAAAATCTAGTGCAAGGAGGGCTGATTCACAGCAAATTCACTGCCCCCTCCCATGCACATGGCCAAGAGCACCAGTTGATCTTCACACTCTCTTGTGCTAAACCCAGATTCTGAGGAGTCAGAATCCCGGACCATGTTTTCTAGGTGGCCAGCAGCCACTTCCTGGCAACCGGTGTCCACATTATAATGAAAGTTACTTGCCATCTCTGTTCTAGAGGCCTGCGTCTCAATGGCATAAGCATTCTGGAAGACCCTTTTCCGGGCATAGTTGTCCCTTGGGGGAACAGCCACAAGAACAGGTGTACCATTGTGTGAGATAAGTTGACGGAGAGGTAACACCACCGTCCCCCTGAGGAAGACACAACTTCTGGGGCTTCTTGGCCTTCGTGCTTTCTGGGGTATTTCCATATGCAACAGCCCAGAGGCATTAGCCTTGGGCAGCCACAGACAGACTTCCTTTCACTTCCAGACACATATATCACTTTCACAGCACTTGGGGAATGGAAATACCTACAAGAGTGAAGGTCAAGGGCTCTCCCCGGGTATTTCATTCATTACTCCGCTTCCTTTGTGACCACGTCAGCCAACCCACTGCCAGCTCTGCTCCTCATCCTCGTTGCTTCTGCCTCCATACAAATGAAACCAAAGGCCTTAGCGTACCTTGGGGTGGGCAAGAGGGGTTGACTGTTACCTAGTGGTCCTCTCTCTCCCATTATGGGTGCAGGGTACCCCAACCACACATTGCACCACTTCTCCCAGATACAATCCTAGGAAGCTCATTGTCTTCATTTGAATTAACGTTTCGCTGTGGGACTACCTGGGCAGAAGCAGGATCATTGCATGACTGCAGAAAGTTCTTATTGCCGCAGCTCCCTGGTGCAAGACACCCGACACTGATCTCACATCTAAAAAGGAAAGAGGCCTTTGGTTGTGTGAGGCAGTGTTACTACACTCCAGCTTCACGCGTTTCCCAGCCTGCCCTAGTCCATTTCCATCTCTGATTGGCTTTCAACCGCCGGGATCCAAAGAGAAGCCAAGGTTCTGCCTGCATCTGATGATGTGAGAAGAATTCAACTTTCCTTGCCCAAAGTTCCACCCTGCCTATTCCTCCCCAGTCAGACATCCTCCACCATGCCAGTGCTTCGAACCAAAGCATGAAGGACATGTGCCAGCAGGACAGCCAGCAGAAATACTCTCTAGAGCCAGGCAGATGAGCCCAGAAGAATGGTCCCAGAGAAACCAGACTGGCCCCGATAGATAGCAGGCAGCCATCCCAATGAACTTGGACATGTCCTTGGCACTGAGAGCCTGGGTAGGAGATCCTGGGGTAGCTGTGCCTACTGTACCCCCCACCCACCCCCCAAAGATCTTCCTGCCCAGAGAGCTAGGAGCCCTGGGTACTACTGAGTATGTTACTGGTTTGTTGGTATGAAATGCGAGCTAGCTTTGTAGGGGCCAACAGGCAAAGAAGCCTGTCCACATGGCAGGCAGGTGGCTTTGTGTCTAGAAAGCTTTGCCTAGGCAGTCCAGCTGTGGCCAGAGGCTGTTTTTGAATTTCAACTCCCTGAGCCCATCTGCAACTCTGCCTCTGTTCTCTTGCATTCTGTTTGGTTTCCCTTTAGTTTCCTAGTAAATGTTCCTTTTGAAAAATTCCAACCTTGTCTCATTGAACTTGGGGGGAAGGGGGTTCACCAAGGTCTTTCCCAGGATAGAGAAGGAAATTAATATGCCTTGAAAAAAAATGGAAATGGCAGTGAGAGGGTCAGATCTTAGGAACAGACCTCGCGGGGAGCTGGTGCCAAGAGATGGGAGAGGCCAAGTGACCCCCCACCCGGCACGGATTCTCAGCCCCTTCCTCTGGCTGCCTTTGTCTTCAGGCTGCTCTGTGGTGGGCGCGCAGCTGCCAAAGCATCTCCCCACCGGTGCACTGGGCACATTCAGTGGGTGACGGGATGTCCAGGAAGTACACTGCTGCGTGACCAGAGGGGGCATGAGGGAGGGAGGGGTAGGAGTGGTTTCTATAGTGTGGCTTCTAGAGTTTTCAAAATGCTCCAGCGATCACGACTCTAAATGGAATGACTAAGTCTTCATGACCATCAATAGAACTAAATTTCAGATGAAAAGAAGAAAGTCTTGCATGTTCTCCTACTTAAGCCAAGGAGACTGACAAAAGATAGACATGGCAAGCTGTCTTCGTGGCCATCCTGTCCTGCACTGGTGGCTGTTGGAGTTATCTGTTGCTGCGTAACAGCACTCAAAGCTGACCAGGTCAGAGGGAAAGTTAATATCCTTCACGGTTATGGGGATTGGCTGGACTTAGGTGATTGCTCTCTCTTGGAGTCTCGGGGCTGCTTTCAGATGGCAGCTAAGGCTGCATCTGAATGCCTGACGGTGGAATATTCCTGATGGGTTCATCACTCACACGTCCAGCTCCTTCTCTGGGACGACTGGTTGGGCATCTCTCCCCACATGATTAGCTTGCGCTTCCTCACACCAGGAGGTCTCGAGGTGGTCAGACTGTTGGCACAGCACTGGCTTGCCCCAGAGCTAACATTGCAGCTGGTCCCAGTAGATGCTGCACCGTTCTTGTCAATAACCTAGCAAGTAACACAGAGTCATCCCTGCCACACACTACTGGTCAAGAGCAAGTCGTCTCATCGGGCCAGCCCAGACCTGGGGGAAGGGATTATATGAGAATGGACTATGAGCAGGTGTGGCTCACTAGGGCTACTTTGGAAATAGCAGGGAGGGGGAGGGCACGTGGAGTCAGAGGTCTTCCTGGATAGCTGTCACTTTAAAAGCACATGATGGGCAGTAAGGAGGGCATGTATTGCATGGTGCACTGGGTGTTACATGCAAGTAATGAATCATGGAACTTTACATCAGAAACCAGGGATGTACTGTATGGTGACTAACATAATATAATAAAAAAAACCATTAAAAAACAAAAAAGCACATGCAATGCTTAACATGTGCAAGGGTTTGGTGAGCGAGGCAATAAAAAGGGGCAGAGGGGGAAGGGCTATCCGTAGACACTAAAACAGAGCAAAATCTAAAGAGAAGCCATGGTTATCACTGATACAGAACTTACAACGTCACAAGAAACTCAGGAAAAATGTGATTATCGTCATTCTACGGAAAGCTCAAAAGCTTACGTTGGATGCTTTTCTCTCCGTTCATCTCTAGGCCAAAGGGACACGGGCCACAAAGGCTGTCCCCTTATGTCATTGCTAAACTCCATCATAGGATAGATTTCTTTATGAAGGCTGGGTGAGCACTGCCAGACAGTTAAAGTGTATTTATCAGCAAGAAGGTTATTGATCATAAACCCACTGCATCTTTTAGTTTACAACACATGGTATTGCTTTTTCTTTACTTTTTGAAAATTCAACTGTTACTCCAAACAGTAAAGGTAGTAAAAAAAAATTTTTTTTAAATTCTTGGCTCAATACCAAACTTACTGTAGCTATTAGTCCGGTAATTATCAGTTGCATTAAAGCTATTTCCAAGCCAGCATCTGACAGGTAATACTAATAGTCTTTCCTATCAAGTGAACATCATCTCAACCAAGACACTGATTTTAGCACGATTTAGATAAAATTCCCTTTGCATGGCTGTAGTATCCGGATGTGAATTTATCAAAGAAAGGCAGTTTTTCTAATTTACCAAACTCAGAGCTGTCAGAGAATAATAAATACCTGAAGATACTTATGTTCAGGGCTTCACAGATGAGCTCGTGGGCTACGTAAACTGGTAAATAAACCTTCCTGAAGCAAGTGGGTTGTTTTTTTTTAAAGATATCTGTTTATTTGAGGGAGAGAGCAAGAGTGGGGCGTGAGGGAGGGGCGGAGGGAGAGGGAGAAGCAGACTCCCCGCTGAGCAGGGAGCCCAATGCCGGACTGGATCCCAGGACTCCGGGATTATGGCCTGAGCCGAAGGCAGCCGCTTCGCCAACTGAGCCCCCCAGGCGCCCCAGAAACAAGTTTTTTATCTTCATTTTAAAAAAGTAATGATTTTTAAAATGTCTTTCCCCCTCAGTTTTTAGAACCAAATTAAAGATTTTAAATATAAGAAAAAGTTTCCAACAATCATGACTTTAAAAGTGTGCTAGAAAGTGCAAGCAAGAGAAGAACCCAGTGCAGAAAAGCAATGCTGTAAACTGTTCATTTCTTAAAGAAAAACGAATGCACCAGCCCTGTCTTCTTGTCCACCAGCTCACACTGGAGCTCTGCCAAGGACTCAGTGGGCCTGCTGGCTCCAGCAGTGTTCATGAACTTTCTAAACCAAGCAGCAAATCCGCATTATGGTGAACATTATGGGTATTATTTTTCAGTTACGGTCAGTGTTATCTGGACCTAAAGAGCAAATACAAAAATGTTTTATTGAGAATAAGACGCAGACAGCCCTGGGCCAAGCCCCATGGAGAGAACGGTATGTTTTGGCTCCTATTTAAAAACGAGGAGGAGCTGCTGTATGCTACTTTTCAAATTAAAACTCTGGGGTTGAAAGTACTTCGACCAAAGTAAATATTTTTCCAAAATACATATTGGTTTTGTCTTGCTCTCTGTGAAGTTAAGTGAAACCCTATCTTGAAAAGTACTGGTAGGTTTTGAAAAAATTGTATTTGTTTGAGTAGAAGGAACCAGAAGACGTGTAAACGTGGCCTTCCAACGTTTCCCACACTTGAAAGTCACGTCGAGGTCCTGCTGGTCTTGCAGGGTTGGCCAAAGGAAGCTGCCCGGGCGGATCCCTGGCCCGAATCGGGCTCTTAACACCTGCTGGCCCTGCCTCCGCGAGTCCTGCCGGGTGAGCCTCAGGCCTTGCGGTAGCAGTCCACTTAGCAGCTTTTCCAAAACCTCTGCGGCTTCTGGGGGGATAATGCCATTTGGGCAGCAACTGCCACTTGGTTTTGGTTCTCCCCAATCTGACAGATGGCCCTTTTGTCCCCAGAAATGCAAAGCAAGGAAGAGTGGACCATGTCACCAAACGGAATAACAAGGACAGCCACTCTGTGTGTGTGTGTGTCTGTGTGTGTGTGTGAGTGTGCAGGGAGTGGGGGTACACACCCTCTAGAGCCAGCCCAAGTGCAGTGTTCTCAATTTCATTCTACATTTTAAAGCTTATCGATTTTGGATGTTTAAAGGGAATAAACATGGAATTTCAAAAAATGTAAGCAATGGACTTAAAAGAAATCCAAGGGCTATATCCATGACTTTAAAGAGTCCCGCAAAACCAGAAAACTTAGGTAAATCGTTCAAGCATTTATTAGATCTGATAGGCCGGATACTGACATTTGGCCGAATGGCTCTACTGTGTCATTTCCCTGCCCATGGAGACATAGCTGCCACGGGCGCCTTCTAAGGACTCTTCCTGTGCGTGAAGCTTCAGCGGGACCCACGGCCCCTCTTGGGCCCTTTCTGGTTCGGAAGAAGCCAGAGGCGGCTTGGGCAGGCTCAGGAAACCTCAGCATGCTCCTTATGTCTCCTCATGTTTCCACGAGGAGGGTGGGTCCTCGTGGAGGAAGGCGTTTGTATAAATGAGGGAAGAACTCATGACCTTCTTTGCTCCAGGGGACGATGTAAAATGACTAGTTTGGGAAAGGCGGATTTCAGGCTTGAAGCTGTAATTATGAGGGGGTTAAGGACGAGGAAGAAAGGTTAACTAAACTTTTACCCGCCACCTGAAACTATTCTAGTGCGTGATCTCACCGCTTGGGTTCTTACTGTAAAACATTTGCCTTTTTCTGGTGGACAGAAGCAGTGGTTAGAGACCAGCTGGCCCTGTAAGATGCAGACGGATCTCAAGTCCGTTACCTCCCAGCAGAGCGCTGGTTGGAGACGGCCCTGCCCTGGGGTGGGGCTGCGGATCCACCCCGTCCCTGACCAGCACTAACCGCCAGGCCTCACCTTCCCCCTGTAGCCCCGGTCCTCAAGGATTCTTGCCCAGACCCTTCCAGGGACCGAATGGTGCACCCCGATTAGACGTACCTGAGAGAGGAAGCGTAGTGCCCTGGTGGGTGTACTTGGCTCCCACTCTTCTGGGCTTAAGAGGACTTTGGCAACCCCCGAAGAGCTCAAGTGCACTGTAGAAACGAGACACGGGGCTTTCTGCCTTGACCCAGCCTCTCACGGATTTTTACTTGGCGGTGCTCGGGATCCTGCTGTACGTGTGCTCACACGCACAGGCACACATACAGGGATTGTGCAGGAGCGTTCAGAAGAGGCTGGTACAGAGCTTCCTGCCCTTCCTAGGCAGAAGAAAATGACTGAGGAGAACATGAGCCCAGGCAGAGCTGGGAGAATTGACCTTGACATCTCTGCAGCAAGGGGCTCTCTGGGTCTTTGAGAAATGACTGCATGGAAATACCAGAGCTAAGGCAAGGATCGTGAGTGCACTCGCCCCCTAGCACAAGCAGCCCAGTTCTCTCAGAGCCTCTTATCTCCTTAGACACCCCTGACCCTCGGTCATGGCAGCTCTCTGCTCTCCTTTTATGCAAGAGTCTTCATGACACTCCCCTCCATAAGCCAGTCTTCAGCCACAAAAAGCATCACTATGGATGACGTCACGTCTCAAGGGCCACGATACGTGGGTTCAAGAAAGGATCAGAGCCTGCAGCATCACGTGTAGGGTTTGTCAGGGCCTACCATTTCTGGGGAAAGATCGCCGTTCATGTGGACCCCTTGCACAATGCGGGGGTAAGGGCACTGTCACCCCCACACAGTCGAAACCCACATATAACTTTCGACTCCCCCCGATTGTAACTACTAGTAGCCTACTGTTGACAAGCCTGACCAATAACATAAGTAGTTGATTAATATACTTTGAATGTTACATGTGTCCTATACTTTATTCTTATAATGAAGTAAACCAGAGAAAAGAAAATGTTATCAGGAAAATCATAAGGAAGAGAAAATACATCTTTCGTACTGCAGTGTAAAAAGCCCACGTATAAGTGGACCCACCCAGCTGCTGTTGTTCAAGGATCAGCTTCTTCTCACATGAGAAGTTTTGGGGCGACGTGTTCTCTGCTCTTCACCCGTGGTCTGTGTGTCTCTGAGGAACTGACTGGAAACGTAGCCGGGGTGGGGCCTGTGCGGTCCTAGCCTCCTATTGCCCAGAAACCCAAGTGCACCTAACTCTGAGGGAGGGTTTTCTCTGTGTTCTCTGAGGGTGGGCTCTCTCCCCACCCCTCCCCTTGTTTCTCACTGGGTCTTCATTTGTAACAAGTGATCTGAAAGGAATTTGACTTGAGAATTACCTAAATCCCTTTTAATGATCAGTGATGTCCAGTGCGGACCCTAACACCAGGACTGGCACTCCAGGCAGAGGAAATTCCTTTTTCTTTCTTTCTTTTTTTTTTTTTTTAAAGATTTCATTTATTTATTTAAGACACGGGTTGGGGGGGAGAGAGAGAGAAAATGAGCACGGGGAGGGGCAGAAGCAGGCTCCCCACTGAGCACGGGGCCCCTTGCAGGGCTCGATCCCAGGACCCTGGGATCATGATCTGAACTGAAGGCAGAGGCTTAACCGACTGAGCCACTCAGGCGCCTCCCCACTTTGGCTTCAATCCTCGTACAGATTCTCTCCATATACCCCCGAGAACTCATCGTAGTCCTGTGAGTAAGCCGGGGGAGGAAGAGGGCAGCAGCCAAGAGTTCCCCAGAAGGGCTTCTTGATGAAGAAGCTGGTGTTAGATGAAGAGGGAAAGACAGTCCGGGAGTGGGACCTCAGTCAGGGGCAGGAAAGAGGGAGAAGGCGGAGCGGCCTCTTTCCCTGGCCCCCTTCCTCAAGCAACAGCCTATAGTCCCTCGCCTCAGGCTGTGATACAAATCTTTATCCCGGGAAGCTCACGGATTTGTCCACAGCCCCTGCGGCTCAGCCCTGTGCTCCCGAGACTTCAAGACAGAGGTTTCTGGGGGGAAGGGGTACGAAGAGCAGGAAGGTCTCTCCTCCAGACCGCGGAGCCCACGCCAGCCACCGCTGCCTGCCCCCTGAGCCCACGTGGGACTGGTCTGAGATGCGGATTCCCAGGGCCTGAGGCGCTCCTGACTGCAGAACATTTTTGAATATAAAGCCACTCAGTCCCTTCTGTCGATTCAGTCAAATCTGGTTGAGAATATCTATCACATTTACTGGGGGAAGGTGGGGAGGAGGAAGAAAAGATAGAAAGCGTATGGGCACTTTCTGTAGAGCGAATATGTTCCCCTTCAAAGATAAAAAGGAAAAAGGACTTCCATCTTAGCCATAGTAAGGTAGCTGCCTCAAAAGTGTCTGCCCTCTAGTGGCTCAAGCCTCAAAGAAATCTTTCGCACCAAACTGACTGCGCTTAGGCCTGGAACACTCACAGGGACCAGCCAAGCAGGTACTTCGTGGTGGCAAATGTAATCCCTCAGTGTTAGGTCCTAGGGCTCTGTCCCCAGCGGGCTGAATGTTCGCAGGTCCTGGAGGCCTCACTTCCTTGGGGACCTGTGCTGCAGAGACCAAGGGTAAGCTCTATGCCAGAGAAGACACGGAGCCCGGGTAAGACCCGGCTCTCCCACACACGCTGACCAGCCCTGGCCCTGGGGCCTGCTCAGTCAGGAGGCAACATGACGTCATCTCCTGGCCGGCAAGTCTTCTGCAGCTGCACCCACAGCTCTCACGCCACCAGAGGCACTAGTCACGTCCCATCCCCATCACTGGTGCTCACTAATCGGTCCCCTCCCTGCAGTCCATCCATCCCCCACTCCCAAGACCTCCCCAAGCTGAAGGAATGTCGGCAAGTCTTCAGGACTCTTGGCAAAGATGTGGTACCAGGTGCTCAAAGAACAGACTCTCTAAATAGGCCCCCTGAGCCCAACTAGCTACACCTGGCGTTCGACTGGTGCCAGCGAGGAGCAGACATTTGGCCTCCAGGGAGAACCCCTTCAGAGCAGACTGCCCGGGGGGGTTTCAAAAGCCAAACCAGAGTGATCGCCAAGAGAGGCCTTGGAAGTTCTCGGGACTCTGGTGCATATGGTTTAAATAAATCAAGGGGATGTAACGTAAATGATAGGGAATATAATCAATAATTTTGTAATAACTCTGTGTGGGGACAGGTGGTGATCAGAGTTATCATGGGGATCAATTCATAGCGTATAAAAATATCAAATTTGGGGGCACCTGGGTGGCTCAGTCGGTTAAGTGCCTTCAGCTCAGGTCATGATCCCGGGGTCCTGGGCTTGAGTCCCGCCTCGGGCTCCTTGCTGAGTGGGGAGCCTGCTTCTCCGTCTCCCTCTGCCTACCACTCCCCTGCTCGTGCTCTCTCTCTGTCAAATAAATAGATAAAATCTTTAAAATCAAATCCCTGTGATACACACCTGAAACTAATAGGACATCGTATGTCAATTATACTTCTATTAAAAAATAGCCACCAGTACAACAGTGACAAAGAGCCAGGCTTGAGTATTCCAGCAAAGGAACGCTGGGCGGCCCCTCTCTCATCCAGGGGCTGCGCCAGGCAGGGCCAGCCTCTCCGCTTTGGGCCACTTGAGAGGATTCTGGCCAGAAAGCATTTCCAGGAAGGCATGGAGGAGTTGGGGCTGGAAGTCCAAAACCAAGAAGACTGCTCTGAGTAGAGTCAGGCCAAGAGAGTGGGAGGGGAGGGTAAGGAGGCTGAATGGGGGTGAAGGGGGTGTCTCAGGAACTTCTTGCTCATGTCAAATGCTGTCCATCACTGACAAATGGCAAGGCCGGTGACACAGCAAAGGCCGTGTGGGGACAGAAAGCAACGAAAGGTATATCTGACAATGATTGGAGATTCCACAAGCATTTATCTATGACTTCCATTTTTTGTTATCTTTATGAGCTGTTCTGGGGGGTTCTGTCCTGACTCCCTACATTCTAACATAAATCTCTAAAGATTTTTAAATGATTCCTCAAATATCTCATTATCCACTAGAAACATACCAACTTGCTTCAGTAACCTCTTACCCCGGCATTCTCAGTCAGAAACTCTTCTTAATGTCTAATTTAATTCCCTTCTATAATATGTCTCTCTCTCTTTTTTTTTTTTTAGAGAGGGAGAGAGGGGGTGAGGGGCAGAGGGAGAGGGAGAACCTTAAGCAGGCTCCACACCCAGCACAGAGCCTGACGCGAAGATGGATCTCACGACCCTGAGGTCATGACCTGAGCCGCAATCAAAGTCAGATGCTTAACCAGCTGAGCCACCCAGGTGCCCCTAGTACGTCTCTTTTTTAAATCCCACCCTGAAATTGCATTTAGTCCTTATGGAATTCCACAGACCACTCCCTATTGCTTCACTCCCACCTCCTTCCTTTCCATGTAATCCAAAGATATGAAAAGATGAAAGTAGCAAATTAGGAAGAAAATAAATCTATCCAGGGGAAAATGGCAGGAATTAGGAAAGGAAGTATGAGGTGCCTGAATGGCTCGGTCGGTTAAGCGTCCGACTCCTGGTTTCCACTCTGGTCATGATCTCAGGGTCCTGGGATCGAGCCTTCATCTGGCTCCGTGCTCAGCTCGCAAGGTCTACTTTTTCCTCTTCCTCCCCCTGCTCACACGTTCGGGCTCTTTCTCTCAAATAAATAAAATCTTAAAAAAAAAAAAAAAGGCTGTTTCAAGTCCCCTACCCACTTGCCATTTATATACAAACAACTGTGAGCCTCACAATGGATCTTCAGTACTGAAAAGTACTTTTTTTTTTTTAAACAATTTGGTGTGTCCCCCCGCTTCTTCATTCAGTGCCCCTCCTCTTAGGTTTTGAGGTTTGATTATCCCTGCAAAGTCCTCCCCATCACGTCCACAGTACTACATAGCTTGTAAATCCGACACTTCTGAGAGCTGGGTCTTCATAGGTATGTGGCACGTGTTGAACCACGGTGAAATTATCTCACATCTGTCCAGTTTGCTAAGGCCTAGAAAGCACTGAGGCCTTCAAAATAATATAAGATTGAGGTCCATGCTAAAACCCATTCATTAGGTGAGCTTCTGTAACGGAGCTGAGGTCTCACGTCGTCCATGCGAAATTCGAAGTGTCTTTCAAAGAGGCTGTCAGGCGATAGGACCGGGCTACAAGGTGGGCACAAGCATATTTAGACAAGGGACCAGTTCTGGAGGAAAAGGAGGCCCAGAAGAAGAGCAAACGTGTCTGTCTTTCAGGAATTAGTCTAGGCAAGGATGTGTGTCCAGACAAGGCTCTAAGAGCTGAGTGGGAGACATATGGCAAAATTGGGTCCAAAAGAGGCAGAAATTGGGTCCAAAAGAGGCATGGTCAGTTCTGAGAGGCAGCCTTGCTAGTCAGAGCTCAAGGGCTGTCTGCGTGCCTACCTGCCCACTGGGAATGTACCTCACACTTACCCTATTCCTTTGCTGACATTTTACTCATGCTAGGATCTTAATTTAGACATAACTTACTTGCAAAGCCTTCCCTGAGCCTGGGAAATTTAGACTCAATGGAGGAGGAATTGGCAGACAGTCCGTCCTCCTAAGCAGGGAGGAGGTTTGCCAGTTGGCTCCATCGTCCTGGCTGCAGTGTGGATGATAGACCAGAAGGGGTCAGAACGGAGGCTTCTGTAGGCAATGCCGAACCCAGCCTCAAACTGGACTCCTCCCTCTAGTGGACTTGAGGCACTGATGAAAATTCTATGTGGACTATCAATGACTGAGTACTGGCGCTGGGAAATGGTCACAGTTAGGCTCCCTAGCAGACAGGGAACTGAAGCCAACTTGCATGCAAGACCTTTCTGGAGGTGTGCTCAGTGGACAATACTGTGGGGAATGAACGGTGCATCATAATTATGCATCCGTGTGCTTGTCTCCCCCCCAGACTCCATCCTCTGTTGGAGCAAGGAATGTGTCTGCTGTGTCTGTCATTGTATCTCTAGAGCTTAGTCCAGTGACTGGAACATAACAGGCACCCCCCAAATATTTGTTAAATAAATGAATTAGAAGTAGTAAATAAGAAAGACCTAAGTAGGGGTGCCTGGGTGGCTCAGTCATTAAGCGTCTGCCTTCGGCTCAGGGCGTGATCCCGGCGTTATGGGATCGAGCCCCACATCAGGCTCCTCCACTATGAGCCTGCTTCTTCCTCTCCCACTCCCCCTGCTTGTGTTCCCTCTCTCACTGGCTGTCTCTATCTCTGTCGAATAAATAAATAAAATCTGTAAAAAAAAAAAAAAAGCCCTAAGGAGGTAGCAATAAAAAGATAGAAGAGGGCATTTATGATATATATTTAGGAAAATTAATAGGTCTTGGTGACTGATTAATTGACTAATTAAACATAAGAAAAAGAGTGAGGAAGAGTCGAGAATAACTGCTACATTTCTGCATTTACATGTAGACAGAAGATAGTGCTATTTGGGGAGAGAGAAAATGCAGAAGGAAGTCTAAGTTTGAATAGAAAGAGACACAGCTCAAGTTAAAGATATCTCTTCTATATCCAAGTGCAAATGTCCAGTAGGCAGGTGAAAATGGGATTTGGAGCTCAAGCAGCCCAGGATATTCCTTTTCAATTTACTTCTGCCAAGAACATCCCGTAGACCCCCACTGGAATCTCTTTCCGTTTCGTCGCCATGTTGCCCCCTTCTGCAACTCAGCGGGGGCTTATCTTAGGTTGTTGGGCTGCCATAACAACAGGAATTTATTTCTCAGAACTAGGGGCCAGAGTTCAAAGATCAAGGTGTCAACAAGTTCAGTTTCCTCTGAGGAGTCTTTGCTTGGCTCGCAGATGTCTCCTTCCTCCTGTGCCCTTACACGGCGCTTGCTCGGCGCACACTGCACCCCTGGGGTGTCTCTGTGTACCCAAATTTCCTCCTTTTATAAGGTCACCAGTCAGATTAGATTAGGGCCCACTCTAATGGCCTCGTTGTACCTTAATTTCCTTTTTAAAGGCCTTATCTCCAAATACAGTCACATTCTGAGGTGCTGTGGGTTAGGACTTCAAAATCAGAATTTTGCAGATGGACGCAGTTCAGCCCACGAAAGGTCTGTATTTCTTCTCCTCCTCCTTCCGCAGCTCTGCCTCAGAGGCAGCCAGCCCACACCCCTCCATCAGAGAGCACCAATGTCCAGGGGAGCCTTCCCCTCAAATTTCCAAGATTCGGTCTTCAACATGTTATGGAGACAGATGGAAGAGGGGATTATTCTGCCAGGAATGTGGGTGAGGAGGTGGTAGGGAGACTTGTAGGGTAAGTAAGAGTCCACTGGTTACAAAAGGGAGAAACGTTCTAGGCTAAGCGAAGATGCCACGATGTTAAACTTCAGAGGGAGTCTGGGGACACTTAGATGTGGCGGTTTGGAGGTTGAATGTGGGGGATGGTAAGAGCTGAAGCAAGAGGGGTTGGCCGAGGTCACGTTTTAAAGCTCTTTCCTGTTGGCATAAAATCAGCCAATGCTTTACGTGAAGAGACATGGACAGGGAATTAGAGGGCTGCTCTGATCCCTCAGGCAGGAAACAATGCAATTACTTCTAAAAGGCTGGAAGGTTGGAGGATGTTGTTGAGGCAAAGAGCTGGTGGGGGTGGGGGCCAGAGTGGGGAATAAAATACAAAGGGGAAAATATGGGGGAAAGGAAAGGAGAAGGGAAACACGGGAAGCATCTTGGTCCGATCTAAATACTGAATTCTAGTACCAGAGGGTATTCTGTCTAGTTAGTTCTTCCTCCTCCGGAGGCAGAGTCCCCGAGGTGGCGAGCACTTCTCTGTGACATGGAGGATAGAGGGAGCAGAGGAGTCTCTAGAAATCAGGGAGTCGTGACATACAGAGGCACAGCCGCACAAGGGCCACCTGTGATGAAAGTGGCAAAGAATTCCAAGAGGAGCTGGGAAGCTAGATGAGATCAGCCTCAGCGGGCTGACTGGGCTGGGCACTGACTGGTCTGGTTCTGACTGGTCATCTAGGGCTGTCAACTCAGGATGGGGACCTACAGATCAAGACTAGTGACCTAGATCCAGCCACACTGAGGACACAGTGGTGGCTGTCAAGAGCTTAAGTTTCCTCTCTCAGGATACAGGGGCAGAAAAGCACAAGGGTCAGACACTTGCAGAGGAGAAAAGCAGGCTGTCACTGTGCTTGGTCACTGTCCTCATAGTGAGCTTATGGCAGCGATCAGGCCAGAGATTAAATGTAAGGAAGACGAAAGAGCCAAGCAGATGATTTTATTCCAATTGTAGGCTAAGGTGCACCAAGCCATTTTTTCTTTCCATCGAGTAAGGCCTGCTCCAAGTGAGGATGGCCGAAGTCAAATCTGTGATTATCTGTGATTATCTCCAAAGGCAGTTTAATCTTTCTTTATGAAACCTCTGGTCACAAGAACACGAGGGTTTCCACTCAGGGTCTGCCCCATGGCTCATCAATCCTAATGGGCCCAGGGAGCCAGCCATGGGCTTTGCTGTCTCTGGGATCCTAAGGGTAAAGCTCTCCAGCTAAGACCGGAGATGGGCAATTAGTGTGGACGGGCCAGTCTTGTGCCTATGAAGCTAGTGACTGAAGAGAGATTGGTGTGGGCTTAAATCGGGGGTGGGCAAGTAAGTGCCTGCCAGGCGGGACTGCAGGGCTCAGGCCAAGCTCTTTGGAGCCCACTGTGGAGACATCAGGCCAACAGCCACGCTGGGCACAGCCATGCTACAGCCATGGTCTCCCACTGCCTTCTCACCTACTCGCCGTAATTCCGTAGACTTCTTTAGTCTTGAATGTGTACTTCATTGTGAAAATAATGTAAGCATGCTACAGAAAACCGAGGAAACGATTTCCCACAACACCAGCCTACAAAAGTTAGTTGTAATACCATCAGAGTTTTCCCTCTGTTGGACCTTATCCATCTGAGTTCACAGTCTCAGCATTAGGACTTGAGGCATTCCACGAATAAAATCTACCAGAGCTCCTTCAGCGTAAGAGTTGTTCCAAGATGCCGGGTGCAAGACGTTTCCAAAACAAGCATTGTCACTTGGAGAAGGAGGCTGGGCCAGGCAGTATTGTTTCTGAGAATTTAAGAGGAGTAGTCAGACGAAGTTCACCTCTTGTTGGGGGAATGGTTCAAGGATGGTTATTGGAAATAGGTGGAATTAACCTTTGGGATGAGGAGGCATTGTTTGCAACCTTAGCAAGGGGCGGGGGAGGAACAGTTAGGGGCCAAGGTCATGTGGAAAACAGTTAGAGAGGAACATCTGTCTAATGGAGACAGGGGCTTGCAAATGCACCCTGGAAAATTCCGTCTTTTAGTGTCTTTTGCAGGGACCAAATGCAAATCCAGATCTTCTGACTCCTGGCCAGAGTTCTTCCCACGTCTCATAGACGCCCCAACCTTCCCCACTTTGGTAGATGATTGATAAAGAGCTGTGGGTATTCTGGACCCACCCATGGAAGGAGAGATTGAGATCATTAAAGGCCTGGACAGCAAAGGCCAAAAAAAAAAAAAAAAAAAAGGAAGATTTTACCACTTTGCCCTAGGGATATGATGCATCTTGGACTGGACCAGGGCCTGCAGGCATTGCGTCCTATCAATTGCTGGCCTGTAGCTACAGGAAGAGGTTTCTGCTTCTGAGAAAGCTCAAGACTTCCTTACAAAAGGCGTTCCATGTCCTGATGGCTTGGCTCTGGAAGCATCGCTGTATAGGTAGCTACTGTCTTGCCCCGTAATACAGTTCTTCTGAGCTCAATCCGCTGATTTTTCAGCTATCAGCCCCGGGGCAGCCGGGCCTGTGGCTCCTTGTACCATTCTCCCCAAAGGGCAGTCAGCCTGTGCACTGGCTCTTCAGAGACAGGGGTGTCACCAAGCTTTAATTTTTTTTCCTTGCTGTGCCTTTAAGAGCTGCAGGAATGCAAAGAGTCTGGAGGAGGGGTGGGGTCTCCCAACAGGACTTCTGGGAAAAGGATCCTGGGAATTTTTGCCAGAAACTAAACTGAGATTCCAACACGGGGAAGTTGGGGGTGGTTTGTGTTGGGTCAGGCCTGTGATTGGACTGCAAAGTCCACTAGGGAGGACGAAAACAGAAGTAAAACGCCAAGAGCCAAGGAAAGGGAGGAAGCCCTCCCCACCCTCACCCCCACCCCAATGCGCGTCCACCCAGGCCTGCAAGAGGGTGCAGCCACTAGCCTGGACAGGATCAGTGTGTGCGAAGGGTGATGGTAACAGATGGACCCAAGGAGCTCTCTACCCCAAGTCGACCTGCAAGGCCTCCAGGGACGGGCTTGCCAACAGCTGGACTTGATCACCGGCTTGCAAAGTGAGATCACGCATCTGGTGGAATAACAAGCAGGCTTGGCTCTCTGGCTGTTTTTAGAGGATTTTCGCAGCAGGGGCTAGAAAGCCAGAGACCACCACCTGGACCCTTAGGTTTTCTTAGAGAGCACGGCATTGGAGATTCCACCCCTGGGCGGTGTTCAGGACAATGACGGCCCTTCGGCGAGCTGCTGCTGTCCTGGTTCTGCTCCTGGCGGCTCTTCTGCCCCCACCCCGGTGTGCCCAGGACCCGGGCATGGTGCACTACATCTACCAGCGCTTTCAAGTCTTGGAGGTAGGTGGCGTCTGATCCGGGCTGCAGCCTCCCGGAAGTCACCTTATCTTAGCCCAGCTTCCCTGTCTACTGAGATGCACGCTCCCCACGTAGTGAATGCTAAATACGTTGCCAGCATCGCACGTGCGAGTTTTCATAGTCTGGTGGTTCAGAGCACCCACTCCAGAGTCCAGGCTGTACCACTCCCCAGCCTGGAGCGGGACTTCACTTCCTGCTCTGATCCAGTGATTTTTTTCATGTAAAATGGGATGATAATAGAATTGACTTCCTATGGCTATTTTGAAGACTTAATACATAAATCCATACCTAGGATGTTACCTGGCCTGGTGGTAAATGTCCAAAATGTTGTTATTATTCAACAGTTCAACTTTTAAAATATAAAAATTGAAAATTTGGAGTCACTTTTTTTTTCCTGTTTTACTGTATCCGGATGGTAGGTAGCAGGTTTTTGCTTTGCTTTTCGTCTCTGTGTGATAAACATGAGGCCACATCAAGTCAGGGTGTTGTACCAAGGAGCTGCGTCTTGGCTTCTTTGCCGTGCGCGCTTGGGGTTAGAAATGGGCAGGTTTCAGCTATGTCAGAGAGAAAGTGCTGGGGTCCCTTCTCCAGGCGCCGCAGCTGCTCCTTCATTAAAATGTGTAACAACCCAATATTTTTGCCGCACAGACAGGTGCTTAGGGACAAATGTGACCCTCTGCCCAAGTCCTTGACATACTCCTGGCGATTATTTCATACCTAATTGCCTTGCTTTTATACAAGTTAAATTTTGATGAGTTATTTATCTTCTTCCAAAGACACTTTTTCCCCCAAAGACACTCTTATCTCCAATATTTATTCTCTATATTTTCTGAAAAATTTTGAAGTCCAAATTAGTTCATCATCTAGTTAAGTAAAATAACTCCGAAGTGCAGGCTCAACGCATTTCCTAAGGTTGTCCAGCTAACCAGCCGAGGCCTGGGAGCAGGGGAGACTGTCTCACTTGTTGTCTCCCAGACAGCTCCTCCCCAGTGTGCCTCCTTGAAAGCGCCAGAATTACGCTCAACCGTGGTCCCTCTGCATTCAGCACCGACTTACCCTGGGATTAGCGCCGCCAGATCCCTGCAGGTTTTCCTCAGTACCCAAAAAATGGATCTGCAGACAAGGGTATAAAGTACAGACAAATGCTTGGATGGCTATGAATGTGGATTTGAAAAAGATAGGGGTATAGTTTGTATAGATCTCCCCATCCTGGGCAGGACCTGGAGAAGTCAAGTCCCCGAGGGCAGTCACTGACGGCCAGTGTGACACTTACAAACTGATACGCACCCTGAGGGATTTGTGTCTGAGGGGTACGAAAGAAATAAGAGGATCGATTTAGGGAGTTTCTCTCTCTCTCTTTCCCTCTCTCTCTTTCTCTCTTTCTACCTCTCCCTCTCTCTTCTCCTTCAGAGTGAACAGCCTTACGTACTGCTGTTTGGAGTCTCAGTTTTTATAACTTTTATGGAGAGCATTTTGATAGCCTGCCAAATGAGCTTTAAGTGTACATTCTCTTTGACCCAGCCACCCCGTTTCCAGTCTTCGTTCATCTTATTCTTCCTTTCAGTAAATACTAGTTAAGTACTATGTGGTAGGCCCTATGCCAGGTGCTCAGGATGGACCTTACTTCTGGAAATCTCCCCTAAGATAATAACCAGATAAGTACATGAAGATGTAAATATAAAGATTTTTTTTCAGCATTGTTGAAAAATCCATAAATGTCCATCAAAAAGAGTCTAATAGAATAAATAATAGGACCTCAATGCAATGGAATTCTGTATCATTAAAATTATCATATAGCTATCTATTGTACATTAGCAAGTGAAAGTATGTTACAAAACATACATTCTAGTAAAATCACATTTTAAAATATATATTTATATATGTATAATGAAATGCATGGGAAAACTTTTAAAAACTGATACACAAACAAATCACCGGTACTTTGAACGAAAGGATTACAGGTGATTTTTATTTTCCCCCCTTACAATGATTTGTGTTTTAAAAATCTTTTTCAGTGAATGATGGCTATTTATATTCCTTGGCTAATTTAAATAACAAACAGTAATTTGAGCATTTATTTTCTGACCGAAGCAAGGACTGGAAAAATGTACCCAAGCCACGAGAGCATACATTCAAGACTTCCGAGAGTTCTCGAAGAACATAACCGCTCTGCTGGGAAGATGCCAGACCTACACCAGTGAGTATAAGAGCGCAGTGACGAACCTGGCCCTGAGAGTCGAACGTGCGCAACGGGAGATCGACTACCTGGAGTACCTGCGAGAAGCTGACGTGTGCGTGGAATCAGAGGACAAGACCCTGGCAGAAGAGCTCATCCAAGAGGCGGAAGAAGAGAAGAAGATCCGTACCCTGCTGAATGCAAGTAAGAGAACGGTGTCTCTGACGGCTCTTCTAGGGACTCCAGCTCAGAGACACAGATACTACACAGATAGGGGTCTGGCCAAGCAGGAGAGTAAGAACCAGGTGTGTGGTTTTGGGTGCAGGTGCTGGGAGAGAAACCTTAGCAGGGAATAGGTGTCTGAAGGAAAAGAGATTCTCAGAGGGCAGCTTTTCATTTCACAGAGAGTTCCTGAAGGCCCCATGGAAGGTCAGAGCTTCAGTGTCAGGGTGTCAGAGATCAGCCCAGGAAGGGCATCTCCAGATAGACCTTGGTTTGGAAGAGGCGTGTGGTCCCAGATCCTTCCAGAGAGGGTGGAAGGTTGGTGGGGATAGAGGGGTGAGCACATCGTGTCTGCACCCTGTGCTGGCTTTCTTACTGCTCCTCTCGCCTCTGTTCTTGCCTGCTGTCTGCTCTCACACAGACCTCCGCACAACACAAAATTCATCCTAGTACTCCTCTGTGTAGAATTTCTTTTTCTGTTCCCCATCAATTATCAACAGCAAAAATTCCATTCAAATCTCTTGGCCTTTTATATGGGAAAGGTCCTTTATAAAGTAACCCAAGTTGATTTGCAGCTTATAATGTTTTTTTCTCACTCCCCCTTTTTGACTCAAAAATGCTGTGAATTCTCAGTGAATCCCTCCTGCCAGGCAGATTGGCTTCTAGTGCTCCTGGAGCATCTCATTAAATCCTCCAAGGCAGTGTTACTACTCTCAACCACGCGTATCTGTGTGTATTTACTCCTCGACCAGACCGTGGACATACGGGCATCTTCATTTCTGTATTCACAGCATCTGGGTCAGCACAGCCCAGGGAGGAGGCTATAAAGATTGTCTATAGAAGAGATACTGATGGCAGAGCCCCCTTAGAACTTAGTGTAGGGGAAGACAAGCCTGTAAACAGCCACAACCGTGTGAGTAGTATTCGTCTATTATTTTCAGAGGCTCTCTGCTCAAGGGCAGACTTCTCTGCATTTTGTATACTGGGACCATCCCCCACTTTTTCTTCTTTGCCATTTCTGTTAGTAATTACATCTATCTTAGTTTTCTAATGCCGAGTAACAAACGACTCCAGATTTGGCAGCTTAAACCAATGCATATTCATTATCTCAGAGTATCTGTGGGTCAGGAGTCCAGGCACAGCTTAACTGGACCCTTTCTTCAAGGTCTCAGGAAGGTACAGTCAAGGCGTTAGCAGGGCTCCATTCTCACCCAGAGCTTGGGTTGGCAGAATTCACTTTCTCACGGCTGTTAGACCGAGACCCTCAGCTTCTAGAGCCTGCCCATCTACACTGGAAGTTCACAGTGTGGCTGTTGCTTCTTCAGGGCCAGAAGGAGGGTGAGTGTCTGTCTTCAGGAAGTACCCAGTCCCTCTTAAGAATTTGTATCTCGTAAGTCAGGCCCACCCATAATAACTTTCTTGTGGATTAGCTCAAAATCAGCTGCTTGGGACCTTCATTATATCTGCAGAATCCCTTCATCTTTGTCTTACGGTGTCACCAAATCCCGAATGCCAGCCTGTCATAGTCGCAGGTGTTGCTCACCCTCAAGAGGAGGGGTTATTGGGGCATGTACAGCAGGGGAGGGAATCTTGGAACTCTGCCCACCTCATGCTCTCGTCTGCTAGGCCCCGCTGGTACCCACCTTCTTCCTACAAGGCTCCGATCCTCGTGTAGTCCATCCTTGGCCAGCAGGGACTGAGCCAGCTACATAGTTCCTGCTAAAATCCTTAAGACTCAAGTCAGCCCCCTTGTGTGGGCAAACACCTTGGGATTACGGGCCAGGGAGGGGTTGTCACATCACAGGGTTTCCTTCACACATACATGCCGTCTTGCAAAGAGTTTCTTTAGAAACCCTGGAGAGAATGGTGCAACTTCCTTGGGAGATTTGATCTTTTCTCAGGAGACTTCCAGAAAATTCTGACATCACTAAATGGTTTGCATTTGGGGTGCCTGGGTGGCTCAGTTGGTTAAGCGTCCGACTCCTGATCTCAGCTCAGTTCTTGATCTCAGAGTCGTGAGCCCACATTGGGCCCCACATTGTGCTCCACACTCAGCATGGAGCCTACTTAAAAATAAAGAAGAAGAAGAAGATGGTTTGCATCTACTCCTGGAATATTTCTCAGTCAACTAGGAAGGGTCAGATACTGGGGATGATAAGTAAGATAGAACTGCTCTGTGATGAAGCCGTTTCCTACAGAGCTGTTCTCAAGTCTTTAGCCTTTATTTAGAGACAATCCCCAAATGACATTCACATGAGGGCTGCGATCCCAGGGTTGTTCTGGGGTTAGGTCAAATTCTTAAATCTTTTGAACTCTTACACACACTCTCCTCCTCTCCTCTCTCCCTCACTCCGCATCTCTTTCACACACACACACATACACACACACGCACACAAAATTTAGAATGCAGTGAGTGAACGGTACTGCTACACAACCTGACTTACGTTTAAAAGTCATTCTGAATCTTTGGCGCTCGGTTATTAGTAAAAAGAAATTTTGCATTGCCCTTGGCCACTTATGCCAAAGCACGCTGCCTCAGACACCCAGACTGAGAGTTTATCCAACAGTTTTTCCACAGATTCCACAGGCTGTGTTCTTGCATGGATAAGAGTATTAACCTCTTTCTACCTGTAAATAGCTTGTGAAGAAAAATTCTCAAGGCAGTCAAAACAAGCCATTAGTGCAGATTTTATTTTATTTCCTGTTTCATCCCAGCTCCTTTTATTGCAAGGGTGCACATACATGACCTCAAGTAACCCTGTGTCTCGTGAATTCAATAACTTCTATCTTTTGTTAGATCAGGTTTCAAAAAGAAAGTCGGTTGCTGCATACTTAAATGCCTGTGGGATCCATTCAGTTGTTATAAATGTGCCTGCCCCATATTCGAAGCCATTAAAAGCAACACAAAATGAAAGACAATAAGCCGACGGGAAGCCAAATAAAACAGCTCTGGGAGTCAACTCCCAAGGGCCACTAGTTTGTGACCAGCGGTGCGAAACATGAAGAGATGTATAGCTCTCCTTTGCAATAGTGTATTTTCCGCAAAGGAGGGGATTGAGAGTGTCCACATAAGTGTAAGTGCAGAAGAGAGAGAGAGTGAGTGTGTGTGCGCACCGTGTGCACGTGTGTGCGCCGTGTGCACCTGTGTGCCCATGCATTCTCTACCCAGAAGTTGCTGCATTGTGGGGCCAGCAACGCCGAGGTGTGTGCAGAGCTCAGCGCGCCCTGTCTCCTGCAGAGTCCCATAGGTCAGTGCGCTGGGTCCAGAAAGGCCTACCTGCACAGCACTTCTGTTTACTTACTTACGTGGAAGGCCCGCAGTCTAGAAGGACAGCTCCAGTCCCATCGCTGCGGATACTAAGAGAAGGTCCCAAAGTTGTTTTAGCTGACGACTTGGCTCCAGGTAGAGTGAACCCGCATTCCTTCTCTCTGACTCATTCATTTGCTCACCGAGCCAACGAATATCCCCTGAATTCCAGATATATGTTGGCGTTGTGCCAGGCACTAGAGACGAATATGGAACAGGGAAACATCCTTGTGCCGGAGTGGGCGGCCGTCTGGACGAAGCCAGGGTCGCAGCCAGGGCGATGAGCGCTCTCGCAGGAGCAGGGGCGCCGGCATTAAGCACCGAGGGAAGGTCAGGGCTGCTGTGCAGGTGGGGGGGGAGGGGCTGTGGTAAAAGTAACCCCCAAGCCGAGTTTTCATAATGGAAAAGAGCAGATTAAATGGAGAGGAGAGGAGAGGCTGCTTCTGTGGGCGCCCAGAGGCCTCGTGGCGCTCCTGTTCGGGCGCGGAGAGCGGATGGAAGAGCGGGCTGGGAGCTGGCTCCTCCGCTGCGCCAGGCCGTGATTTCAGCCCGCGGGGAGTGAAGTGAGGCGACCCACAGTAGCGAATAATCACTGAGCGCTTATTACGTCCGCAGTCGTCTTTAAGTATTTCTCCGCTTGGGCCGCGGCGGCCGGGTCGCACCGCACCCCGCGCGCGCACTGCGGTTGTCCCGCGTCTTCGACGTGAGGACGGCGGCGCGCTGAGAGCCTGAGCCATCTGCCCCAGGTCTCGGGGCTCATGGAGCCAGAGCTAGGACGCAAGCCGGGGCGGGCCTCCTGCACAGGCTGCCGCTCCCGTCCGGCTGCTGCGCTGCGGAGTGGCAAGCACGGTGTGGCCGGGCTCCGAGGGAGGCCGGGGACGGTCCTCCAGACCGCAGTGCCCAGAGCTGACCGGCAGCGGGGAGGGTGGCTGTGCGCCGAGGGCGCGTGGGGGCCAGGCGGGCCCTCTCCAGGCGGCTCACCGGGGCTCGCGGGGTGGGAGCCGTCTGTGCCGAGCCTCGGTGCCCGCAGCCAGGAGGCCCAGCTGTCTGCGATCTCCTGGTGGGACTCGTCTGAGGACTGCGGCCGTCCTCTTGGTCACTGGGTGATGATGATTCCTACTCACAAACACAGTATTATTTTTTTATTTTCTTAGAAAGGTTTTATTTATTTATTTCACAGAGAGAGAGCACAAGTAGGCAGAGCGGCAGGCAGAGGGGGAGGGAGAAGCTGGCTCCCTGCTGAGCAGAGAGCCCAATGATGCCGGGCTTGATCCCAGGGTCCTGGGATCATGACCCGAGCCAAAGGCAGATGCTTAACCGGCTGACCCGCTGAGCCACCTAGGCGCCCCCCGACCTAGCTTTCTTGAAATATTTTGTGTTTCTCCACGAAAGTAACACCTGCTGATTAAATAAAAACGGTGACTATCATCTGCACTATCATTACTCGATTTACTTCTGTGTAAAGGGAGATAACACACCAACAGCTGAACACACGAACTTTGAGTGTTTCTCAGCCTCTTGTGTCACTGCTGCCTGTCCCCGTCTCCCCGCTGCTCTATGCCGTGTCCAACGTGCTATTCTGAAAGCATAAAATACAGTTCACACGCCCCTGCGTTATTCATGCTGTCTTCTCCAAATCTCTCACGGTGCCTAGAACAGAGTAGACCTCAGTATTTTCTGCCCTTGAGGAACAGTTCGTTAGAAAGTAGAGGCAGCTATTTGCCCAAGATTGCATTAAGCCCTTCTGTCTGTTATGTTGTCCCCAGCCCACGACAGCCCTGCCAGGCAGATACCATTACGACTTCTTGTCCGATGAAGAGACGGGTGTGGAGTGTTTCATGCAGCCCTGTCTGTCTCCCACTGTCCTGCTCAGTTCAGGAGCATGCTGCCCCGCCCCAGACACAGCAGGTGCATGGCAGCCTCCATTTCTGCTCACCGTGACCTCACCCCACTTGGCTCAGTTTTCTGTTGCCATAATAATGCAGCCTAGCAAACCCCTCTGTAACTTCGTGGGTTAAAACCATAATCATTGATTACTTCCCAGGAGTCTGCAGGGCAGCAGGGCACTTCTGGGCCAGACTTGGCTGCTCTTGGCTGGTTCCCCAGCGGCACATTGCCCAAGGGATGGCTGGTTGGGAATGGTCTCAGCTGGGATGGCTTGTATCTCCTCCACATGGTCCCTACTCTTTCAGGAGGCGAACCCGGGCTTGTTCCCATGATGGAGGCAGACCTCTGAGAGAGAAAGCACAAGCACACTCAGGTCTGGTCCCTTGTACTGAATTCTTTCGGCCAAAGCAAGTTCCAGGTCTAGCTCTAGAGCCCACGCTTCCACTAGGACCTTTGACAGCATCTCATAAGGCTTTTGGTCCTGATGCGCCTGGAAACAGGCATTACACAAGATCAGATTTTACGTAAGCAAATTTCTATATGGAAGTAGTAAATTGGGCCGTAGTGTGACTGATGGTTTTGAGGCTGCTGCAAAGCTCAAGTTCAGGAGAGCAGGTCCTAGACTGAGACAGGATGGTGAGAACAGGATGAAGTGAGATCTATCTCACGGGAAGAATCTGTGGCGCGATGTCAAAATGACTCTGTTTTCTAACCAGGCAAATGGGAGAATGGCAGTACCACACCTAGAAATTGAGAACGTTTCTGTCTCTTTTAGCTTGGTAAGAATATTACTACAGGAAGAAAGCAAACAAAAAACACTATGCAAAAACCACAACAACAAAACAAAAACGAAACACCCCACACAAACCAGCTCTGTTTTTAAATGAAAAATAAATACAGCAAAAAGTTCATAATTATAACCTTGGAATGCTGAAATGTTGCAACAGTCAGATAATTGATTCAAAATGGAGCTGTTTGGTCAGACGTTCCTCAGAGGACTGCCCACTTTAATGCCTCACTTCCCATGAGTGTTGACCGGCCCGGGTCCTCCAGGGCAGCATTCTCAAGCTTCCAGTTTCAAGAACCCTTTACATTTCTAGAAATTATTCAGGACCCCAAGGAATTTTTCTTGATGTAAGTTACATCTATCGATCTTTACCGCATTCATAATTAAAATAGAAAAATTGCGATATGTGCCAGATGCTGTCTTAGGGCAGGACACACAGCAGTAAAAACAACAGATTAGACAAAGCCCTGCCCTTGTAGGGTTTACATTCTATTGTGGGGGAATCAAACAAATAGGTTAACAGATAAATTTAAAATATGTCAGAGAGAGGATGATAAATCCCGTGGAAGAAAATCAGCTAAGGTGTGGGGGTTCTGGCAGCTGGCCAGTGCCCGAAGGAAATATCCGAAGGAGGTTGGCCGCGTGGGGTTCCAGCTACAGGCAGCCCGCGGTTGGAGTCCGCCCAGCTCACACCTCTCCCACGTGCGTTCCTGTAAAGCTCTCGACTTGATGTTGAGAACAGAGCCATGCAAGCAACGAGCCTCGGATCAGATCTGTTTACCTTCTCACAAGCTGCTGCTAATCACTGACAAAGGGAAGCTGTCAGGGCACCAACGTGGGGACCATGGAAGACTTTGAATTCAGTGTTGGGAACCTAGAAAACCCTCTAAGGTAGATCTACTAAAGACTTCCATATGACTCACCAAAACCAACATATAGCGCACTTACTGCATTCTGGGCCCTTTGAAAGCCTGGACTCCCCGTCCTGCAAAGTCGAATCCTTCTGTGGCTCACTGAGTACCATTTCACACAAGCCAGCCTTCCTGCTCTCCTGCCATGCATCTTCCCAGGCACTCAAGAGTGTGGAACAGCACCTGCTAACGTCTGTACCTACTACCTCTTGCTATTAAGATTTTCTTTTTTTTTTTGACAGAGAGAGATACTTCAAGAGAGGGAACAAAGCAGGGGAAATGGGAGAGGGAGAAGCAGACTCCCCGCTGAGAAGGGAGCCCGATGTGGGGCTCAATCCCAGGACCCTGGGGTCATGACCGGAGCTGAAGGCAGACGCTTAACCGACTGAGCCACCCCGGTGTGCCTACCTCTTGCTATTTAAATCTATCTGATTTCTAAGTTGGCAGAGCGTGAGCTGGGATAGAAGTTTGAACACTGATACTGCGTTCTCCGAATCAAATTGATTCTTGAGTTTGTGGACAGTCAACAATAAGAAATTAGATAGGAAGGATACACGTCATGCGTCCCGGGCACTCTGGATAAAAATATAAATAAGACCCAGCCCCTGTCTGCCGTGCTTGGAAGCAAACAGAGTGAGTAAGCAAATCTGATTCAGCACAATAACCGCTCTGGAAGAGACCAGCATGCAGTGCTTTGCACACACGGGAAGGAGCACCGATGGCTCTGCAGGCCGGAGAACAGTGTTTTGAAGGACGAGTAGATGTATCCCAAGTTAGTGAATGTGAGCTAAGGAAAACTATGGGCAAGTTCTAAAACTTGTAAGAGGTCGGGGCAAGGTGACGAGTGGCCAGCCCCCCCCGGGGGGGGGTGCACGTGCCAGGAGGAGGTCAGATGAAGGACCTTGAGTGCCATGCTGAGATATTTGAAACTTCTTCTGTGGGCAGAAAGCACGAAACAGCCCTAATTTCTACAACAAATTAGGTCTGCACTGCCAAGTTCATTGTATTAGCGCGGAGCTTTTATTATTAATTGCTCATCTGAGAGCTGCCATCTTTGTCATTCCGGAGCCTAACATTGTACCTGTCACTTGATAGGTTGACTAAAGTTTATTAACATGAATACATTCCAGGTAGTTGAAAAAGTCAAGTTTTAGAGCACAGAATTTCAAGAAGCAGTCAAAATACTCATGATTTTATAGGAATTCTTTTTTTTTTTTTTTTTAATGAATCCGTACCTCTTTTCCCCAAGCAAACCTGGGCTCGGTCTCTGCTGCTATCCCATGCATTCTTCACCCCCATCCTTGAGGGCTCCCTCCATCTAACCAGTTACTAAGACCTGACCTCTTTTCCTGAGTATTTCTCGAATCCATACTCATTTTTCCATGTCATTTCCATTATTTGGATATCTCTGATCTGGATTGTACTTAGAGACTCTCTACCTGTTTCCCTGTGCCCCGTCTCTCCCACCTCAACCCCCAGTCCGTTGCCCACCAACACCCGGACCGATGTTTCTAAAACATAACTAGAGGGGAGTTGAGTCACTCCCCTGTAGAGGGACAGGTCTCACCAGGTCTGGAGAGTGTTGCCCTTAAATAAGGGAAAAGTATTTTAAAAATTCAAATAAGTGATATTTGTATATGAAGTCCCTGTGAGGCCTTGGGCCAAATCCTCTCCTGATTGCTTCTCTGCAATTGTGCCTGAGGGAAAACCAGAGATTTGCATTCTCTGGTTTGCAGGTGGAACTTTGTTTGCCATTGTCTCCGTTAAATAATTTGCATCTTGACTGAACTTAAAGGTTTTTAAAATTTATTTCCTTCCCCAGCCTTTTTCTCCTGCTAATTATCTCTCTCTCAAGAGCAGCACAGCAGGGAGTTCTCTCTTACCCTTTTACTCAAACACTAGAAGTATATTTTCTCCAGATTCCAAAAGAGGAATTTATAAAATTATAGACTCTCAGCCCTGAAGAAACTCTAGAGAAGAACCAGCCTAAACCCCTCATTTCAGGGCTAAGGGCAGATCGACCAAGGGACTTGTAGGGAGACACCAGAGACTGGGTTCAGACCATTCAGGCCTCGGACTCCCAGTCCCGGGCTTCCTCTTCAAGGGAAGGATAGCACAAGGGGAAATTCTGTGTTCTGTATTCTCAGAACTCTCTCCCTAATCAAAACAATCTATCAACACTCTTCTTGTTTTGCTATTTCTCTAAGGATTCTGCATGTAGCAGGAGGAGTAGAAGGAGAAAGGAGAATGGTTGTTTTAGTTTCTGCTGTATATTAAGTGAACATTTTCTCACTTGTGAGACATTGAATGTGCCTTGTTCTTAGACACAGTCCCCCTCTGTAGCTGGGCTGGAAGCCTGCTAACCGTCCTCCTGGAGGGATGGGCCTGTCCCTGGGGGCTGGCTGCAGGTTCACCCTGCCTCCGGGTTCCCAGTGAGCTCAGAGGACCCATGGCCGGGTGACTTTCCAAGGAACTTGTCCAGGCCTTTTCTTTCCATTTGGAAAATGGAGATTAAAATATTGACCACTTAGGCGTATTATAAGCACTTACTGCAAGTTGACGTAAATAAAGCACTTCTCACTGTGCCAAGCGTATTTGTATGTATTTGCAGATGTTTATGAATTTTTCAAGGCTTTGTGCTTGTTCTTCAATTGGAAACAGTTTCTGAGCTTCCCCAGTGGCCCATGGACCCCTCCTCTTCCCCATTAAAGACATCGGTGAGCAGTTGCAGGCTTAAACCCTCATTCCTGCATCTTCTGCCTACTTCTGCCATAGGTTCTTTGACGAGAACCTTGGGTCAGATTTTTAAATGAAATAATGGATTTGAAAGCATCTTAAAAGCTTTAAAGTACTTTACAAATTGTTTACTTAAGACAGGCCTGTGGTTGGAACTCCAGGCACACAGCACTCAGGAGGCTGTAGGAAAACATCTGTTTGAATGAAGCTGTTTTCTTCATTAATTCAATAGATATTTACTGAACCCACAAAGCACTCAGTTAGGCAGTCGGGTACAATAGTCACCATGAAGACAAAAGCCTGGCTTTTGTGGGCTTATAGTTGAGTGGGAGAGAAGGACAATAAGCTAGTAAATAAAACAGATGACAGAATTATGGAATATGACACGAGATCTCAAGGAAATAAGAAAGATGTTGCAGTAGACAGTTTTAAATTTAGATGCCGTAGTCCCCGGAAGCCCCTCAGGGAGATGATATTGAAACTGAGATTTGAGGGATGAGAGGAGCAGACTGTGGGAAGATCAGGGAAAAGAGTACCCAAGGCGGAAAGACTTACAAATGCAAGAGCCACGAGGCAGAAATGAACTTGACATGCTCCCGGAATAGCAAGAAAGCCAGTGTGATCACTACGCAGTGAGAAGGGGGAGGAGAGTGGAGGATAAAGTCCCATAGACAGGCAGGTGCCGTATGGTGTAGGTACTTAAGGGCAAGATCAGAGGTTAGGATTTTATTCCAAGAATAGGAGGAGAATGGGTTTAGCAGGTCAGCCCCACAATGTATGTTTTTAAAAAGATTAATTCTCCTGCTTTGTGGAGAGTATATTGTAGGTAAGCAAGAATAAAATCGGGGAGACAAATTGGAGACCACTGTAGTGGTGTAGGCAAGAGGGCAGGGTTCAGGGAGCACAGGAATGAGTGGTGGGAAGAGGAGGAGAGAAACATATTTGAGCATCTTAACTAAGTATAACATAATTTAAAGGTTAGTTTTAATATCAGAACTTGTAGGTGGTGGGGAGATGGAGAGAACGAGGTTAAGAATGACTCCTAGGGGGCGCCAGGGTGGCTCAGTCGGTTAAGTGTCTGCCTTCAGCTCAGGTCACGATCTCAGGGTCCTGGGATCGAGTCCCACATCGGGCTCTCTGCTCAGCTGGGAGGCTGCTTCTCCCCCTCCTTCTCCCTGTGTACTCTCCCTCTCTCTCAAATAAATAAATAAAATAAGATCTTAAAAAAAAAGTGACTTCTAGGTAAGAAATGTGGTTGGTGGTTTTTGCTTAGAATGGGAAGAGTAGGGAGAAAGAGAGTTTCTGCATTGGAAGAGTTCTGCTTGGACGGGTTAAGTTTGAAGAGATCTAAGTAGGACCCTGAGCGGGCAGTTGGATAAGTGAATTTGGACTAAGTCGAAATCCAGATAGGATGTCATTCCAGAGGCAAATTCAGAATTCCTCATTAGTTAGGATTTACATGTATGCAGAGCCATAGATGGAATGAGGCGGCAGAGAGGAGATGTGAGGACAAAGCACTTACTCCTTGAGTGGAAGAGGAAAAAGAGCCCGCAGTGCATACCAAGAAAAAAATCCAGAAAGATGGAAGGACAAACAAGAGGAGGGGTGTTCCAGAATCGGGAGAAAAGAGTTTAAAGGGGAAGTAGTGATCGAGTAATTAAATTCTGCTGAGAAGTTGGTTAGGATGTAAGACTGAAAGTTGACGCTTGGATTTGGCCACTGGACGTTGTTGGTGACCTTGACAAGAACTGCTTCTGTGGAGTGGGCTGAGGAGTTTAGACCAGCCGAGGCCTGGGGCCCGATGAGAGCAGCTTAAGGCGTAATTGGAGATGAGGAAACTCCTCAATAGAGGAGAAGAGAAAGTGGATTATATAGAAAATAGAAGTGAAAAATGGGGCCACAGTAGAAAGTTTTGTTTGTTTACCAAGGGGAATGGTCTAGGAGGGCAGGAGAGACTATTGAGGCTAAGTCCTTGAGTAGGTTTAGAGGGGATGAGATCCACTGCAAAAATAAGGGGAGCAGGAGGGAAGGCAGAGAACATGGGTTCAGATACAATTGGTTGTGAGATTCGATGGTGAGGAAACTCATTCATTCATTCATTTAGTAAATACTGGCCTAATATGTGCCATTTGCTATCTTAGGGACAAGACACACAGCAGTGAATGAAACAGATAAGAAAAATTCATGCTCTCGTGACATTTACATTCCATTGAGGGAAATCAAGCAGTAAATATTTTAACCGATGCATTTATAATATGTCAGAGAGGAGATAATAAGCACTATGGAGAAAAATGAACCAGGGTAAGGGGGTTATGGCGAGCTGGAGAAGAGGGCTGCCATTTTTTACAGGGTGGTCAGAAAAGGCCTCAATGATGAGGGAATATCTGAGAACAGGCCTTCATGGAAGTGAGGGAGGAAGCCATGTTACCTGTCTTGGAAAGCGGGTTCCCAAGCAGAGGGATCAAAAAGTGACAAAGTCCTGAGGCAGGAGTGTGCTTGGCACAATGTAAGGAATAGCGGGAAGGCCAGTGTGACCGAATGAAATGCAGCAGGTGGGAGTAGAGAGGAGGCCAGAGAGACAGTGCGGGGGCAGCGCACTTGGCCTGGAAGGTAAAGACTTGAACTCTCCTCTGAGTGAGATGGGAAGTCACTGGTGAGTTTTGAGCAGACATGCGACATGATCTGACTGACATTCTTAAAAGATCCCTTTGGCTGCTGTGGGGAATGCAGCACGGGAGTCAAGGATGGAAGTGTGGCCGCCCTGCGGGAAAGTACTGCAGGAACGCGGGCAGGAGATGATGCACTTCTCGGCTTGCTTCGATTTCCTCAGTGAAATAAGAGGCAAGATCTTCATTCAGGCTTAAGGAGAGAAGAGAAGGCATGATAACAGTGGATGATGAATTGATTAAAGGACTGTGGTAGAATTGCTCTCCAAACAGCCGGCAGTAACAAGCAGTTTGCTGCAAGGCTTGTTTACCTCAGAACCTCTGGACGTCTCTGACTGTGTACCTCTCCTCCTCATGTCCAGTTTCTCTCCCTTCATCCTGTTTCATGTCCTCTGACTCTAGAGAGCCCCCAGTTGGCCTGAAGAACCCAGGCATTTATTGAGAAGAAAATGACGACCCACTGGCCCATCCAGCTTCTGATACCAAAGCCTTTGCAAAGACTTGAGGGAGACCCCCAGAGAGCCCAGTGCTCCTGGAGTGTTCTACACCTGGCATCCCACCACCACACACTCCAGCAGTCAATGAGAGACCCATACAGACCTCGGCAGGATTTGAGGGATACCCAGGGGATTCCTCATGCTTCTAGTAAGCCACCCCTCCCCACCTCCATGACACTGCTCACCTCACAACAGACTGTGTATCGGGGCAGTTCCCAGAAGTTCACCATTAGAACTGATGACCCACCTTTCCTGAAATGACCAGTAGAACTAATTTCATCCTGGCCCGTATCCCTCTTTAACTTGGACACCACAAGAATTCCAAGACACCAAGGTCATCTGGAAGATAGCGTGTTTAAGGGTCAGGTGGAAATGGCTTCCACCACTTCTGTCCACATGCCATTGGACAGAAGACAGGTCAGTGGGTGTAGCCTAACTACAAAGAAAGCTGCGAATATATAAGTAGGGAAGAGGAAAATGGAATAGCATTTGGTGAACACAGACACTGTCTCTGCCATAAGCAGAGAAGAAACGAGTAGAAGGCACTCACAGAGACAGTAGTGACCCAAAGATCAAGGGAAACGAAATCTTCAGGAAAGGGGAATTCATCAATACTGTCATGCTGTGGGAAGATGAAGTAAGATATGAACATAAAGGTCTGAGTTTTCAGTTAGGAAGTCCCTGGTGATGCAGTGATGCAATTTCTGTGAAGTTATTGTGAAGTGAAAGATGGGAGGTGAAGAAGTTGACCCAGAGGAGAAACTATAAAATAATAGAAGGAGTGCAGAAAGTAGAGAGTGGTGCCTACTCGAAGGAGAATTGTTTTTGAATCTAGGCAACGTGTTTACAAGCTAAGGAACCAGCAGCAAAGGAGAAATTAGAGATAACAGAAAGGTGGCAATTCATCTAGGGAGTCAAGAAGCCAGGAAAGGGTGAGATCAGAGCACAAGTGAATGTATTAGTCTTGGACTGGAGGAATGATGTGGCCTCCTCCAAGATATGTGGGAGGGTAGCCAGGGTAGGAACACCTTAAGAAAAGTTTATAGTGAGGGACAGAAAGTGGAGGGACTTCATGGCTAATGGTATTTATTTTTTCAAAGGAGTTAATCTGCTGTTAGCGAAGGGACTGATGGGGTAATGTGTGTGTATGGGGTGTGGGGCAGATTGGAGATACCTGCTGTGGAATATAGGGGCTCACCATAGAGAGAGCAGTATGGTGCTTAGGGCTCAGCTGAGGTTGGAGAGCCCTTATGTGTAGTGGCACGTTTGTGAGATTTTCTCCACCACTCACAACTCTGGGACAGAGCCAGATGTTTGAACTCATCCAGGACAGGGATTTTTGTAGAGTGGGTGTTGTGGAATAAGGAGGGCCTGGTGGGTGAGGGTGCTGGTGAGAGAGGTATTACAGTGGTGTCAGCTGGATAGGAAAGGAAGCTGACAGAGCCTGGGAGAAAACAGAGGTCAAGGGACTGGAGGGCACGAGGAAATGGAAGAGCAGAGTCTGTGAGAACAAAGAAGTGAGAAATGGAAGGGTAAGGAATTATTGCAGAGGGTGGGGTAGTAGAGTTTCACATTTCTATTAGGGAACAGTTCCAGGGGATGGGGGGGCGGGGGTCCAGAGTACAGGCATGGTGTGGGGGGTTGCTAGAGGAGGTTGAAAGCACGGTGCTATGGAGTTGAAGAGGTTCTCTGGATGCATATGGGGTAGTGTCGCAGCGAGCTCTCAGTGATTTAGACTAGAAGGATTTGATAGCATGAGACGCAAAGGGAGGGCTTTGTATGCAGACAGAGGAGCTGGAGAAGTGTAAAGCCCCCCCCCCTTTTTTTCCCCACTTCATCTTCCTCTACCTATTTTAGCCTCTGATGATCCTGTTTGGATTATGGAAATTCTCTCCTAAGTGGTTTCCCTCCCACGTACCCACCATTCACACAACTGCCCGCTTCATTACTCTTGACCAGGATTCACTCGTGCTCACAAACTTCAGTAGCTCCCTCCCTGCCTATCGAATAAAATCCATATTCCTTAACCCCACCCTCAACGCTGCAGGCACAGAGCTGGTTTCAACCCACTGCTTTGTTTTCTGCCTCTAGCTTGAGGCAACAGCAAATATTTAGTTTATATTGGTTTAAATTCTGCACTGCTTTACTAACCCAAGTCACGAATGTGGGTTTTTGAATTGTGAAGAATGTTATTCCCAACCATCTCAGAATGGTACCCATTAAGGGTCAATTCAAATGTAGATTATCCCTTTCTTCAAATGACATCACCATTCTCTGTCCTTTTGTAAAGAATCCACTTTAAGCTTTCCATTGTAGTGAGGCAGGTACCTATAAAGCAAGAACCTTTCCTAGATTATCATTGCACCTCGGAAACTGCCCCCAGCTCATAGCACCTAGCTGAGTATCTCGCCTTTTGTAGGTGTCCGGTGTCTGCTGACTACAAGCAGGCATTTGTGAACACATAAATGAATGGATCAGTGGAGTTCTTATAATATTCTAATAGGATTAAGGGCCAGAATCCTTCACTAGAAGGTGATCTCCTCAAGGTTAGGGTTGATATTATATTTTTTATCCTCAATACTTACTTGGCATGGTTCTGGGAGCATTGTAAGCAAAGTCCACAGTAAGATACCTGGCAAAATCTTGGCAAATGGAATTGAATCAGGCAGCTTCACCCCTAAGTGATTCTCCTTGTGTCAACCCCGAGAAGGTGAACAGGGTCTCTGACCCAGCAAATAGCTGTTTATATCCTGACTTGAATAAAACGTTGACTCTAATAATTGGACAGCAGTTCCCTTAACAGAAACCCCTTTATTCATTTAATGCTTTGATTCTTTAAATCATACCGTAAGTTGTGATTGATCTATGTGTGAAAACTTTATTCTAGACCCTGAAGGAAAAAAGTAATCTGAGAACAGACACATGAAAAGATGCTCAACATCACTTATCAGGGAAATGCAGGTCAAACCCACAACGAGCTATCACCTCTTCCCTGTCAGAATGGCTGGTATCACAAAGAAAGAAGTAACAAGTGTTGGCAAGGATGCGGAGTAAAAAGGAAACTCCCTCTACTATGAGTGGGAATGTAAATTGTTGTAGCCACTGTGGAAAACAGTAAGGAGGTTCCTCAAAAAATCAAAAATAGAACTACCCGAGGCTCCAGTAATTCCACTACTGGGTGTTTACTCCAGAGAAAACAAAAACACTAAGTTTGAAATGGTACGTGCGTCCCTCTGTTCATTGCACGTTATTTACGGCAGCCAAAACACAGAAGCAACTGCAGTGTCGTCAGTAGAGGAGCGGGTAAAGAAGATGCGGTGCCTGTGGATGTCACTCTGCCGTAAGGAATGCAGCCTTGCCGTTTGTGACAACATGGAGAGACCCAGAGCGTATGATGCTAAGTGAAATAAGCTAGAGGAAGATGCCGTATGGTTTCGCTTATCTGTGGAATTAAAAAAAAAAAAAAGGCAGAAGCAGACCCATAAATACAAAGAACAAACTAGTCATTGTTTGGGGGAGCAAAATGGGTGAAGGCGAGTGGGAGGTACAAGCTTCCCGTTACAAAAGGAATAAACATGGATAAGAGGCACAGTATGGGGAATATTGTCAATGGCATTGTCATAGCGTTGTAGGGGGACCGAGGGTAGCTACCCTTGTGAGCAAGCTTAACATAGAAGTTGAATCACTGTGTTGTACACGTGAAACTAATGTAACATTGTGTGCCAGCTGTGCTTCAGTAAACAGAAAATGCAAAAGTAATCTGTGAGACAAGCAGACATGTCATGTCTATAAAGCACCTCTCCTTTTTCTCCTGTTTGGCCAGGCTGTGACAACATGCTGATGGGCGTAAAGTCTCTGAAAATAGTGAAGAAGACTGTGGACACACATGGCTCTTGGATGAAAGATGCTGTCAGCAATCCCCAAAAGGTTTATTTCTTAATTGGATCCAGAAACAAAACTGTCTGGGAATTTGCAAACCTGCGGGCATTCATGGAAGATAGCACCAAGCCAGCCCCGCGGAAGCTAACCCTAACACATTCCTGGCAGGGAACAGGCCAAGTGATCCACGAAGGTTTTCTGTTTTTTCACAACCAAGGGACTCTCAATGAGATCATCAAATATAATCTGCAGAAGAGGACGGTGGAAGATCGGATGCTGCTCCCAGGAGGGGCAGGCCGAGCGCTGGTCTACCAGCACTCCGCGTCAACATACATTGACCTGGCTGTGGATGAGCATGGGCTCTGGGCCATCCACTCAGGGCCAGGCGTCTATGGCCATTTGGTTCTCACAAAAATTGAACCTGGCACCCTGGGAGTGGAACACTCGTGGGACACTCCATGCAGGAGCCAAGATGCCGAAGCCTCCTTCCTTTTGTGTGGGGTTCTCTATGTGGTCTATAGTTCCGGCGGCCACGGTCCTCACCGCATCACCTGTGTCTATGATCCGTTGGGCGCTATCAGTGAGGACGACCTGCCCAAACTGTTCTTCCCCAGGCGGCCGAGAAGTCATTCCATGATCCATTACAACCCCAGAGATAAGCAGCTCTATGCCTGGAATGATGGAAACCAGATCATTTACAAACTCCAGACAAAGAGAAAGCGGCCTCTGGAGTAATGCAGCCCAGCAAGGGGGAGAGCACTAAGGCTGTGGACACTGCTCTCTGGGACATGGAGGCCGCAGGCCCTTTGCAATACAAATCCCTCTGTTCCCATACAGGGACAGAGGCTAGAAGTGGGCTTGCATTTGCATCCTTCCCTGGATGGTATGGCCTGAGTTATCTTCCAAGAGCCTCGATGAGAGTCTGTCATTTGGAAATGTTCAACTTCCGTCGCCCATCCAAACCTCCTGGCTCTCAAGGCCTTCCACATGCTGATTCAGTTTATGTCCAGCCTTTCCTTTACCCCCACCACCCCCTTCCCCACCACCCCATCCCCGCCTACAGTTAGAAACGTAGCCCACCTCCTAATACTCCTGGCTCCTGTCCTGGCCTTTCCTGACGCTCTTTTCTCTTTCATAAATGCCTATTGGTATTCTTCCATTTTTCACCACCCAGCGAAAGTATCATTTCTTATTCATGTTTAATCTCTATTTCTGCCAACTCTGCCCCTTCACCAAGCTGAGGAGATACAAGAGGAAAGTCAAACCACTCACATTTAAATGCCACTTGCCAGTTACAAAGTGTGTACCCTCATGTACATCATTTAATTTTCATGCCACCCCGTGAGACATTAGAAGACGTCTATATGATTGCCATTTTAGAGATGAGAGAAGTTTAGGTGAACCATTCAGAGGAACACAGCCTCAAAATGAAAACAGGGCTAGAAAATACTGCAAATCCCATAGTCTTTCCATTGCCCCAAGGGAGCATCAAATACATGTTTGTTCACCCAGCCTTTTATAAGCAATGCATTCAGCATCTCATCCTAAAAAATCACGGTCTGCCCCCTGCGGCCAGTTTTCATGCCTGCACAAGACCTTCCCGTAAGCCCTTCAAAAGCTACTTCCTCCAGAAAACCAGCCTACAGCCTAAGGGTGAGGACCCCACCTGTAGCCTCATCTTGTCTTACCTTCCCCTGTGTCTCTCTCTCTGCTGGAAACACAATAAAACCGACACTAAGCAAATAAGCCTCATCAGGTTAAATTTGCGTACGTGCCCTCAGCAGACAAGCTTGCAGGAAGTGCTGCCTGTGATTGGACTCGCTGTGAAGCTCGCCAGCACCCTGAGGCCCGGGGGAGGGAAAGCTTCTGGAATCTGGATGGGAGCCAGGTAGCGGGCCAGTGACTCCCTGTCACAGCAGGCGTGCCAAGTGGCACAGGTGACAGAGGACAGCTGTGCTTGTGCAGAGGGGCTTCTTCAAATCTTTCCCACGTGTTTGTCCAGTTCAGCCCAGTGTGGGTCACCAGCGCAGGCTGCGGTGCCAGTCCGTGTCATGTGCTGAGGCCTCTGTCTTTCCAGGTTAGTCACATGAGAGCGCTTGTTTTGTGTGCTTGCAGCTGCTTTGCCAACTCTGCCAAGCTCAGGGTGGGACCGTGAAGAGATGTTTTTCCCCCAGAGCATTTGAGTTGATCTTTGGCAGAATGGAATTACTCACCCCATGCATACAGCGCAATTACCCGCAGTTCTAATCGCTACAGAGCCCCGATCTGTTGTGGAAGGAGGCAGGTATGGATACATAAACATGGCGATGGTACCCACTCCATGGGTTTACAGACATCATCTACCCGGTGGGTAAAATAACATTACCGATTTCACTGGAATAAGGCACGTGGGCTGCCTCAGGAGGAGGGTAGAGCGGGATTATCGGCGAGTGGAATTATGTGTGGGTCCCGCACACAGTGTTCCTTTAGAGGCCCAGAGGAGGGTTGCCTTTCCTCTGTGATACACCTGGATTTGACAATTCTGAAGGGTGCCCCTGACGCTAACAACCCACCCGGGTGCTTTAAATTCCTGCAGCTAGAATCACTCTTTTAGGTCAAGGTATCGTTTCCCTGCTAATGGGCCCCTTTGTTTCCGGGAAGCCAGGGCAGGACAGCACGCGGGCCCATGACTTCTTTCTGGTGAACTGCTCAGCTCTGGGGTCTCTCGTCGGATCTTAGGATGCAAGTCCCTATGACCTATAGCAGTGGTTCTTAAACTTGACTGTGAGTAAGAATCACCCAAGGAGCTTCTAGAGATCCTGATACCAGGCCGTACTCCCAGACCATTAAACCAGAACCTCTGGAGGTAGGACCCGGAAAGCAGTATATTTTAAGCCCCCTCCCCCCAAAATGGTTCCAAAGTGTGAGTAAGCTTGAGGGCCAGTGACTTACACCATTTTTTAAGGTAGTTTTTAAAAAGTAGCTGTACGGTTCTAAGAGCCAATTAGCATTTTCTAGGGGCTGAGGTTAGGGCAGTGTGTCCACTGGGGCAATAACATGTGGGATTTGGAAACACTCATGAACTCATGTGAACTGGAGAGCCTAGGTCTACAAAAGCCTCTAGCTGCTATTTTAAGGAAGTGAAAGAGAACTGAAGGGTGTCCTGCTGTAACACAACTCCCGTGGGCCCCAGCCTTCCTCTGCTGGCTTTGCCTTTCGTCTGCGTCTGGCCACGTTCCTGCAGTGACCAGAGTCTCCTCTTTGCCCCGGGGTGGCTTAAGTTCTGTTCCCACGTAAAAGTTTTCTGGGCACACTGGTAATTTCAGACCACCAAGGTAATTTGAAAAAAGATGTGTCTTGTGGAGTTTGTCCAGCTTGTAGAAATGTAGATTAAAAGTGAGGCCCGGGCTGTAGTGACTCCTGCCAGCGCTGGGGACTATGCCAGTCTGCGGTGTCCATGCCATCTGCGGCCCACAGGGATTTTAATCAGCTGAACTGAGCAACCAGTCCTGGGAGGCCCAGGCAAGGCAACAACCTAGCAGTACAGCCAAAGGGGATTCAGGCCGTACACTGGGGAGAAGTGCTGGACTCAGTCCTGCCCTGATTCTAGAATCCATTCCTGTGGTCCGAGGTGCCAAAGCTTTTCTCCTGTCTGTGGAACCCCGCCTTGATGCTGAGCATAGGGAAGGAAGTGTCCTTAGCTGTGCCTTCACAAGACCCGGAGCAAGTGTCTTTGGTCGGGGATGACCACTAGGGGGACCTCCACCCCAGGTCGCGGGGTTCAAGCGCGCCCAGGATCCAGGGTGACAGAGCCTTCCAAACGGGTTGTTCAGAGACCGGGAATGAGGCTGCCCTCGGGCCAACCTCAATTTGGACTGCATCGCACGAGTCCGGGGAGTCCGAACACCCAAAGGGTTGCTGCACTGAGTGCGCCTCTAATCGATCCGTCTGTGGCTTCTCTCTCTTTGCAATTCTCGCTACAAATTGCTTTTCTGCTTCCTCGTTTTCATTTCCTACGGCCGGGGAATGATGCTGAAGGGCCGGAGAAGCCCGGAGGACTGGCAGCACTAGCGCCGGGACCCGCCCGTCGGTCTCCCCGGGGCCGGAAGGGTGCAGGAGGGGGAGGTGACAGGAGCGGGGCGGGGCTACCAGGGGGCGTGGTCCCCGGGAGGCGGGGCTTGTGGGCACTGAGCGCGTTCCAGCGGGCGGGGCCGCGGCTGGGCGGACTGGGCATAGGCAGGTTCGAAGCGGTGGGGTTGAGGAGGCCGGTCCCCGAGGAAAGGGAACTGGCGGCGGACGGGTGTCTGCGGACTGCCGCTCTGCCCGAGAGGGAAGAGGGGTTGAGGGGCGGTCCCAGGGGAAGGAGGGCGGGAGAAAGCCGGGGCTCCGGGACGAGCCTCCCGTGGGTCCCGCCCCCGTCACGTGGGCTCCAGACCCGGCCGCTGCCGCTCGGTCCGCTGGTTGGTCCGTCAGTTGGTCGGTGGGTCAGTGGCCTGCTGCTCGGTTCTCGGCTCTCATGTTCGGAGGTGGGAGGGACACGGGAGCGGCCCGCACACCTGAGCCGCCCGGAGAGGAGCCCCGCACCCAGGTCAGTGGGCTCTCCCCACTCCCCAGGTCCCCTGCGCGTTCCGGACCGGGCGCCCCCGCGGGTGCGTTGCCTGGGGAACCGAAAGCCCCCAGATTCAAGAACCACCCGAGGAGTGAGGGTCAGTTCCAGGAAGGGCCCCAGAGCGTGTCCCAGGTGCGAGGACAGAGACCCTCTTCCTCCTCTCTGGCCAGAAGACTGGGAGGAGGGTAAAACTCCCGTGGATTTGCGCCGAATTTCCACCCAACCCTGCCCCGGGATCTACGGACTATGCGCGCGCCTCTGCAGGTGCCGGCAGGGCCCTGGAGATGCGCAGGACGGTCAGTCACCTGAGTTCTGTGCCCTATGTCACCGAAGCACCCGCGTAATCTAGAAGAGCCCACGGTGGTCGGGCGGTTTAGGGTCTGTTTGCCCAAACATCTCTGTTCGGGTGTGTTCAGAGGCAACGCCTTGACTGAGACCAACTCTGTAATTGCGAAAACGCAACATGCCTAACAAAATCTCAAGCCACTGTGTCCCAGTAGACTGTCACATGGGGAAGGTTCTCCTTGAAAGTGGGCTCCTCCTCTTCCTCGTAACATCCCAACTCCAGACCTGCAGGTTTTCTTCAAATGAAAATAAGATTATATATTGAAAAGCTAGAATTTCCAAAGTTTTCGGGGGAATTGAAACAGGCATTCCAGCTAGTCTTTAATCCTCTTGAAAAACAAACCCAGAATGTTATATTTTTACTTTTAGAGCAGCTGGTTATGTCGTATAGATCCGCCCCCCTTTCCATATTTTGGTCTACTTCCTATCTTTCTCTTGATCTGTCTCTTTCCTTTCCTAGTTCCTTAATTGATTATAATACAAATCTGAAGTGTTTCCAAATTTTATGTTGCATTTTGTGAAGTTAAATGCCCAACTGCAGAAAGGT